>NW_026781888.1:780000-1132500 GCF_031769215.1 Ylistrum balloti
TTAATTATGGTAAGCTGTGACTGCCATATTTAGAAGAACTGCAAACGTTTGCAAATAATATATTACAACGAATCAGCTTCATTGAGCGCGTATTGAATCCATTTACATTGTCTCGGGAACGATACAATATCGGAACCTAGTTTTGAGAGAATGGTTTGCAAAGAGGAGCAAAACAACTAAAACTCATATTTAAAATGTTTGATACCTTGATGAGCTTAATTGATAACACTGCTTACATTTTACAACACACCGGAATGTGTATGACTGACGTATCGCCAGTACATGTGGTAGGTATATTGGTTAAGTAGATATTCGTAATTGCATTATTTTGTAAAAACATAAACAAAATTGAAAAATGCACACACGTAATCTATTGTGAAAATGCAATTTCGTGATTATCTTCCCCACTCTCAGGCAGAATGCCAAAATGATGTTACTGATCGACCGTCGCTGTTAGTAGTTTGAACCTGCCTAGGACCCATGTCTTCAGAGGAGTTATATCCCCATTATTTCGTAAGAATTGTGAATGATCTAAGATAATCTTATATTTCAATTGAAAACTATAATAATCATCTATGCCGTGAATGAAATATTTTTCATGTTTCCCCTTAATGATATTCAATTTACTTTTATCATGTTCATTTTATAGCTATTACTAGGAATGTAACTTCATCTATAGTGATTTTAAATAATCATTATTAACAAAATATAACGTTCCATATCCTGATAATCACCATTTGTCTAATGGAAACATCAAAAACGTTAGATTACATAATATGACATGACACATCTATATTATTCATGTTGACAGTCTAAAGCTCAGATTCAGATATGTGAAAGAACAATAGAAAGAGACAGAGAATATCACATCGTTGTAATTATTGCAATAATTGTTTTTACTTTGATTGACCAATATTTACATGGCGAATGTCGTTGATGAAACAGAAGACGCCTACTATGCCGGAACACCTGGTCTAATTTTTCTTTGCACTTTTATAGTTCCATATACGCTGTATTTATTCGGTCAGATCCTCAGAAAAAAGTAAGCATAGACCATATTATTGTGAAATAGACTTCCTCCTGTACAATAATGAATGTTCTTTGATAATCAGCATCAGATTATTAGTTCCTGCACTTTACCTGACACAGAGTTTCAGAAATAGCGTCGCCTTTATTAATTGACATCTAGTGTGTATACACCAGTTGGCAATACATCTTACAGTGTTGTTAATCAATTACTCGATTACACAAAAGATTTGTACTTTTTGACACTGCTTCGTCTAGATTAGCTTTACGCTTTTTGATTAGTGTTCTACAAAACATATATCAACCAACAATACACATCTTAATGAAACAGATATTTTCTTGTTTTTAATTATTCCTTTGTGCCTTGACAATGCATTCAATTAGAAAACATAACCGACATATCGACATTTTACCAGATGTATGAATATTTTATAATCTATTTTACAGGGTACTAGACAATAGTTTACACAATTCTATTCAATCAACTGTAATAAATAAAGCGCCATGTTGTTGAGATGTGTCCATGATTTAGAGTCTGAACTACAGAACGATATCTACATATGTTGTGTCAATGTATTCAAAACACTTCTTGTGGCTACCTAAATGATATCTGCTTATTGTCAGTCCCGGGGACACATTTTGTCTATTTGTTTAGTTACAACTCTCTCAAAGTGAGACGATGAGTACCAGGAAAATATGGTTCGAATGAATACAATCTACTTCATCTCGTTTTCATGCATGGAAATAGACTATTTGTGTTTCCTGATTGTGTTTATATTTTACTGTTTTGATATAACTTACACACCCACAAATGTTTCAGAGACTTGAGGCAAGTTTCAACATTGCATAGGCATGGTGTGAAATGTATATAAATTCCACACTGAACCAATGTTTGTCATCAACGAGTAAATCGGGATGACAATCACTGATTATTGTTTTAGACAAGGAGAAATAAGTTATTATTCTTATCGTTTATAGTTTCACACGTCAGAAGGAATGGTCTCTGAAAGCCAGCATTTTTGTAAACTAAAGGACGGTGTTGTTTGAGAAAACAATGGCGGTTTCATATAAGCTGTGTCTTTCCACCTGCAATTTTATTTCATTTACTTAATTTTACATGTTTCTCACAAAATATTTCTTCATATTTGATGAGAGAGAGAGAGAGAGAGAGAGAGAGAGAGAGAGAGAGAGAGAGAGAGAGAGAGAGAGAGAGAGAGAGAGAGAGAGAGAGAGAGAGATTATTGTGGATGATTTAGCACAACACAAGGAAAAGAAAGACATTGAAGTAATTGCATCAAAGAGAAAATCATCACATCATTTTGTTGGTAAGAGCACTAAGAGCAGTAATACATACAATACTGAGCGTCGATACTTGTACAGCAAAATGGGGATAGATTACATCATTTCGTCATAATTCAATTTTTGCATATCATTATTGTATTTGTCAAAAACACGCCGAGCTACACTGAACAGGGCACAGACAAGTCCACTTTTAATTGATATAAAAACAAAAATTCTCAATTCAAATTGAAAAATAAATTATAATGATTAAAACATATTTTCGGATACTACACTACACCAAAATGGATGTTAAGCAAGACTTTTATTGCTCAGAGAATGGCGAGTGGTGTGCCTCGGGCAACAAAATATACCTGTAACGGTATGACAGGTCGGGATCGATATGTACCGGCTAGGTCGCCAGTGTAAGAAACACATACGATTACAAAACGATAGAACAATGAGTGTAATACAGAGGAAAGGAAAATGAAATCTTGTTGCCAAGCGAGGGAAACTTAACATTAATTTTTCTCCGATACGTCACATAGACAATGATTTTGACAGATAATCCAAATAGAAAGTACGCCTTCTCGTACACTGTGACCCAAATCCATAACACAAACTTGATTTGAAGCATTGGAATCTGGGCAAAACCATCTACATATTCACCGTATGTTAGGGAGGATAATAAGAGAGAGTTTGGAATGAAAGTTTTGAGATATCGTTTAACATTGTATTTATAGCACTAGTAGAAAAATTTATAATGATAAAATGATATTGGAATTGGAATGGTTCGTCGTGTTAAAACAAAATCAATTATTCTATATAGCGTAGATAATTAACAATATACACCCTACTTGCCTTTTCTTGAATCCTTTTCTATGGTTATATTTAGTAAGTAAATCCAAATATGCACCACAACCGACTGTTTAGTAAGCAGTCTCAAAGATACAACAATACTTTTATATGTAATTGTCTTCTGGATTTAATGTTGTCTTAGAGTTAATGTATAGTTTATGGAAGTAAGACTTCTTTCCGGTATTTATTCACTGATAAAAACGGCTAACGTGATTACACCATCAGTATTTCCAAAACCGTTCGTTCAGCATCTAGCGAACAAAATTGATTTTCTACTAGCGAGGACTGTATTTGACTCAGATTGAAAGACAGACAGGCTACATAAAATCTCAATTTAGACGTTGCATGCTAAATCAATAGGTATTTACAACGTAAGTACTTTGCATTCTTTTCAATTCATTTCTGAACAAGGTCAACTTTCAGTGTTAAGGGTTCTTTTTATGTTAGTCAGTGCTTACAACATGGAAAATCAAATTATAAACTCGCTTCACTATTTTTCCTCAATTTCAAGTTGACTTTGTTATTTCGAAGTAAATTTTACACAAGATTTTTGTAACAGCTTACCAGCTTATTGTAGGCATACACTTAGAAGGAAAATATCTTTAACAGTGGTTTATTGATATATAAGGATATGTATATGTCAGAAACTTACTCAATCACGGTTGTTGCCATGGTTACCAGCTCGTTTTTCAAATATAACATGTTGTTAAAATCAGAAAATTTTAATTATGTCTGCCAAAACTTCATTACATAAGAAAAAAATAGTATAACAAAATAAGCAGTAGTCAACCATCAGAATATAAAATAGGAATCTGAAAAAAGCTTGTGTGTTAAAATTTCAGAACAAATGATTTTCTTTTTGCTTTTTAAAGTTGGCATTGCAAAAAAATTTGAAATTTTTGAAAAAAACATTGATTCCTGTTTTAAACAATTTTAACTTGTGAAGCATTGAATGAAACGTTTTTACACATTTTGTAAGTTCTTATCTATTGCAAACCAATTCTAAATGCAATTACAAGCATTGTTGAATATTCATTTCCAGATGTGAGGGTAGATAACTCAGTTCGAAAAACATGATAATTTTCAGAAGTTTAGATTTAAGTTCTTTCTTCAAGTTTCTGAATTATATCTCTCGTAATGATAATAGCTGAACTTGTATTTTGCATATTATGACATAGACAGTGACTAAACTGTTCGTCAAAAAGATATAAACTACAAGTAGTCATGTTTATTCTGTATGTGTTTTAGTTGTCATGATGGCCAATAAATCCAAACGTGGTTGGTCATTTGCATATCTAGACATTTCCACTTGTGGGTTTCATTTTCTGTGTAAATACAAAAATCATGTGCATAGGATAATAACAGGCACTAGTAAAAACCAATTTTAACATATTACTCAAAAATTAGACACAACAATTCTCAAAAGAAATGGTAAAGGGCAAAGATAAGTGAAGAATTCGTTTGACTTGGATGTTCCAGTATCATCACACTTTGTCCAGGCCACAGCAGTCCTTTGTTGATACCTGAAGTTTGCAATTAGAAAAAACAAATGTTAATATAAACATCATTTTGTAAACTTACTTATAAACATTTCAGTTTGTACTTCATCACAAAATGGTTGAAGGTTTGAATGAAATAGAAATGCAATTTTCATGTCACAAGCTATTTAACATGAGGAAAACATGTACTAACAAATCTATTGATACAGATTAGAAATACAGATATAAACACCATCAAATGTATGATGTGTCAGACCCTATATTGATAGCAATTCAGACAATTCAAATTTTACATGTACAGATTATACAAAACACAAGTTTACAAGTAAGGGTTGAGAGTATCGCCATTATTGTAATGCTACATTTATCAAGCTACTTTCCTAATTATAGAGATTTCCAGATTAGAGATTTCCAGATTATAGGGGTTGATGGATCTTGATATTGTCATGTGTAAGGCTCACAGACTCAAATCTCAAACAGTGAAAAAATACAATAATACAACCACTTTTCAGTAAACATGTTACTTCAAAGAGATGTTTTCTTTATAGTGTTTTTTTTTTCAAAATTGTTGCAAAATCTGTTGATGATCTATACATATACATCGATATATTTGTGGTCTGGTGAATGTCTTTCGACCATCTGAGGCCGAGGTTGAAAAGCACAGCTATTTCAGCTATCATTTGAAAAATGAATTTGCAACTAACACAAAAATGTTGTGGATAAGTTTTGACAGAACTTAAGAAAAAAATGACACAAGGACCAAACATCAAGGACGATATCATCAGGGAGCTGAATAAGACAGGAGCCATTTTATTCAGGTTACATTGTACATTTCTAATCAACCAGCATTCCTACGTCCCCACTTCCTTTGTTATGTAAAGTTACCATGATATAATTCCTACTGATGAAAGCCGGCAGGCACTGATCCCTATAATTTGTCCTTTCCATACAACAATGTGCATTTTGTGAATTCATTATTTGCTTATCTAAATTTGAATCAATATCTCTTACAGTAGTTGATGAATTATTAAGAATGTATTGAAAATGAGCAAAGGAGGTTAATTTGGAGGCACATTTAGAGAACTTGAATTTTGCTGAGCAATACACAGTATCCTTAGAAAATTGCTATATAATAAGTCAAAATCATGTAGAAAAGTGCTGTAGATTTGGCAGTATCAAAAATATAGAAGAAAATAAGTACATATATAGGGATTTCTCAACCTGATAAAAGTGATATTTTTCACTAGTCAAAAGTATCACTTTTTTGATATTTTTCACTGGTGAAAAATATCACTTTGAGGATTTACCAATCAGAGAGCCCGATACAAATCTACTCCAATTCCAGGCAAAAATGTGAATACTCTGAATAATTACAGCCGATTAAACTCTGACCAGTGCAAGGGGATTTCAAATATATTATCAACAGAAGAAGGGAACAGAGGAGTACCTGCTAGTACTACAACCTGTCGGGAGAGTGATTCTACATCGGGGCCAAATCAGCAGCCATTCCCATCTGTCGGGGGTTTGTCCACTGGGAACACAACCTTCAACTCCACCGTAAATTTACATTTTAATGGCAGTCAGCAGACGATGCAAGCCAGTAACTCTTAACTATGTTATCAGTGGTCAAACCCATCCCTGTTCTGAGAGTCTTGAGTGTGGACCAAGGCACTTTAAAAGAATCTGTGTCATTGATAGTGACAGTGACTGGGATGGCGCAATACTTTTTCATGCGCGGAAGAATTTATCAAACATTGTTTTTATTTTTTCATTTAATGTTTAAACCATTTTATTGTGTATAAGTGACATCAATAAATTACAAAATCCATGTCCAAACACAAATAAACAATCATTATGATTTATTAATGAGTCTGTATATCTTTATTGATTTTTCATAAAATGGACTATTTTTTTGCCGCGCACAACATCGTTGTATAATGAGTGAGTAGTGTATGGAAAAAGCATGGTCAACTTACCCATTTTATAGTAATCTTAAGTTTGCCATTGTTTTGGTTTATTTTTGCAATGAAAATGTAATAAACAGAATATTTACTAGTGTCTTCAGTAATAACAAATATATTTCACTCGTGTGGCTAATATTTTCTTCGCACTCGTGAAAGATACCAAAATATTAGCCACACAAGTGAAATATATTTGTAATTAATGAAGACACTATTAAATATCCTATATGTAGTTCGTCAGGGATGTGTTACATACAGATTTCCTTCCAAATAATGTCCAATACGTAGTGTTGGGGATCTATGATATATGTCTATGGATTCAACAACATAGAGATATATATATACATGAATATAGCTATATGTAACAACACCATGCTGCAAGCAATTTAGATATCCCAAACAAATAAATTTGATAAAATGGAATTTCTTATTATTTTACATGGCACAGTTTTGTCTCATATTTAAGATATTATTTGCTGTAACTTGAAAACTGAACTTTGTAAATACAGTTTCAGCCTGCATCAGTGGTAATATTGTAAATAAATACAAAAAAGTATTACACATATCAAATTGTTTGGGACACTTTCAAAATCAGGAATAAAGTTTAAGTGAAAATGGAAAAAAAAATACCAAAAACAGAACCTGTGTGCATCCTTGAGTTTGCAGATTTTATTCTGTAATTTATATATTCCATTCAGTAGTTCAGTATATACATGTATATATCTACTTGTCTGTGGCTCATATATCTTAAAATAAATGCAGATCATACGAAGAACTATATCATCATATATTGCATAAACCGAATACATTATTGTTGTCAAATAATACGTACCTATGATATGATTTTGTGGCAAGATGAACGCCTTGTTATTTCCTTGCAGTTGACATGTTTACCTTATCATTCAATCATTTGCAAATATTGACTGGTCGCAGTTTTGACATTTAATTCATAGGTGAATTCTATCGCCTTGATTGTGACATATAATTCTTTTGCTGAGTTATCACATGCAATAACATATGATATACACACAGTTGGTAATATGTCTTACTGTAGTGATGAATTATCTTGGCAACATAAGTCAGGTCTCGTAAAACATGTGCTCCTTCCACTAAATCGGAAGTGATCACTTTGGAAATACCCGAAGACGATAAACAGCCTTTGCCGTCGTTGATCATATTTCTGTTTTTTAATCGTTTTTTCAAGATCTCTTTTATTACAGTGATCTACCGCATGGGAATAAATTAATATGTTTCTAGTAAAACGACCATTTTTTATCTCATGAACCAATTGATTGATAGAAATCCAATTAAAATTCATTAATTAGAAAAGCAAGAAGTAACGTGTATTAACTCTTACGAACGCAGGCGTTCCTGTCAAACTTTACAGGTAACCAGTTAAAACGCTCTGTACACCTTGTATGGTATAGACGTATATTTTTACAACAATTAGTGACGCCTTTGAGTTGAATAACACCCATCAATGGTGGTAGAAACAATCATATTAATGTACAGTGCGTTTCAGACAGCCAGACGATAGCGGAAAAAAGTGACTCTTCTGGATGCCATTTCATTGATATTGATTGCGTTAGAGATTGCTATGGTTTCTTGTTCGCAGGGGATAATACAACAAACTAAGCTGTCACAATGCTTAGTCCAAATGTCACTCATAGCTGCAAGCGGTGTAAAGAAATATGATACTGACCAAATTGATTCCCTATGTAATTTTGCACTGCCCAACGTGTGGCCTTCATATCCGTTCAATGTTGGACACTGTCTTGTGTTAGATTACCACTTCATCAGAATCCTGTCTTTAAATCGTAACTTATGGTTGCTTAGAGTTTATCTAATTTCTATTATGTAGATATTGTGCACTTTTTGCTTACAAACATTTGTGTATGATATATACTCATTGTTTTTGAAAAATGAAAAAAAAATGTAGAACACCTCTCCTGATCCCCTGCTTGTTCAGAAATAAAAAGATAAATCATATGATGTTGGATGGGAAGTACATCTGTTAAATTTACACAATAATACAATATTTCAAACAATGACCTTCTATTCGAATTTCTTTTCTGCAATTAGAATACATACATCAATTAGTTTGATCAGCCAAATAATTTGACATTCGTGGACATGAAGAGGAAAAACTGTATTATTGCAGCAGAACCGAACACAATGTACATCATATTTACCAGGTTAGGATCAGAATTTAATTTGCATTGCTTTTATCAGGTAACGAAACAGTATTTTCTACACAACAGTTTTCACCAGAATTCACCAGATAATAATTCAAGACTTTTCCATTCTACAGTTTATGGCCGAACACAGTATATATCATATCAAGTTAGGTAACGGTGTAGTCAGATAAAGTTTCGCTCTTCTCTATAGGACTGGACACAACATACATCGTATTCAAAAGTTTACGAATCAGTCTTCCCTACACGACAGTTCAGGAGCAAACACAATAAACATCAGTTGCAGTCTTCGAATAATTCGGAGTAATTGAAGGGAATTGGAAGAAAACTCTGTAATCTGAAATCGAAATGGACTGATTGTGGGAGCTCACTACTCAATACCGGGTGGGTGTCCCCCACTCGCTCTCTCCACAGCCTTGATAGTCCTAGGCATGGAGTTCATGAGCGAATTTAACCTCCTTATTTGGATGTTGGCCCATTTCTTCCAAGAAGGCTGCTCTCAGTTGGAAAAGAGTAACAGTGGAGGCTGGCATGGTCGAACCTGTCTATCTAGCTGGTCCTACAAGTACTCAATGCGGGATAGGTCGGGACTGTATGGCGGCTAGTCTTGGGGTGGATATTGTTGGAAGTGAGAAAGTCGCAACAGACCCACAAACTTATCCATCTCGTTTACGCAGCAGTCGGCAAAACGTTGAACTTCTGCTTGAAACAAGGTGATTCGGCACTCGTCAGTTAACAAGATCCACCTCTACTGCCTCAATAGGAATATTCTGGGAGCATGCGCCTCCACCCTAGCCATACGACGGTGGCGAAGAACAGAAGTAAGTTGCAGAAAAAAGGTTACATGCCCGCAGACATACTTCCTGTAATCGTTTCCTTACTTTTTGAGTTTTCTTTTTTCTTTTTGCATGGATAGGACGTTTATGAGTGATGATTAAGTGAAAAGTATATTTTGAAGGTAATAAGACGAATATAATGTACGTTGCTCAGCAGAAGCTTGCAGAAGGTAATGAAAAGAAAAGCAAACTGTGATCAAATCTCAAATAAGAAGGAAATCCCTCTATACGTGCATATCATTGCATAACAATCTCGAGATGTCAAACTTCAGATGTTGATCTCTGCCGTGTCTGCTGAGTAATTTTCTAATGGATCAGCAAAACTCTATAAAGCGGGAATATGTTTTGTTGGTTTTACGAGGTGTTACATCCTTGGAACAGCAATGGTCATATGAGGATGTGTGTGAAGGTGGGCACCAAATGTGGCAATTTAACACAGAAAGGAAGACCAAACTTGGGAAGAAAGAAAAACATCAAGCAGCAGGAATACCAAAATATCTTTTGGTCTCTTCATTGTTAGTTTGTTGAAACAAAAGGGACTCTTATCTCGATTTTTTCTATGTATTTGTAGGATGAGCTGGACAGGCGTATTAGGAAATATAAAAACTAACCGCGTCCAGTTGATCGCAACATCAACTTCAATGTTCTCATGAATTCAATGCAAGAGGTGCCCACGCCAGGTACTGAAGTGTAATTTCGTTTTCGCGGGTATCCTACTGTAAGTAACTACTGACGACACGAGTGACGTCACACAGGCTTTTCTGCTACAGTATTGTAAAGAGTAGACTTGACCCTTCACATTGATATATATCAAATGTTTGTACAAATTTCCCCAAAATATCACAGGCTTTTTCATAATGTTGTTTTGCGTCTCTTTTTATTGAGTATATATCTATACCGAACTGATGAATCTCATTCTCTGTTTATAAACATATCTGAAACATAAGAATACTTAATACAGGTAGAGGTGTTCATCTCTCCTATACCAATATCAGTTACGGAAATTTCTCTTTAGAGTCATTTTCACAATTACGTTATGAATATGTAGATAAAGCACAGTGCTAAGTATGTACATGTATGATCAATCCTTACTGTTGTTTACATAATCTTGTAAAATAAATCTCAAATTATAATTATATTATTCAACGTTTTATGTTCTATACTACACTATTGCTGAATAAAAAAATACTTCTGGGACAAGAGTGTTTGTCACAAAATTAGTCCATACGTCTTCGCAACATCATTCTTGATGTCTTTTACTGGCATCAACTCTACTCAAGTTAGAAAGGGTTAGATAATCTTCAGTAAAGGTCGTTTTACAGACGACACAAATCGTAGTTAAATGACAAAGATGCTGAGAAACCAAAATTTAGAAAAAGTGTTGTGCAGAGTCTTTCATATTCTCTAATATAACAATAGTTGTTCCATTTCTATTGGTATGATTTATATAAATGTAGCAGATCCCCTCCCAACGAGGAAAACATTCAGAATGAATTTTGACCGATTTTGTGATATTTTGAATCAAAAAAAAAAAAAAAAAAAAAAATCTGCGTGCTTGACATATCTAAATGATGAGATGGTTTCTTTAAGAATGGTTGCGTGGTTGTATCATTGCAAAGGAAGCAAAATAATGACTTATTGAAGTCGTACTAATAATAAATGCATAACACGGGGCTCAACATACCTGTTCCACACACCTGGTCATGCATTATAAATAGATGTTGTCGTAAGAGCTGACATCTCCTAATCATGTATCTGCCATAATATCTGGGCTGGTTATTGCTTAATGTTTTTTGAATACATATACTCCATGTGACATTGATATGTCTGGGTCATTTGTTAGACTTAACACAAAAGCCCTTTTCCCAGCAAACTATAGCGAACCATTCATGTACATTAATCATTGTCAAAGTCTTCGAAACAATTGAAGTTTGTACACTGATTATGTCCGAAATCAATAGTCCGCTTGTTTATTTAGACCTTATAGAATGATCGGAATTGGCTATGTTCTCGACCAGGTCTAATTCATCAGTTCAAAAAGGCATTTTATATAAAACAAACGTTGTTTCAATAATTGTTTTCGGTTAAGAATGGTTCATTTCTGTATTTGAAATGTAGCCTCACAAACAACAACAGAGGGGACTTAAATGTAGACCATACTTATTTGATAAAGGAAATCCGGGATCGGTACTCTGTTGTAAAAAATGGCTGAAAAGAGGAAACTAGACGTAAATACATTAATTCGGCCTGCTTCGCATTAGGTATGTCGTAGATCGATCACTTATAGCGCGGGAGCGCACTGCGTTAAGTATAAGCCAACCTGACACTGGAGCAGATGTTGCGATATGTGTAACTTATCGGGGACCTTGGTCACTGTGTCCCCTGAGGGCACTAACACGACAATACAGCAACCCTCAGACGATTTTGACTTTACTGTTTTAATACCAGGAAGTATATTTCTTTTGCTTGATATCATTATTGTTGGAGGAAATGTCCTGGTTTTGATGGCCTTCCATCGACATCCGAAACTAAAGAAAAGTGTTACAACCTATTTCGTTATAAACTTAGCATTTGCTGATCTGTTACTTGGAATAGTTGTAGTTCCATTATCGGCGATTCGGGATATTTTGGATTCTTGGCCCTTTGGTAAGGTACTATGTATAATTTGGACCCGGCTTGACGTCTTCTGCTGCACGCTGTCGAATTTAACATTGTGTGTAATTAGTGTAGACCGGTATGTCGGCGTAACCAGGCCACTTCGTTATACTGTTATTATGACGAGAAGGAAGGTCATCCTGCTTATCGTCGTCGTATGGATTTGTTCAGTTGCGATGACAGTCCCACCGTTGTTCGGATGGGGAACATCAGCACCGCCTGATCCCTCGATATGTTTTCATAATATGGACACTGGCTACGTTTTATTCAGTGCGTTTGGTCTCTTTTTTCTACCCACAATCATTATGAGTTGCTTGTATTTACGCATATTTCAAATAGTTAAACGTAATTTACGAGCGATGAAAACAGGGGTTAAGTCTATGGGAAGCGGATCAAATGGTATCAATTTACGTATACACAAAGCGCTGCCTAAACGTATACATACTACGTCATCCGGCATGAACAACAGGAGTTTCATCAGTAATGGCTCGGAAGATTCTGCGAGTGACATTAGTGTTGTAACGGATGTGTCAAACACAGCGACACACATTTACGCCATTTCAACAACTGAAAAAGAATTGGACAGCCCCCCGCCTCTCATTCATTGTGATATGAGAAGAACTAAGAATGAAGCGGTCTCGTCAATGAAGAAAAGGATTGCTTGTTTTAAACAGGAAAACAAAGCGTCAATAACGCTTGGCCGTGTAGTTGGCGCTTTCATCATATGTTGGCTTCCTTTCTTCGTTTATCTCCCTTTGGGTAAGTATTGATCCATACAAAATTCATTCAAAAAGGAATTACCATTCATGCCCTATATCTTTACCTCTTGAATAAAAAAGTTGATATTGTTATTGTTCGGAATAATTGCTTGTACAAAATCATCAACACTTTCTTTAAGCTTGTTTTTTTTAAAACCCTCTAAGTATGTATTATTTGTCTTTATATGTTAATTTTCAAGATGTAATTATTCAGTATCAAACTTTTTTTTCTGACGATGCTTTTTCTGACAGGTTTTATTAAAGAAATCAGATTAAAAGCGAATAATCAATAGGGTGCTGCACTACTCTTTCCATATCAGGCATTAGAATATGTGTAACAGGATATAACTCAATTTTACAAATTGTTCTTATTTTTATCCGCACGACAGCACTATCTGCTATGTTCTTATTGTTTTCATGATTAACAGACATTCAGTATTATTTTTGTAAATAACCGGCTTTTTTCGAAGATAAAAAAAACAAGCTGAGTTATCAATTTTTGAGTCCTAAAAATCCTGAAAGTGGTCCACCAGGACTGAATTCAGGAATTTGAAATCTTGGTCAATCCACGTAAGCAATGTTGCGTTTCCAAGTGAAAACAAGGGAAAAAACTGAACATTCAGGTACACTAACGAGCATAACAGACATCACTCCAACTTCATATCGCATGAGGGAAATAGAACAGGTCTTTATGACGAACGAAACATTTCATCATAATATTCATCAACCTGCAGTTCGCTCGAAACATTCTGTTGCCAGTTCATCTGTCAGTTGTCAACATTTTGAACGAAAATCATGCAATTGGGAATATTTACAGGAAATGTGATAACGGAGGACAGCATTTCAGCTGAAATTTTTTGTGACTTTGGGACATGAAAAAGCCTGGCTATTTTATGAATTCACCAAACCGAGACCATTTCTCGGAAAATCATCGACAAAAAAGTTGAGCGAGAGACTGCTACGTGATATAAAATATTGAAGACGGTTATTAATTGGCAGAATTACACCTCCTCATGGTGTACGAATTAACCAGCTGACCTTTAATAACGGACTGCCAAGTCTACATAGATATTTCCGTTAACTCCCATTGAACAGGGAACATCATTTTATGCTTGCTTCAAACAGAAGGTCTTTTTGATTTCGCTGTATTTTTTAAATGGAGCTCGGTATCAGAGTGTCCGCTGGGATTACAGTGCATGGCGTGATAGTAACGCTACATGAGGACGGAAGTGGAAATATTTAGGATGGTAAAATGTAATGACAAGCACTGTTTTGTAAAGCTGTTTTAGATCATTTAAAAAAGAGCCTTTGCGATTCAGTTAACAATTTCAATGCTTGTACCGATTTTATCTTATTTGCAGGAGTCACTCGTGTGACACAATTGCATTGGAAGTATGTAGATGTCATTTTCGTATAATAGAGGTAATATTTTACAAAAAAAAATGTTTTTCGGGTCCAAAATGAGATCTTGTAAACTATATCAAATGTTTTCCTCGGATAAGCTAACGCTATGTTGAAATATCAGCATTCAGAGTTTATTAGTAACCACGCTGGTAAAACAGTTGATACTGTTTTTAAAATGCCATCTGATTTGAAAGATAAAATGGTTTCATTCTGCTGTAAACCTATACTTCTATGGTAACCCACGAGGGATATACAAAACGACAAGCTTATCTGAAAATGCTAGTCATTTGACGACATTTGAAATCATTGGTTAAAAATAAAAAGCTATCGATGAGAGGGATAGAATTCTGAGCTATCACGTACGTAGCTGTAAAGTTTTACATAATTCATAGATGTTTTTTACAATTCGACATTTGTAACCATAGTGATAAAAACAAAAATTTTAGACAACGATGCTTATCATATTTTATTGTTTATCTTTTTTATATTATATGTTGTGTTTTGAATTTTGATGTTTTTATTCCAAATTAGATAACATTTTGTACCATGAAAACGCCATTAAACTATATGTCAAAATTAGCGAATCTCCTTGAGTATAATTCCAAAAAGAAATTACCAGAGAGAATGGTACAACCGTTCGGGAACATGATATAATGTTATGACTGCATAGCGTGTCTTATTTTCTTCATATTAGTTGTATCTGTTACTCTTGTTTCGGACTGCATGTATATGGTATCATGTCTCTATAACAGATAATGCCACATAATGACAGTGTCTTGTGATCGTGGTTGCACAATGTCTCTCGGTATAACTGCCAGACGTAAGTCCATAAAACCCCATTAACATTCCCATTTTTACATGTATGCTCTGACTGCACTGATGCTGTACAGAAAATAGCATTGGAATGGAAAGACCGAACTCCTAGTGATGTGACTCCGATAGTTGATACTTATAGAATATAATTGTAACTTAAATAAACAATTAGATAATATCATTCTCCGTTGCTTCTTTATTGATTTTTCATTTCTTTATTTGCAATACTTATTTATTCCAAATGGAAATTTTGTAAACCGAAATTGTTTTTGGCAGACACGCGTGTATAAGGGATAACATTAATTCAATGTTTGACTCTACAGTATCTAAATCTTTTGCATTGTAAGGTTCTATTCTCTTGTGTGTTTTTTGCACAGTTCATTAAATTTTATAACATGACATATCAAAAAATCTAACATGATATTGATATTACGCATTTTTGATAAATTTCATGATCGTATCACCGGTATGTGCTTGAATCGCCAATACGTCGTCATAACAATCAAGATTTGGGCCATCTTTCATGTTCAAGCATATGATCGGCGTTCAAATTGGAGATATTTCTGATAACAAAAATGCATAATCTGACATCGAATTGGTACGATGAAGAGAACGATCATGATCTTAGTGACACGTTCCGATTCACTTGTCAAGAAATATAGAATCTAGATGTATGTAACAACGGACATTATTTATTTCAATGCTTCCGCTATGAATCGAGCCCGGGACTCCTGGCTTACTACTCTGACGCTAACCAATCGAGCTAAAGTGAAGTTCTCTCTAGCCGAGAGGTATATTGCGGCTAGTATTTTACCAGGGTTACATGTAGATTAGATTCTTAACCAACTCTACCAACAACGATTATTATAATGTCCTAACGTCAATTCATATTTCACATGGCATCATATAGAAAATTCTATAAAGGATATAAAGAATGACGCATAAATCACATTTGAAGTTGACTTGCAACCTGCTTTCACAGTTATGTAGTCGATTGTATACTCGGGCCATATCTCCCACAACCTGAATCGAATTTACCAACAACTTGACTTGATATTGGGAGGGGCTTCCATGTCATCAATGGTTGAATGGGGCGGCATGATTTATTAGATCAAATGAGTAGCAGTTTCGAACGATTTTTTTTAGATGTCAGTTGTTGCTGACTTTTTCTTGCAATGCCGAAATTTACATTACTATAATCTTATATAATTTTGAATTTGAGAATAAATTTCTTCTGTATACATTTACTGAAGATCGTATCATGAATTTGTCGTTTTAAAAAACAGACTTTATGATCAAATCTTCAGAAGATGCAAATAATAAATGTACAATCCCCTAACTTTATCAAACATACAATTCCCTAACTATATCAAACATACAATTCCCTAACTATATTAATGAATGATATAAAGCGGGAGATTGATCAGTAGAGATATAATAATCTATAGCGGGAGAGTGATCAGTCAGGAAAGAATGATATAAAGGGGGAGAATGATCAAAAGGAAGAGAATGATTTACAGGGGAGGATGATATTAAGGGGATAATGATCAATCAGGAGGAATTATTTATAGGGGAGACTGATCAATAGGAGGAAAATTATATAAAGGGAGAGATTGATATAAAGGGAGAGATTGATATAAAGGGGGGGGATGATATAAAAGGAAAGAATGATATAAAGGGGGGGATGATATAAAGGGAGAGATTGATATAAAGGGGAAGAATGATATAAAGGGGGAGAATGATTTATAGGGAAGAATGATATATAGGTGGAGAATGATTTATAGGGAGAGAATGATATATAGGTGGAGAATGATTTATAGGGGAGAATGATATAAAGGGAGAGAATGATATAAAGAGAGAGAAGATATAAAGATATAAAGGGAGAGATTGATATAAATGGGGAGAATGATCAAGAGGGAGAGAATGATATAAAGGGCAAGAATTAAAAGGGAAGAATGATATAAAGGGGGAGAATGATATAAAGGGGAGAATGATCAATAGCGAGAGAATGATATTAAGGGGGAGAATGATCAATAAGATGAGCTGGACATATAAGGAGAGTATTAGACATATGGAGCGAATAACTTTAAAGGAGAGAATTATCAATAGAGAGGGAATGATATATAATGAGAGAATGATCAATAGAGAGATAATTTATTCATTTATTGCCCGACAGTGTGTATTGAGTTTTTCTCTAACACGTAATAAATCTTTTACTAATATTTCCCTTTAACAAAGCAGTTAAAAGTTCGATTTAGCTCAATGCAAAATACGTGTATATGTATCGTAATATGTCTTATCAGGTATTCAAGGAGAAAAACATGAATCTGATTAGATTAACAAAACATCTGACATCTGATAAATTGCCAAATATATGTCACAAGAATGATATTCATATAATTTTTATAGATTTATTTAGGCATGGGATAATTCTTAGAAGCAGATTTACATATGCTTAGAATTTCTCAAATCGATCACTTTGAAACGACATGTTATCTCCATACTTCGTTTCAAAGTTTTCGGCCTTTGCCAGCGGGTATGGATGTCATATGACATACGAAATTTACATGCGTTTGACATTTTGATACGCTAATATACCTGCGTTTTTTTCAGCTGATCATATGAAGATGATCTGTACTAACTCCAAGTAAATTTCTATTTAATTTGCTGTCAATTAGTAAACTTTATAAACAGATGTGTACTAACTGATAGCAATTTTCTACGTCAAACAATGATCTGAAATTTGACTTTAAAACTACGAAGTTTATGTTGTAGTCATGTCTGAAGACCGGCACAACTAAATGAGCGCATGCGTGCGCATGCATGTAATAAATACACCTAAATGTCAATCCCATTTCCCACTTTGGTGGTTCAGAGACGTGTAGACCCTTTTTTAAGTATCAGGTTTGTACCTAATAGCATTGTTAATATAACCGATTAAGCATGCACTCTTTCGTTGGCGCGTTTTATGAGGTTTCTTTTCGTAAATTAGGAGTTCTTCACCAGGAAAACGTAGTCGATAATTAAGGTGCACGCTAACAAACGTAAACACACACATATATATACCACGCGAAAGGAATTTTTCTATATTCTCACAGAATTACATATTGCATCATAATGATATAGCCGTAGAAATAGAGTATTTATTTGAATGTCACAATACCAGGAACACATACAGCCAGTTGTTTTTTTTTTTTTTTTTTTAAAAAGTTTTCCCCCGTAAATCGAAATAAATGAATAGGAACCAGAATCAATCCTGTTCCTGTATTTAGCCTATAGGAATTTCCAAGAGCTAATTCAGCTTTTATAATAACAGACATGACATAATAAACAAAACATGGGAAAACATTGACAAAATCATCGGAATCATTGCATCAAACCGAAACATTCATCCTAACATCGCACTTATTGATTATCCTATCAATTAACACAATAATCAGAAAACAATCAATCCGAATTAGAAAAAGAGAATGGAGAAAAGTAGCCTCCTTCCTCAAAACAATAAAGGAATCACGTGATCAATGGCGACTTCAACTTGACCAAAAATGTTGCGTGACTCGCCTTTCAGGCATATCAAAATCCGAGCGAGTAATTTAACCTTATCTCGAAAGACCTCATAGTTATTTACTATACAGATGATTTAAATTCCTTTCTGCTACATACAATGACAAATATTTATGGTCGGAACTGTTGCCAACAGACCAAAGCGAATCGCGTTTCATTATAATAGCCATTGCTAGAATATGCTAGCGGCAAGGGAAAGCTAAATGGAAATCGGCCATATGAGTGAACTGCATCGTCAGGAGGACAAATATCAGACGAAGTCAATGTTGTGCTGCACTTCTGAATTTTTCCTTTTTTTTAATTGAGTTTGTTCAAGAAGTAGTCGGCTTGTGAAGGTATTGAATAATTTGCTTAATGACTATGGGCATACTCATATGACCAGTAGGTGGTATACAAGGGCGTAAAACTGTGAATGAAGGAATGGAGGAAGATTCAGGGATTTTCTCCTTGTAAACAGTTTAGTTTAGTCAATTATCAATAAACTATATCTAGTTTAGTATGGAAAATTATTAAATTTAATTATCTAAAATTGTTTTACAAACGTACCAGTGTTAAAATGTTATAAGTAACTGCTTTATACTAATCAAATGCTTGGATTTGTGTTTTGCAGATGCTGCCACAGATGTGGAATTTCCTGATATTGTCGGGGAGGTGACGTTCTGGTTGGGTTACGTCAATTCAGCTATCAACCCTTTCATATACGCATACTCAAGTGCGGAATTCCGGAAAGCATTCGCAAGAATTCTTAAATGTCGATTTCAACGGAAGACGTATGCCTGACTGTCATTTCTCCTAAATACGATGTCAATGAAAACAGGGTTCTACAAACAGCATCACGAAAGGTTATATAGGGTTAAAATTGAACATCGTTTTGAGAAGTGATGTTGGATAATTTGCATGTAGTCACGAGTAATTTTCAGTTCGAGTGTTTTGAAACATTCCATTTGGCGTATGCACGCATTCCGATACCGGTGAACTATACTGAATATTTTGAAATGTCTGTTTGTGCTTAAAGGATTTTTGCAACGATAATCGCTTTTTTTGTTAAATTCTTTTATTTCATAATCTAACTATTAATATCCAGGCATTACGATACAAAACAAACTATAGTGGGATAGAAACAACAACAAATCGCAGAAAACACGAACAAAGCATTCAGTTTTCTTAAACGCCACCACAAAATTAACACGCAACAAATACAAAAAAAGCATGCACTCACACGGCCTAAACTAGAATATTGCTCTTCCGCATGGGACCCTTACACTATTAGCACACAGGCTGCAATCCATCCTTTTCTGGAAATCATTATAAAGTTGGATTCAGAAACGCTTGCATCCTTATCCCATCTGATCCCAGAACTAGACATCTACATCACATACAGGCACATATCTGCTACAACTGATACTTACAAAAACTCCTTCCTTCTACATACAATTACACAACGAAACTTTTCCAACTACACTACACGAACGAACTTCAGGGCACACCTATGTACGCAGCCCTTTAAGTCCTCACTCAATGACACACAGAGGCATAGGTCGGCGATATTTAATCATGCAATTTAAGCATGCCTCTGGATATGTGATTGTGGTTAGAACTACTGTAGCTGTAACTGTTTTATATGACAAGTAATATATATATATATAATATTCAAGATTGTTGATGACTTGGGTTCGGTAATCTCGGTGATATGAAATTGTTTTGTAACATGTACTCTGTTCATTTCAATGTTTACACGTGACAACCATCGGTTCATTAATAAGAATATTAAGACAATATGATGAGTCAGCTGTAAAATAATATAAAATAAATAACATGAATCGTTTTGAGAGCTGGGTTTCCTCTAACTTTCAAAAGGAATGTCGCCGTGTAGATCTTTTATTCATATTTTGTTTTCATGGAATTAAAGTCTGGATTATGATAATGTTTACATGTTGGTATTTTCTTGATGTTTTGTGACTGTTTGTACGAAAATATTACTTTAGTATTAATATTTACATGTACAAAATTTTCAGAGCACAAGAAAAAAATGAAAATTCATTTCCATAGTAATGGAATTATTTCTGGGGCAAAGTGAACATGCTGTTTGGTATCTATATAAAGGTGAAGGTAGAGCGAGCTGTTCTACATGTTAAAACAGTGAATCTAAAATTGTGATCGAGTTTATAAAAGATATAAACAGCATAAACACCTGTGGTTAATTTAACTCATCAGATTATGACTGTAGTTGTTATAGTAGCTATTCTAGGCTAAGACAGGTCTTTCACGCAAATGCGTCGTGTCCGTTGTTTCTTCGCTTTCAAAAGCAAGGAAAAGAAAAGAAAGAGCATTTTACTTTCCGTTGTCATAAATGATTATGTAAACAATATATTCTATACGAAGATAGGTTTCATTAATGAACGATTTTGAACGTATGTAAATAAAAATAGGCGTGACCTGTATATGTGTGTCTTATTAGGTAAATATAATTTGCAATGTAACTAAACGCCGAAGAAACACCTTAACGTCAAGCGTCAATTGATCTCGAAGAACATTCCAAATAATCAGATTCAGCTAAATGGGGCGTGGCCAACTTTCGTCTGATTGCCGTTAGAGACGGAGTACTGTGGCCTGTATATACATTATTGCACAGAAAGAGAAATACAAAAATAGACTGAAATGTGGAATAATGAAAAAATATGGCAAGAACCATTTAATCATTTGCTTATTACTGCATCTGTCATCTGTGTGCGAATTAAAGCACCGGTCATCTATGTGTGGATCACAAATTTGGTCATCTGTGTGGATCACAGCTCTGGTTATCTGTGTGGATCACACCTCTGGTCATCTGTGTGAATCACACCTCTGGTCATCTGTGTGGATCACACCTCTGGTCATCTGTGTGGATCACACCTCTGGTCATCTATGTGGATCACATCTATGATCATCTGTGTGGATCACAGCTCTGGTCATCTGTGTGGATCACATCTCTGGTCATCTATGTGAATCACATCTCTGGTCATCTGTGTGGATCACATCTCTGGTCATCTGTGTGGATCACATCTCTGGTCATCTGTGTGGATCACATCTCTGGTCATCTGTGTGGATCACATCTCTGATCATCTGTGTGGATCACAGCTCTGGTCATCTGTGTGGATCACATCTCTGGTCATCTGTGTGGATCACATCTCTGGTCATCTGTGTGGATCACATCTCTGGTCATCTGTGTGGATCACATCTCTGGTCATCTGTGTGGATCACACCTCTGGTCATCTGTGTGGATCACATCTCTGATCATCTGTGTGGATCACATCTCTGGTCATCTGTGTGGATCACATCTCTGGTCATCTGTGTGGATCACATCTCTGGTCATCTGTGTGGATCACACCTCTGGTCATCTATGTGGATCACATCTCTGATCATCTGTGTGGATCACAGCTCTGGTCATCTGTGTGGATCACATCTCTGATCATCTATGTGAATCACATCTCTGGTCATCTGTGTGGATCACATCTCTGGTCATCTGTGTGGATCACACCTCTGGTCATCTGTGTGGATCACATCTCTGATCATCTGTGTGGATCACAGCTCTGGTCATCTGTGTGGATCACATCTCTGGTCATCTATGTGGATCACATCTCTGGTCATCTGTGTGGATCACATCTCTGGTCATCTGTGTGGATCACATCTCTGGTCATCTGTGTGGATCACATCTCTTGTCATCTGTGTCGATCACACCTCTGGTCATCTGTGTGGATTACATCTCTGGTCATGTGTAGATCACATCTCTTGTCATCTGTGTCGATCACACCTCTGGTTATCTGTGTGGATCACATCTCTTGTCATCTGTGTGGATCACATCTCTGGTCATCTGTGTCTGGATCACAGAACCGATTCGCTTTTTGTTTTGAATAAATGGTACATTTATCACAAAGTATGCATTGAAATACTTCATTTCCGAAACGAATGCAGTAGAAACCGTTGATATTGTTCAATATTTATAACGGCCACTTTTTCTTAATCCTAACCAATAATTTGGCCCACTTTCCCAGCTAACTATTTCCTGCCAATCACTTTTAAACGTCAGCGTTCATTAACATTGTCTAGAGAGGATTTTCTTGTCACAGAGAAAAAAAGCAGGGCTAATCATCAGTCAACCACTTCTGTGAATGAGGATTTTGTATTTGTTACCATGACGTTTAATTCATATGGAATGCAGATTGCGTGGTCGCGTTAACCAATAGACCAATATTTCTGTTTGGCCTGTATTCTGTATAATACAAATTGCTCTGAAATCCACATTTGATGCAATACTTTTTCTTTCAAGAAAGATATATAACTATGATTATTTCAGAGAAGGCAAATAAATGATGTATCAAAACTTGTTAGCGAGCAACGTTCATTGCGACAGTTGTTTAGAAGTTGGAGATCTTCACTTATTCGAGGTAGAAAAGTGTCGATACATCGTACATTATGTGTGGACAAAACGGTCGTTTCATGGAATGAGAATTGAAAATATAAAGTGTTCAAGAAATGGTCATTTACAAGCTAAGCGGAACGAAGTATTCATATATTGATGTATAATGCACGAAATCTCATTTTTTTATTTGAATAAAAACTGCCAGCTGCGGTCTTCAGAGCAACATTACTTTTCAAAAAAATGTGTTTCTGTATTCAAAAGAAATTTATTCGGGATTAGAAAATTCAATAATGGATAGACCAAAATAGAGAATAGTAAGCAATTGAAATATTATCGGGAGAGTTAATCTTTTGAGCATGATCGTTTAGAAGTATTGCAATACAGCTACTGCACAGTAAATTTATCGACTGTTTTGCTCAACAGCAAATATGATACTTGATACTTAAGGGAAGTAATACTTAGTAAGTTTTTAGCGACCATATATTGAAATTTGCGCGAGTTGTGTAGAAGTCAACTCTTTCAAAGGCGCTTAAGGTAGTTAAAATGGCCTGGCGACGAAATAAGTGACCGACGATTTGAATTTAAATTCAATCGCATATATTTCGACATGTAAACATTGTACAATGTCCCTGCCATGATATATTCAGACTACTAGTATGAATTATTCTGAAATTCTACCTAACTGTTGTTTTATATCTTCTTGGAGTCGATAAAGGACATTATAAAATGTGTAGGAAATAAACGACCCGTACATGTGTCGGGATTCAAATGATATTGTGGAAAGAAATTGTCATCTTCACATGCATATCGCATATTTACGGTCATTGACTTCAAATCGATCTATAAAAGACGACAGAAGAATTCTGACTAACAGGTTGTATAGTGGCTACGACCACTGACATCAAAAATCGAATTGTTGATACTAATTTGATGATTGATATTTTCCTATAGTCCTATTATCATTATATCTCGTTTTCATAATTTTTCTAATGATGGAATAATTAGATTATGAAGCCCACTTTATGGATACCTAAAGGTTAGACGATCCCATGTTATGGTCATTTGAAAAATACTGCCTGTGTAAAGGATAAGATTATCGCGAATCATTAAAACAATTGGAAATATTTATATCATGACATTTTCAATCGTCAGTTTCGGAGTGAAACAGAAAGGGAGAAGAGCGAGTATTGTTGATTTGTAATCGCTATTTGTAGCACTACATGTACCTACCAAACAAAAATTGTACTAAACACAAAATAGGAAATATCACATTACAATAAAAAAAAATTGAAGTAGATACCGTTGAAACAAAATGAAATGCATCATATAGCTGTATCGTTCTTCCCTGACTCATCAGTGATGCTAAGGACCAAAGTCAGAAACAATAGATGTCAAATTTGGATGGGAATGTTCATCACTAGTTTCGTTTTCAAATGAATTTAAGTGTTTTCATATATTTTATGATTTTATCAGAACGTGTCAATCACTAACCTTGCTACTATTCGAAAGAATTAAATGCAGGTAATCAACTCGCATACTGATACGTTTTTACTAGTTTACATGTAATACAAAAGTGTGAATATTTGATGTGTCGTAAGCCATCAAACCTGTTTTTACAGACCGGGAAAATAACTGCTTGTTTGAAAATTAATATGCGAGTGATACCACGAAACAATGTTAGAAACAAATGGTGATTAATTAAATACATTTCCTCTGATCATTGTCTATGTGATGTTTAATGTTAACTAAATCATAACGCCATCGTCAGATCTACAAAGAGTATACAAATATCTGCATTTCTTAATTCTAAGCTTAAAGTTTTAAAATGCAAGAATGCTTGATGAAAAAAATTGGGGGATAAATAACTCCAATAGGGATGCTTGTGATATTTAACTATTTTCTGTTACATATAACTTTCCATAAATTTTACACAAATGTCTAGATTATTTGTGGGTAAAACATTAACATCATCTTTATGTCTTGGTTATCTATGCCTTATAAATTAGTATCATCTTCATGTCAGGGTTATTTATGGTAGATAGATTAACATCATCTTCATGTCTAGATTATCTATGGTAGGTAGATTTATATCATATCAATGTCTGGATTATCTTTGGCTGGGGTACCAATACCATTTGGGCCAATGATACCGATATTCGATCGTTGCAGAACGCAGCATTTTAAAATCACCAAGAAACTGAGGTAACATCAGATTTCTTGACTTTCATACCAATGCTAGATTGTTAAAGTGTCAAATGATTTTTTTTTTTTTAAAAAAACCAACTAAATTAGAAGTTACAGCCCAAGACGTACCTGTTATACTGATACTACATATTTCCACAGATTTCCAAATTTTTAAGGCACATGGAGACAGCAATTCTCAACGCTGGCCCTAATACACCGGCACTTGATATACTTATTAAGCCACCTGGCCTGCTTTTTACTCATTGTTGTTCTGGAAGTGGCATATATATTAACCTTTAAGATAAGATATCAACAACTCGAAATAGGACAATCATTTAGAACAGCAATGGCGGACATTTTATCGCTTAAACTTCTATGTCTGCTGTTGGTGTTACAACGTATTGATGCACGTAAGTGGTTATAGTTTTTTTAATCTCGTTTGAACTCTCGTCAACTTCTCTCTTCGATTTTTGTGGTTTTCTTTCTTATTCTCTTGTTATTTTTTCTCTGTAACTTTTGTCAATATCTCTGTTCAAATGTCATCAATATCTCTCTAGATCGTCAATTTCAATTTTTTATAGTCTCGTTTTTCCCTAAGAATCATGTCAATTTCGCTATTTCACCCTTGTTTATTGATCTGATTTTTTGTTTTTTGTTTTATGTCTTTGTTTATCTTTTTAGGGTGGGGGTGGGTGAGTGGGGTTGTTTTTTGTATTAATAATACGCAAACAGTTTTTCCTTTTCATAATCTTCTCTATGAACGATTTTTGAAAACTGCTGGACAATCTATTTCAATTGATCCAATGTTTATATATCCTTCAGGCTAAAGAATAGTACCTTTTAGCAACGTTTTACTGAAGTATAATGATATATGCACGAGATACATGAAATTGAATAAAAACAAAATGTGATTTTTTGTTAAGACTGACAGGTGCACGTTTGACATCTGTTGTCAAAAATATGGAGAATCAATATTGTAAGAATTCCAATTCGCTGAAGTAATACAATTACAATATCATTAAAAAAAACTACAATAACAACATTCAGTTTGCCTGCCTAAAACTACCGTTACGTAACATCCTTATATTTTAGCAATACAACAGCAGCAAAACGAACAACATTTTCCCTAATACGCTTTATACATTCTTATTTCCTTTACTAAACGATTTTGTATAAAACAAGCTCTAAAGTTTGATACAGATTAGCATATATGCTAAGGAAATGTTATCTCTGTAATGTGTTTATTGAATCAAAATGAATAGAACACCTGCACCATTTATCCACTTTCGGTGAAAGAAAACAATTTGGAATTATCGACCAGATATTATTTCTTACGAAAACGATATGTCAAATATATTAAATATCCTAATATTATGTAGGATGTCATATATAGAAATTTATATGTTATCTTATATACCTATTAAATATATATATAGAGGGAGGTATTCTATGAAGTATATAAGATGTTTCATATAATATACAGACATCATATTTACTTTATAAGATAAGTCATTAAGACATATTAGGCTCTGATATAACATATGAGATTATTCATATTCTATAAAAAATATCTTATAAAATATATAAAGGAATTATATAATTTCGTGAATCACAAGATCGACACTTCCATTGGAATAAATGGTAAGTTGGCTTGCTATACATATATGTTACTGTATACGATAAAATAACACAAACCTGTACGCAATGATAATAATAAATAATAATAATAGACTTTATTTAAAGAGGATAATACATGTTTAGCCAAAGGCTTATCTACCACATGGTCCTCAGCAGACGCAAGACGATGTTGCATATTTGGCTTCTTCAGACGAATATTATGCTGCCCCACTTACGAAAAAATATGACATACGGCATCGTAATGTTATATCATCATTGGTGGCCTTATTATGTTTCCATAACCTATAATGTTTTGACCATTGAACAGCATGATATACAATAATGAACGCAGCAGTTTACGGAGTAATGTCAATTTAAAACAAATGAACATACTCAAAGAACCGTGCACTTTATAGTCATCATTATAATGACACATCTGTTTTAAATATTGCTTTATAACAAAATTGATAAAACACAAATCGTCTTACTGACCATTCAACAAAATCTTATATTTTGCTGGTTTTTAATAACCTTCAATTCAAACATTTGCAACATCAAAAGCAAAGTTGTGTTACTGAGAGGATAACATAGACACACTGTGATGATTTTACAGGTGTCGGTTGTACCGATAACTCTATCTTATGTAGAGATTCTGGAGAATGCGTACTAAGCATATGGGCGTGTGATGGTGACAGAGACTGTGAAGATGGAACAGACGAACTTCATTGTAATGGTTGGTACTACATTTTATCATATGCCTGCCGTTTTATTCAGTGACCGTATTATGTGTTTTGTGTATCGTGTAATATAACCTGTTATGATTCAAATTACACTGTAATGCAAAGAAAAATTAATGGATGTAGAGACCAGAAGGTTTACAGTGTAACATGAAAAAGTATGTTTTCTGCAATACATGCAAAAAAAATGATAACGTTATAGTAATGGCCTTCAATTCGTAAAACTCGGTTAACATATACAACCCCTTGATTACTGACCGGAAGGGATTGCTATTGTTAACTTGTCTAACATAGATAGCCAATCTTGATCAATGCAGATCTTCTACAGAAGAGGTATCAACATTGTCCGTGACAATTGTAAATTAACATAATCGTACATTGGTTTGTTCCGATAGCCAAATGCAAGAATTTAGCTCGCTTGCACGACGGTAGAGGTATCACTATCGCAGGGACATACCCATGTTTGGTTCCATCAATGTTCCATCAAGTGTGCATCGAATGCGACGACGTTATCAACTGGCGACATTATTGCGCTACATAAAACGATAAGACTACCCTATTCTGAACAACGTCATTGCGCATATTAGCTGTCTTTTCTCTATCTGAAGAAAAACACAAATTTCTATTTTTGATACCAAAAGCTGGATTTCACGCTGAAAGTATCAGGGAAATAGAACTGCTATTTAAAGAATGTTTTTGATCGACATTTTGACTATGAGTTTATTTCCCAGTCAATCGACAAAGGTTATATTGAGGATGTTACTTTTTGGATTTTACGAATATTGATAAACTTCCTTTTCTACCGTTAGTTGAGGTTTATCGCTGATTAAATTTTAGTTAGCATTTTGCCCACATTCAAGCATTCGCAAAGTCTTTCATTAGTTCCAGAATTCCGAGATAATTTATTGGATCTCTAGAACAATTTATTCTGTTGTATGCCTTTTCTCAATTCTCTATACACATAATCATTGCCTTTATGTTCTGTTAAACATATAGATTCCGGGTAGGTCTTATTTCAAAACTGGTTTTAATCAGAGTACTGTGTAGTCTGCACACATTGGTATATAACATTGTATTCCATGCGATTTTTCAGATAAATGCAAATTGTTAGAACATTTTTATTTTTTCTAATTGTCTTAATTTCTAATGAGACAACAAATTTCAATATAAATTAAAAACGGCAATCTATTTATCTCATGAACTTAATCCTACTTTTCTTACAGTGAACCATTATTTGATATGAATCTTGAAATATTTTGTGCAAAGTTCTAAACTAACGTAGAAAAGATTTATGAGAACTATATCTTGCAGGGCTTCAAACAAATTCCAGCGAATCGAATTTCTTTGAAATATCTAGGAATAACTCTTGTCACTGTTTTGCCAGTTTTCTAATAAAACTAGGCCATCATTTTTGCAGATTAAAGACTGAACATCATGTGTTGATAGCCATCATTTGGGAAGTTTACTGCCACGTCACTGATTTATCAAAGAATTTATTGTAAAACCGCACAGTTAGACCATCAACTCCAAGGCTTCATTAAATTTCATTTAAGAAAACAAGCTTTTACACAATTTAATTTTCTCTTGAATATACTTTTATTATGTTTTTTTCTTTTTACGTTTCTTTAATATTATGTTTCTTTCTATTCGAATGTGTACTCACTCTTAGTATTTCTATTTCTAGAATCGTATGGACATTCTGTTTTTCTATTCAGTTATCTCGTTTTTGTTTCTGCTTTGATTCAACATAATTGTTTTTTTTATTTAAAAAACTAATTACTGCCAGCTGAAGGCGTTTCTGAATTTGATCTTTATATGTTTATCTTTAAATTTGTTATTATTCAATTCACATTCCTGCATCAGGTTTATTGTATGTTTGAGAGGTGATTTTCCCTTCAAGAATGCATACGTTTTTCTTAAAGTATTAAAGCCTTTCAACAGGTTTCGGCGTATCATTGAATTATCCATCTATTACTAATATTCAGTGGCTTTTATAGATTGTATGATGTTAAATACCGACATGTAGTAAATGCATATAATCAATTATGTATACAATATTGACTGTATCTAAAGACAATTCTTCACAATGATTGACACGTCTCTATAATGCATTGTTTTAAACTGCGGAAGGTATGTCCAGCCAATTGTGACTTCAGAAAGTGTTCAAGGTTTTCTGGAAAAATGTGCTTTTTGATCAAATTAAATACACAATTTGATTTTTATTCCATTGATAGTGTCTATTTTGATTTAGTTCCCACAGTCATTGTAAATTTATTAATGTCAGTTGAGTTGTCGTGAAATCTATTTATATAATCTGATTGAACGCGTGGATTCAGTGCGTATCTATGTCTGTATGTCAGTTTTGCCAGCATATTCTGATTTAATTTTTTCATAGTTTGATAACTGCTGTTTCTTTTAAATATTTATGAATATGTTATATCTTCCTGCTTATGCTTGAGCATTGTTAGGTGTCAGTGTGTACTTTTATTATATATAATGCATGATGTTTTTTTGGACATGATAATATAATTGACAAAGGAAGGCAATTGTGAGTCGTGCCTTATCCGGTCCATGATATCATGATCTGTGGGACCAAATCGCCCCAAAGATAGGATATATTGAAGTTGTGCTGATAGACAGCTGGAAATTTTCGACATGATAATTTGATCTAATTACGACCTTAGATGGTGTACGATGGCAATCTCCTCTAACATGGCGTTGACGTCTGTAGGTAAAAATAACACAGGAATGCCTACAAAGACTGTCTTAGATATTCAAGCTATCACTTCATCTGTTATCCCAAGACGATCCCCTTTTGACAGTTAATTATGTGACCTTCTGGTCTTGACCTAGATCTTTAAATGCGTATGGTGTTACGTCTCCAAATGGTGAGACAAACGTTAGTACGTGCTGGCCGATTTTCACGGTCAACAACATATATGCGCCGTGTATTTAGGCCCTTGGGATACTGTGAGAGTATCTGATTTGCAATTACTTTGAATATTTCAACACTGGTTAACCACGGAATGTCACTCCGGTCCTGTTGATTAGTTTGAGCATCTGTTTCAGTTAGAAAGATAGCGTTGACAGAATTCGTGAGAGCCATAACCAGGGGAAAGTTGTGTAACTTCGAACAAAAAGGACTTTGACCACATGATAGTATTTGCGTGTCAGAAAAAAACCCCGCTCAATAACCAGGCCTATAGTACTGATTTTCACAGTGTTGCGATATAGTACTCAGCTTTAATCCGTCAAAAATGATAAATAATGTTTCAATAAGATTTCATAGATACTCAATAGAGGTTTTATTTACATTAGACAAACAGACATAACTTATTTCGTATCTCAAAACATTTTCACAACATGCATATTAGTTTATATGTAAACATGATTTTGTATTTAATATCACTTATACTCAAGGGAAAAAGAAACGCAGGATGACATAAATTGCAATATCTTGCGATTACGTTGTTAAAAAAATGAAAAGCGGTCAAGCAAATCTCTAGGTGACAGTGCACGTGGTCCTGTATCGAATGTTGCATCATTTTATTGCTTGACGATATCTTCCGGGGAAAGCACGAAACGGGAAAATCTCATGCACAGCAGTGTTGTGATATTGAGTATCACTGCTCGTCATTCCATTAGCTAGTCTTCATAGACTAGATATTCTGACTAATTTCTGATCGCATTAAACAATGGCACGGTTGACGGAAGTTCAGAGGGGTCGGGCCATTGCGATGACTGTTCAAGGACAACAGCAAATGCAGGTTGCCAGACATTTCGATGTCCATATTTGTAATATAGAACGTCTTGCGAGACGTCTACGGGAAACTAGGCGGGTTGCTGACATACCTAGGTCTGGGCGTCCTCACGTTACTTCAAAACGTCAGAACAGGTTTATTCGTCTCGCGTATTTGCGCAATCGGCACCTTACTGCCACTGAATTAGCCCTTCATACCATCGATACTCATAACCGTTATATCCATGCAAAACCTGTAAGGTAACGATTGCGGGAAGTTGGTCTGCGAGCACGTCACCCGTTTGTAGGCCTGCTCCTTACTGCTGCTCCTCGCCAGCGTCGTATGGCTTGAATGGCGGCGGAGGCGGGTCGTGTTTACTGATGCATTCCGGTTCACACTTTTTCAAGCAGACGGTTGACTTCATGGATACCGAAGTCGTGGAGAACGTTTTGCTGAGTGCTACCTAATACGGACCGATAGGTTTGTGGATGGGTCGGTTATGGTTTGGGGAGGAAACTCATATGAAGCTAAACCAACACTGGTTGTGGTAGCGGGTAATTTAACTGCCTCTAGGTATAGAGATGAGATCCCCCGATCCTATGTTGTCCCATTATTGAAGCAAAACAACCTCATATTTCAGAAGGATAGTGCTCGGCCCCATGTAGCGAGGATCTGTCGCGACTTTTTCACTGACAACATTATCCACCCACTGGACTGGCTGCCATACAGCCCCAACCTATCCCATATTGAACGCTTGTGGGACGAGCTGAATAGATAGATTCGAGAATGGCAGCCGCCCCTGTTACTCTGGCCCAACTGAGAGCAGCTCTCTTGGACGAATGGGCCAACATCCCAAGAGGGAGGATAAATTTACTCATGAATTCCATGCCTAGGAGAATCATGGCTGTGGAGCGAGCGAATGGGAGACATACCTGGTATTGAAAAGTCGGCTCCCACAATCGGTCCATTTCGATTTCAGATTACAGAGTTCTCATTCATTCTCTTTAATTACTCCTAAATATTCATCAAATACAAATCATTGATTTTGCAGTTTGTTCTGTATGGATTAACCTTCATTCTTACTTTAAAATATTGAACATTATACTCAACATCTTGCCTAGAATCATCTTCAAAGTTTACCCTGCGTCTCTTTATCCCTTGAGTATCCGTGTAGTTGTGTTTTAAAAATGTATATCTCATTATACAAAATGATTGACAGATGATGATATGTTTTTTACATATATGTGTATACATGTAAATACATACATTTATAGTTTAATTATAGCACACTTTCAATCTCATACACCATTCCTTTGATATTTCTAGCCATGTTTATCATCAAATGTTCCACTCTAAATCTGTCAAATTTACATGTGAACGATCACCATGTAAAAACCTACACTGGTCTTCAATACTTAATTCATAAAATTTTATATGTGATAATACTTCTATTGAATTTGCAACACTATCCATCATTTATCATGATATTAACCTGGACATTCTAAAATGCAACATACTATTATGACTTGTTTTCACAAAATGTTTTTCACTTAACAGTTTCATTTACACAGGACAGGGAATATTTTAATTACTTCTGCTAAGTCCCATACATGTTGAAAAAATGTTTGGTGCTTAATTGCAATATAGGGTTTATTCATGGATCACTGTAAATAGAGACATATCTCTAAAGCTAATTCCGTGTATTTGTTTTTCTTTCCACATTATACAATAGAATTCATAAAAAAAAACCTTTATAGATTAAACGTTTCCAAGACGTTGCTGATGGTACGAATATTATTTATTCCCAGGGTACATGTAATTCAGAATTATAAGTATTTATTAAATAGATATATCTACAAACCTGAAAACAACGACTGGTGGAAATGTTATGTCTGCTGTCAAGACAACAACCACCACAGGGCCATCACTAAAAACAGAAACGCCATCAATGGCAGCATTAACTCCGCCCGGAATCGAGACGTCATCTACAAATTTAGAAACTGTAACACAACAAATATTATCGAAATCTCCATTGTCAACGGCGTCTACAACTGATGCGCTATCCACAAATTTAGATGCTGTAACGCAGCTCACGTTTTCAAAATATCCCTCATCTATTGCGTCCGGGACCGAATCTTCAATATGTAGAGATTCATTGGGTGATACTTGTAAATATATCGTCAAAACGCAAAAGTGTTCATCACCGGAAGTCCGAAAGAACTGCAAGAGAACTTGTGGATGTGACTACAGCACGCCACAACTCCCGGAACCAACTATTCCAAAGACATCATCACAAAGAACAGTGACGCCATTAATAGATTGCGTTGATGTCGACGTCACCTGTGAAACACTTAAGTATACCATAGATATTTGTAGAGCTACAGAATCCGCATTCAAATTGTGTAGGAAAACATGCGGTTTATGTAAAGATAGGTTTACCGACCCAATGACGTCCACATCATCCACATTAATTACAACAAGAAGTAAGTGTTTTCAATTACTTGATTGATACAGAACAAACACCTGTTCAAAATTGTGCTATCATTACCGTAGTGATGAACCGGTTTTACATTATGACTACTTTTACTAATCTATAAACATGGTTGTTCTATTTGGGAAATATGCAATTTTAGTCTTTATAGACATAAAGTGTATTGATCAATACGTTTTCAAGATATTACTATTTCAAGAATAATATATCATTTTGCTGCCTATCTAAATCAGGTGATCGTTCATGTCACGAACATGAGTTCCAATGTGCGTCAGGTTATTGTATTACTGCGCAGTGGAGATGTGACTCGGTAGAGGATTGCAAGGATGGTTCGGATGAGAGAGATTGTGATGGTAAATTATCACGCATCAACATAATTGAAACATAATTTTAAAGAAAGGTTTAAATAATATAATATTTCTATTTCGAAGTTTTGCGCATTTTTCACAAAACTAAAGTATCATGTGAGTATGTATGCAGTACTAATGATTAAAAATAAAGAATGAAGTAGATGTACTGATTTCTAAATTTTTAGTGCGAAAGACATATTTAGATTATTTATTTGTCAACCAGATGTTATCCATGAATACATGTTATATATATAAGTTTCTATATTCATATTATATGTGAAACTCAAAGCTAAGTTTTATCACACAACATGAAAACATTGCTTTAACATGAATGAATTCATTCAAGCTTCCTGCCAAAAACATATGATACAACAAATGGTTTCTAGAACGTTACGAAAATCTTGAAATCTATAACCAAAACAGCATTCATTCATGTATTCTTTAGAAAATATCCCCCAAACTATTCAACCATTAATCAAGCTGCCAGCGGCTACAGAACAAACTGTTGGACCAAGGGTGACGTCAACAACAGATAGGGTCATGTCACCGACAAGTGGCTGCATTGACAGGAAATCTAAATGTGACACACTTGTATCGTCCATTGACGTTTGTAATGATAGGGAATCTGCTTACATGATTTGTCGGAAAACTTGTGGATTGTGTTATGAAATCACATCAGTACAAATGACGTCATCGACATATACGCTACTTTCAACAAGTAGGTATTTTGACACAAGACGTAAAAATATGTCATCACCACATAAATTCTTGTTTTAAGTGTGGATCTAGTTTAAAGGAAAATCAAACGAAATGTATAATGTAACTTGAAGTTTGGTACTATTCTAGACGTTATTTGATCATCTAGTTTTAGTTTTTAGGTCACCTGAGCCGAAGGTCATCATGATTTGTCTGTCGTCGTGCGTCGTTAACTTTTCACATATTCGATTTCTCTCAAGAACCACTGAATGGATTATAACCAAACTTGGTACACAGCATTCCCATGGAAAGCCGCTTCAAGTTTGCGAAAAAAAGGGCGCGGCCCCAATAGGGGCCCCAGGAGAGGGGAAAAGAGGGTAAAATTAGGTAAATCTTTAAAAACAATCTTCTTCTCATGAAGCAACAGTCAGATTAAGTTCATATTTGAACTTCGTGAAGGACATGTGAAATTAAGTTGAAAAAAGTGATAATGTCCCTATTGGGGCCCATAAGGGGTGTTAAAAAAAGCCATATGTAAAAACCTTCTTTAAATGACTTCTTCTCAAGAACCAGTGGATGGAATTTGACCTAACTTGGCACAAAGCATCTCCATGGGAAGTCGCTTCAATAGGGGCCCCCGGAGGGGGAAAAGGGGGAAACTTGATACGAATGTTCTACACAAGGTCCTGGCAAGTGTTTTAACTTTTTGGGGCGATTCAAAATCCAAGATGGCCACCCTGGCCTCTGTTTGGCTAAGGCATTTTGTACTTCCTCTCAAGAACCGCTGGGTGGATCATGTTCAAACATGGTACAGATGTTTTACACACGGTCCTGCACAAGTGTTGTTACATTTTTGCAACATTTTAAAATCCCCAGATTATTGACATATATTCCTCAGGTGACCGTTAAGGCCCTTTGGGCCTCTTGTTATTTTATATTGTATTATTAAAATAAAACTTAAAGAAATATATATCGCACAATTCAAATGGCATTTCTTAATCGTATCTAGATATAGTCCTGATATCAATGTATAATACACATGTATTTGAAATAATAACACGATGTCAGTTTATTGTTGCATGGTTGTAATATTTTATCCATTCATAGTCGGCTTGAGTCTTGAGGAAATCTTAATGAGGACATTATCATACTGTCGTAAATCACGCAAACAGCGGTTATTTTCTATCAAGAGTTTGTAACAATCACTATTGTAATCCCCCAATCACTCTGATCCTGTAACAAAAGTTGGTTTTAACAGCGTAGCCTCCTCTTGGAGGACGACCCTGTTTCGCTTACCTTCATTGAACGATTGTATTTTTTTCTTCATATTTACATAATTTGCACATATATTAGTATAGAACTAGTAAACATACCTTTAATACTGTCAATGTTACTACAAATATCCCACACAGAGTGAGTTCTGCTTGTATATATATGATCTTTCATATACATGATGTATCGAATACTCATGTCATGTTTCCAATATTTGTTGTAACATTCCTGTTTTCGAACAGTTGTTTTTGAATCGTTGGGTATTATATGTCAATAGTCTACATAAAATATTGATGTATAAAACATAGTCAAATATTTCGTTTTGAAATGAATTGTTAATGTTCGTTTTATTTGATCGCCAGACCACAATGCCTGTTCGCAGAATGAGTTTGAGTGTGGAACAGGGTCATGTATTCCTTCGCTGTGGCGGTGTGATTCGGTAGAAGATTGTATTGATGGAACTGATGAAAAAGAATGCACCTGTAAGCTTTCACATCGTATCCGCCACTATAAATACTACATCAAATATTATCTCTAGAAGTTATGCTAACGCTTACGTTTCAGTACCACTATTTTTGGACCGTTATAGCACTATTTTTTTTACCTTTTCCGTGTATTAACTAATCGAGTAGTTTTGACATTTTCTTGTCAAGTAAAAATTATTACTTTGATTTGCTAATACTTTAACTATGGTATACGTAAGAAGAGAATATTAAGCAAATTCCATCTCATAACAAGTTTTTACTTAGCCAAATTTTGTGACGAATATCTAAAATCTCATACCTAGAGGAAAGGAATACACGATACAATGAAAATCTCTACAATATGAGTTTAATACACAAACTACTCAATATTAAAGTAGATCGTGTTTCCATTTTCTGCAACTGGGAATTTCAGCGTCGTTGCTATAGCTAATTTTCAAGATATGATTGGTAGTTATTTTTAATATAATAAGATTTGGAGAAAGCATAGGTGTTAGTTAAAAAAAAACCTGATATTCCTGGTCCGTTTGGGCTGCTGTGATAATCGTAAGAGACTGTGAAGACTGTAAAGTCGACATACTGTTATGTCCGATGTACAGGATCTTTGTCGTTTGGGAAACGGTTCGAACTATTTACGAAATATTGAGAAAACCAGGATCAAGTTTGTCATCCTACACACCAATATGTTTTTCGACATTTGTATTTTTAACCTTGAAACATCATGCACATAGTGTCAGTATTACGATACATTATACAGGTTAAAGAAGGGAATATATATACACAGCGATACATATTATCTAACTTTCTTCGGAAAGTATTTAAGATTTTCAATACAGGTCTATGGAAAGGCTTTTCCCAAACACCATGCTAAAGTTTTTTCACCGTCTTCTTCCGAAGGAAAATGTGAGAGAACGTGGGTCTAATCTTCACATATATTCTTTCTTAAGTTCTCTTTCAACTAAAAAAGGCCGTTTGTCCTCGTTGGTCGGTTTCTTTGTCGACGACTGTTTTTCGTACCTTTTACAAACACATCTCGAATCAGTTATGTTCCTTTATTTCAACATCTCTCACGTATCAAAAATTGCCGTCTTCACTTCTATCAATTTGACAGATTTTCTATCTATTTTGACAACATGGTTTGTTTACATGAGATTTCCCTGGAGCAATCGAGCCTGTTTGACAGATAACATCACGTAGGTCATATGACACCTCAGCTGACATTTCTAAAACAATATATCTTTTCTGTTACCTAGACTTCATTCCAAATGATCGGTTATATGACGTTACAATTTTGCAAAAATTACAATAACTTGGCATGACGTTGTAATTACAAACATCAAGTAGCTAACATGTCTTGCACCCTGTTATGGTCTCCTCATGAATAACTGAACCCATGGCTACACGAAACAAAACGTGATATATATTTATGGAATGCACCTCTTTCAGCAAATGTTAAAACTATACAGCCTTTGATCGACGTAAAAACAACTAAAACAGCAACACCAATATCAACAATTTTGGTGACGGCATTACCTGTCAAGGCGTCATCACCTGATGTTGGAGTACCATCAAACGGTGAATGTGGCGACATGAACTCAACATGTGATTCGCTGATATCATCCATAGACATTTGTAACGATACTGAATCTGCTTTGATAATGTGTCGGAAAAGTTGTGGTTTATGTGGCGGAACAACTGTACCAACGCCTAACACTACAAAGGGTAAAACAATCGGAACAATATCCTGTTTGACATCAATTATTGTTATAATTTGTTTGCTCCAATGCCACTTTGAACTATACTCTTTTGAAACGTCGGACACCTTTTTTTAAACAATCGTACTCTCTAAATAAGTAATGTAGCAATCAATGATTACATAATGAGTTATCAACAAGCTCTGAAAAATTATGATTCAAAAGCTGTATTTCAATAGATACCGTTTGTACACACCTGCCAGAAGGTCTTTATTTGTGACTGACATCTGAGCTGAATAGATGTCAATATCTTATTTTTTTGCTGCCAGCGATCTTCCTTTTTCAATTTATTCCATGGCAATTTTTGAACGTTATCGTTTTTGATTTGCAACATATGCATATATTAAAAAGTTCGAAATTAACTAAAATTGTATAACCACTCACTGCACATCTGAAACTTTACACAATTTGGAAATAAAAATATAGTTAGCTGTATACATGTATGTAGCTTTCATATGGTTTAACGTGCCTATGGTATGTCAGTCACGCTTATAGTAATGCCTATTTAATTTGGGACTCAATGTAAGTAACAAAACGAGTGCTTGGATTTTAACAAATGAATGGTTCTATTTGCGATAGAATTAATCTTTAAGACTGCAGTTGAAGCTGGTTTTAAACACAATGTTAACGTTTCTGTATATTTTAAAAAAAAAAACACTGAAGCAACTTCTACATTTCACTCTACAGAGACGCAGTCGTGTCAAGGATTTTTATGCAATAATGGACATTGTCTTCCCGAGACTTTCGTTTGTGACCACGACAGGGATTGTTCTGATGGAAGTGACGAAGCTAATTGTGGTATGTCAAAAAATACATAATTGTTCACATACCATTTCATATCTCATTAATTCGTCCTTGTAATATTTTTTCGTATATGTCACTAGTGTTATACACCTTGGAGCGTTTTTCATTTGCTGTGTCATAAAATGAATATGGTGCAAAATTCATGTGTTTTGCTTCAACTCCTGTGAAATTGTGATATATTTGTTTTATGTGATAAAAAATATTGTTTGCTTTCATTTGAAATAAAACGTTCTGTGTTACTGAATAGTTGAGATCAATTGACGTACATGCTCTATATCTAAACACACATTTTTAGATCGACCAAGGCGATCAACTATATTACTTTTTTTCATCTGTCTTATCTTCATACCGCATATATCACACATTTCAATATGTTTTTTCGTAACAAAAAAAAAAGGAATGATATTATGTTCCCAACAGAAAGTCATACATGTAACACAAAAGAGTTCCAGTGTCAAACAGGGTCTTGCGTCCCCACGAGCTGGCGATGTGACGCTGTGGAAGATTGTTCTGACGGCTCGGACGAGATGGGCTGTTCAGGAAAAAGTATATATTTTCTCTTCGTGGTAATTTTTACATTGAATCCTCCTGTCCAAACGTTTTATATGTTGTACAAATATCTGGTAAAGCCTGAAACTTTTACCAGAAGCACGAAACATGACCACGACTCCAGGTCTGAACCCAGACGGTATGATCAGAGCAAGGGGATTGTTTGACACTTAACAATAACTGGTTATCATCCTGTGACAAGTATTTGACAGTGCCTTGTCATTAGTCTATGATTTCTGTTTGACAGTGTCGTGTTTTTAATCCTCTGACATGTATTTGAAATTAACTTGTGATTATTCTTTAGCACGCATTTACCAGTGATTCGTTGTCATTTTGACATATATCTGTCGGTGACTTAATATCATTCTGTGATACGTATTGGAAAGTATTTTTTTATCATTCTGACAGTGAATTTATATTCTTTGACATGTATTTGACCATGCCCTGTTCATATTCTATGATACTGCTTTGACAGTGAGTTCCTGTAGTTCTGTGACACGTATTTGAATATGGCTTGAGTCGTAATTTATAGTGGTTTATTAGATATTTGACAGTTTCTTTTTCATAATTATGTGACACGCATTTGACACTGGTTTCTTATTATTCTATGACACGTATTTGACAGTGCCTTGTTATTGTTCTAAGTCACGTATCAGGCATGCCTTGTTATAACACTGTGACACGTATTAGGCATTGACTTATTTGATTTTGTGACACATGTATTTGACGAATTTTTATTTTTCAAAGACACGCATTTGGCAGTGACGTATTATCATTCTTTGGCACATATTTGACAGTGGTCTGTAATTATTCCATGACATTTGATTCAACATGACTCGTTTTTTATTCAGTGACACGTGCTTGGCAGCAATTTGTAATCATTCTATTACTCGTATTTGAATGTTCATTAGTATTTCTCTATGTCCAGTAATTTATAGTCGCTTGTCAAGAATTTGACATTGTCTTTTTATTAATCGTGTAACACACATTTGACGGTGACGTTTTTTTTTTTTTTTATTTTCACAATGACCTGTTTTATTCTGTAGCAATTAATTGACATTGACTTTCACCATTCTGTGACACATATTTGATAGTGGCATTTTTCTGTGATACTTGTTCGACAGTGTCTTGTTTTCATTCTCTGGCACTCGTGTGACAATGTTTTGTTTTTTTCATTGACACGTATGTGACTCGGACTTGTTATAATACTGTGATACGTATTTGACAGTGTCTTGTTTTCATTCTCTGGCACTCGTGTGACAATGTTTTGTTTTTTTCATTGACACGTATGTGGCTCGGACTGTGATACGTATTTGACAATAGGTTATTATAATTCCTTTATACGTATTGGAAAATGACTTTTCATAATTCTATTACACGTATTCGATAAGTGATGGTTAACATTCTGTAAAACGTATTTTACGGTGGGTTATTATTATTCAGTACTATTCTTTGACATTATCTTGACAATAACTTGTGACTTGATTGTCTGTGACTTATCTATCGCATAGTAAACAATATTTCTGATAACATATTTGAAAATTTAAACGGAATCACTTGATAAGAATTTTTTGTTTTTGTTTTTTGTAAAAGCATGTAGTGGTGTACATGATATATTTCAGGACATAGTTTAAAGTCTTTAATACTGAACCGACGATTATCTGGTGGAATGAGGGAGACAATGGTTACATTATCGGCAAACTGTTACGACGAATTCAACGATGAGATATGTGGTTATCTAATGCCGCAATGTTACAACCCAGATATCATCAGGAAATGTAGAAGTACATGTGGATATTGTGGAAAAGACATTCCTGTCGGTAACTGTTTCTTAATCGAATATAATCAATGTCTATTCAGTTTAAATACTCTTCGTACTGGAACTTCTTTTCCAGTACATTTCAGCTCTATTTATAGGACTTTTAAGATTTGTTTTATTACAAATCGACTTTTTTTATATTGACATTTCCGTTCTACTTTTGTACCTACTAAACGTTTCGTTACAAGGCAGATCATGGGCAGATAATATATCACACTGAAAAGGAAGCGCTTATTTCGCACTGATCAAATGTAACTATTTAACTGACAGCAACAAATGAGCAGTTCAAAAGTTGAAATTATTTCCAAATATTACGCAAACTGACGTTATTTCACAAATGTTTCAAAGGGGCGTCTCCCATTGTCAAAATATATCGTTCATTTCCGTCGATTTTCGTCATTGCCTTTATCTTTCCGTCTCAGTTTTATCCTTCAAATTCTATAAGTAAATGTTTATTTTTCAAGCAAACGTTTGTTTTTCAGCAACAACACAAAAAACATTTTCATACAGTCCTGGAACCGTGCAACACGCCACTATCATGCCATCACAAGGGGGTCTTACGTTGCCAATCACTTACACGACACCTTTGCCAACAACAAACTGGTTAACATTTGCTCCATCCAGTGGTAAGTTTGTACGATAACGAACAGCTTGAATTTCTATTCCAACTATTAAATCATTCTCAGAATGAGACACAACAGATGCAGGTGTTTGTAGTTCCATATCATCCCCTCTATTACATTGAGCATTTATATTTACTTTGTGTGATGAGTACATTGGATGTTCGTATGTTTTCAAATGCATACAATTGATTTTTTCTAGAGGATAAGACAGATTGTTTAAAATATATTCATAAATCGAAAATTCGATTTAAAATATTAGATGGGCTTATTCAATTCTTTTCATACTAAGATACGTTCCTTTGTATTTATATCATCATACAATTCCTAGCCCCTTGTACTGACACATGTTGTGACGAGATGTCGGCCGAGTTCTGTGTGTTTGCCAATCAATGCGACAGCTACAGTGTGGCGCTGAAATGCAAACTGACGTGTGGGTTGTGTACACCAGAAGGTGTTGTAACAAGCAAAACGGAAACAACGACTGATTCTGCGCAAGGGGAGGTATCTAACACTATTGTTGTGAAAAAACGACAAGCGGATTCAACAACACCGTCAACAGAGACACAAAACTGTTTTGACGAATTTAACGATGAGATCTGTGACTATCTTCAACCACAATGCTATAATCCTGATATTATCCTAAAATGTCGAAAGAAATGCGGATACTGTGACAAAGACGTTCCTGTCGGTAAGACATATATATATCATCACTAGTATATCCTCAATAGCATTAATATCATACAGAAATACTTATAAGCTAGCTTTTATTTTTGATTTCGCTCAGTTGGTTTTAACTCTACGAATATATTATATACATAACAATCTAATTACACAAATCAGTGGTTATCATTTCATGTTTCAAGGAGCTTTGAATCCAAGAGTCCTAATTGCTAAATATATATTAATAAAAAATGTCACGTTCTGATATGAAAAAAACATGGTTATTATTATCATATATTTCATTATCTATATATTGAAGTCAATTTTACTTGCCCACGTTAAGAGACGCAATTTTTATCAAGCTTACATGATTTGAAATTTTGTCTTTATATCTGTTTATAGAGACAACGCAAACACCATTTACATACAGTCCTGGTACCGTCCCACATGATACTCTAACACCAGGGGTCGTCACTACAACAACACAAGAGGGCGTCACTACAACAACTAATGGACTGACATTTTCGCCATCTACTGGTGTGTTCAGTGATTATGAAATATAATTTTCTTACTTAAAATTATGATGTTATTCAAATACCCAAGTGATCTAACAATAGTTTCATTTTCCAATTGGTTATGTAAGGTATTAATCGATATTTGTTAAAATTGGTCTTAAAATCTGTTTTAAGTGTTGTACAAAAGACACACAGCTGAATAGAATGCCTGGGCATATTTAGAAATGACACTGATTTTAAAACCTTGATGAGTAATTGTACAGATATTAATTTTATCAAACTTTTCAATCATCTGAATAAATCATTAACTGTTTTCTCAAAAGATAAAGATCTTTGTTGTTCTTGTTGTGTTGACAGCACCTTGTACTGACACATGTTGTGACGAGATGTCGGCCGAGTTCTGTGTGTTTGCCAATCAATGCGACAGCTACAGTGTGGCACTCAAATGCAAACTGACGTGTGGGTTGTGTACACCAGAAGGTGTTGTAACAAGCAAAACGGAAACAACGACTGATTCTGCGCAAGGGGAGGTATCTAACACTATTGTTGTGAGAAAACGACAAGCGGATTCAACAACACCGTCAACAGAGACACAAAACTGTTTTGACGAATTTAACGATGAGATCTGTGACTATCTTCAACCACAATGTTACAATCCTGATATTATCCTAAAATGTCGAAAGAAATGCGGATACTGTGACAAAGACGTTCCTGTCGGTAAGACATATATATGTCATCACTAGTGTATCCTTAGTAGCATTTATATCATACAAAAATACTCATAAGCTAGCTTTTATTTTTGATTTCGCTCAGTAGGTTTTAACTCTAGGAATATATTATATATATAAATACCTAATTACACAAATCAGTGGTTTTATTAGATGTGCGTTATTATTTCATTTTTCGAAAAAACTTTGAATTCAAGAGTCCTAATTGCTAAATATATATTGATAAAAAATATCACGTTCTGATATGAAAAACATGGTTATTATTATCATATATTTCATTATCTATATATTGAAGTCATTTTGTAATTACCCATGTTAAGAGACGCAGTTTTTATCAAGCTTACATGATTTGAAATTTTGTCTTTACATTTGTTTATAGAGACAACGCAAATACCATTTACATACAGTCCTGGCACCGTCCCACATGTTACCCTAACACCAGAGGTCGTCACTACAACAACTAATGGACTGACATTTTCGCCATCTACTGGTGTGTTCAGTGATTATGAAATATAATTTACTTACTTAAAATGTTGATGTTATTCAAAATACCCAAGAGATATAACAATAGTTTCATTTTTCAAATAGTTATGTAAGGTATTAATCGATATTTGTTAAAACTGATCCTAAAATCTTTTTAAGTGTTGTACAAAAGACGCACAACTAAATAGTATACCTGTGCTTATTTAGAAATGACATTGATTTCAAAAAGTTGATGAGTAATTGTACAGATATATATTTTATCAAACTGTTCAATCATCTGAATAAATCATGAACTATTTTCTCAAAAGATAAAGATCTTTGTTATTCTTGTTGTGTTGACAGCACCTTGTACTGACACGTGTTGTGACGAGATGTCGGCCGAGTTCTGTGTGTTTGCCAATCAATGCGACAGCTACAGTGTGGCGCTGAAATGCAAACTTACGTGCGGATTGTGCACACCAGAAGGTACAACGTCAGAGAGTCTAGTTACAACTCAGGTGTCATCGACATTTTCGTCTCAGCCTTCGTCCGTATTAAACATGACTTCGATGACATCGAAAGCGCCGACGACAGTGTGTGAAGACAATGAAAAAGACAATTGTATAGATTTATTGCTACAGTGTGATGATCAAAACATAGCACAACGCTGTCGAAAGACTTGTGGAATTTGTTCTGTAGGTACAACGCAAGCTTCATACCAGTCATCCGACGTTGGCACATATGCGATCAGAAAAAAGCAGTTGGTGCAAACTGAACCCTTATCCTATGATGATGCAAAGTCTTCTACTACAGGAAGTTGGGTAACAACTGGAAGTAGCAATTTAACAACGGGTTTACCACGTAAGATAATTATATGTGATGAAGTTTGTACCATACGACATAACTCGGGATAGTTACCGTTGTAATGAGGGAGATAAGAATACAAATTTTTTTTCTACAGCAGAAAATGATAGTAAAGAAAAGCTGAAGCCTGCCTAAAGATATAACAAGTTACTTCAAACAAAGCATAGTTATAGTCACGTGGTCACTTATAACATGTGTAGTAGTCGGCATGTAGAAATATTCGTTCGTTTCTATGTATGTATGTATGAATGTATGTATTAACACTTGTCAAATATACATATTATATTTCTCATTAAGCAACTCTGACCTGCAACAAAATGGCGGACGCCCAGATAGTGGTGGCCGACCCGGTTAACCGAATCTGCTATTACCAATTTACGCAGGACGAGAAAGTGGCGGAGGCCAAGGCAAGGTGTGGTAGGGCCAATCTACACTTAGTTCATCTGGAAACGGAAGAGGAAGAACTTTTTCTCAATAAAAAGCTACAAGGTAATTATGTTACTCAATAAAAGCGTAGTTAAAAGTCATTAGAATGTAAGTATTTAAGATGTTCAAAACTTATCATTTGTCTTGTTCCGTGATACCTTGCTGATAATGCTATATGAATGGCCATTTATAAATATTTACTGATAACTAATTGAATATCACTTTTTTATGTTAATGACCTTAGCAACTATGGAACAGCTGACTGAGAACATATTGACTAAATCAGATGATCTGACCACACGGGAACATTGTACAAGATTTACTTGCCGAAATGTGTGCTATTAAAATCCAATGCATTTATTTTGTATGTATTCTGTCTACCAATGTCACCAACATTGTTTAAAACGTTACACTATGCAATAGAGCAGAAGCGCAATTGAAAGTGTTACAAAGCTTCGAAGCGACTATGAAGTAATACAGAGATTTATCGGCTACTTTTTTCCTTAAGTACCAAGCTACAACCGGATTTATAACAAAAAAGAGTGTCGATATGAAATCTAGGTAGAATTTGTGAATAATTTTATATCAAATATTTCGTTAATTCTACTTCTTACCATTTGTATTATTATATATCTATATATATATATATATATATATGCGTGCGTGGGTGCGTGCGTGTGTGTGTGTGTGTGTATCTGAATTCCATTATGCTAATTCATTAGATATGAGTATATAAATCACTCTCCATTTGTAACTGCTTGATTGTAGAGAAACTCTTTAAAACATATTCGAAACAATACATCTATTTAAAAACAATACATTTTTATATAAATATTTTATATAAATTATATCAATCAATCTAACTAACAAGCGGGTACCATGCAGGATGGCATGCCACTGACAAAGCTGATGGTACTACACTGAATCTGCGTACATAATGTTGTTTTGGGTACTGCATAGTATTGTTTGATTCATTTAGTCATCACAACACACTCTTACAGCCATCAATGAGAGAGCTAATCTTTTACTGTCTGTCTTGAAATACTTCAAGCGGAAACAAATGATATTTTGCAAATCCTTATATGGTTTTTTTGTTATAAGATAATGAGATTCTATTTTTCAAGTGGATAGATCTGAAAGGGAGGCTGTCCACATACAAGGACGCTTTAAAATACGGTTTTGATTATCAGTACTATTCTAACCGTGGTACATGCTTATCCTTATCAAACTGATCAACTGTTTGTCTATCCATTCATCCGTCTGTCTGTTTTATAATTTAAGTTCTTCACCAATGTCAATACAATACTGATCGTACTTTCTTTCATCAAAACAACACAAAACGATCTATTTAGTGGACAACCTCAGTAAACTCTCCCTTCTTATCTTTCTCATCTTCAGTTGCCATCATGTGTTACCGTTTGTTATTTCGTATTGTTAGATAACGGTCTATTGTAAGTCGTTGATTTATGCGTTCAAATTATGATGACGTGTACTCCTATTTTTCTATAGCCGCCGGTCATGCTGACCAGTTCTGGCTTGGTCTGGAGAAGATAAGTGGACAGTGGGTGTGGGTGGACGGTCTCCGCCATACACCTGTGACGTCAGAGACTTACTGGGAAGGATCGGATGATGGTAACTTTGTCTATAACACTCTCAAAGATCACTGGAAAAGAGCCACTGACAGCATGTATTATAATACTGTGTGCGAAGATAACATGCCCTAGTGACGTCATCGGCTTCTCCCACGAGCTGCCAACCGGAACACAATAAATTTAACATCATTAATTCAAAACATACTAATGTTTTCGTGAACATATAGTCTTTTTTAAGTATTTTTAAAATATGTTTAAGTGTCAAATACCTGTAATAAAAACCTGTAATCCGCTATGAATCACTGTGACTTTTTCAGTGGTGTTCCAGGGAGAAAAAGAGTTACCAAACTCTATGGACGAAGTCATTTCCCTTTAAACTTAGTCTGAATAAGATAACTGTCTAGTCATCGAAACGTAACACATAAATCCCTCAGTGATTTTATATTTACTACAGAGTTATCTCCCTTATTCCGGTGACTGGCGTTACAGTATCCATTCTATGTTCGGAAGTGTAGAAAATCTGCCAATTTTCAGACGCCAGTAGTACGTTCTGGTTCTGACACTTGTTTCGGTTTCAATGATTTCAATGTTTTCATCAATGGCATGACACGTGATACTCGAGTTAATATATATATATAATCCTATAATAAATTGATCTAATCGGAGTCGGGACTTTCTACCTATATAAGGTACTTCTACTACTCATATCAACACTCTTGCCATATTCATCCATTTTCACATATGTAGTTTAAAAATGTCAAAAAAATATTGTGCTCTCCTTGTTCAAAACTAAATGAATTAGAATAGGAAATAGTATCCGACAGAGTTACCTCCCTTATTCCAATGACCGAACTAATAGAACAAACAAGTAAGCATAAAGTCATATTTCAACACTTACAATATTTCATAATTGAACAATATCACTTTTAACTCTTCCAAATTACATATGTATTATCCAGGTATATGTACATATTCGTAACATTCATCTCAAATGAAATACAATTCTAACGGATTTTGTTTTAAATAAATAAACAGACATATATAGCTTATTCCCATAACGTAAAGTGACACAACACTCAAAAACTCACTTTCATTATACTAACATTATTGAGTCATACTTAAATGGTTTTTCACATAAACATCTTACTAACCGATGGGAATGAGAGTTCTACAAGAAGGTAACAATATCCCTATTGAGTTAAAGTGGTGACATTTTGAAAGGTAAAGAAGACAACAAAGAAAATTCCGACATCTTAACGGAATCAAAATTCAAACCCTTTCATGAAACCAAAAAATGAACAAAAGAAAGATTTACAGGAGACAAATGAAAAGGAGAATAAGACCAGGTGTTCGGGAAAGCTAAACATCTTCTTCATCGACCCAAGTAAGTTGTGTCTTGTTCCCAAATGAGAATAATGTAAACAACACTGAAACCACTCAGTATACATACGATCATCAAAAATATGTCCAGATTTATGTTGAAAAAAGAAATAAAATATTTCGTAAAGAGATTTATGATTGTGTGATTGTCCATAAGTTGTCGACGTCTTGCACAAAATCGTGATACCGGGAACAAATCCTAGAATACCGAATCAGCTGAAAGATATGTTCGGGATGCAGGGCTTTTATTCTCTATAAATGAAATAAAATCACGATTAATTTCAGATTCATAAGTGTCAGCCCTGTCCTTGCTTTTTGCTTTTTGTTTAAAGACAAGACGTCCTCAACATATTTGAAAGTGAAATTGGAGTACTTCGCAAGATCCATAGGACTTGTTTGGATAGCTCTTCGACAAATTTAGTTTCGTGTGAAAATGAAATCGAGTCAATCAAGAGAGGGGAACAATATAATTGGTAACTAGCACCTTGACTAGATATCAGTGTAGTCTGTGACTAACGTATTGACTAGCGACCAGCGTTGTTGATGACCAGCACCTTGACTAGAGATCACTGTAGTCGGGGGCTAACTCTGTGACTGGATAGCTTGTAAGAATTTTGAAAATCATATAGAACCCAAAAACTGCAAAAAGAAATATATATCTATTTCAAGTATTCTATTTATGAAAATTATTTGTATCATAACGTACTCGTAGCATCCGGCATTTAGACAGCATAGGTTGTACCTGTATAGGGCTTTGTAAACCCCAGCTTTCAGACAACATTTTATCCGAATAAAGCCTTTGTAAAACCCAGATTTTTGGACAACATATGTTGTATTTGTATATGGCCTTAGTGACATCCAGCCTTCGGACAACAGAGGTTGTATCTGTGTAAGGCCTTCGTAACACCAAGCCTTCGGGCAACAAAGGTTGTATCTGAATAAGGTCTTTGTAACACCCATCCCTCAGACAACATAGGTTGTATATGTGTGATAAGGCCTTCGTAACACCAAGACTTCGGACAACAATGGTTTTATCTGTATAATGCCTTCGTAACACCAAGCGTTCGGACAACATAGGTTGTATCTGTATAAGGCCTTTGTAACACCAAACATTGCGACAACATAAGGTTAACTGTTTAAGGCCTTCGTAGCAAGCTGCATTCGAACAACATATTTTGAATCTTTATAAGGCTTTTGCAACACTCAGCATTTGATCAACATAGGGTGTATATATGTTATAAGGCCAAAAATTGTGTTTTCGGTTCCTGCCTGAAAAAAGGATCGATAGGACGTTTGTGTTTCATTGTTTATGACGATGACATCTCCAGTACGTATGCTTAAGTGTTTCAGGTTTTTTTGGAAATGATAGTTTTTTCCTGTACCGAGTGTGCCGAGTTTCTTTGCGAGGAGAAGGGGCAGGGGTATATAAAGAAAGTTCACAATTAGAACATCAGTCAATATCTGTCTAGCAATGCAAATTTTTCACATTCAGAAAAGATGCATACGTGTTCAGAACTCATTACCTCAATTCTCTGTTGCTGATGTTGTAAATATCTGATGTCCATTTCTTATTCAGTATTTTCCATTCGTTTTATTGTCAAGTATCAAGTTGATAACATTCCAAATATAATTACTCCTAAACCAACTACAATACTAAAACTGAAATAACGTCCCAGTCACTTTTGATGGTCAAGTGATTGTCAATCTGACATCGGTCTACATGTCTCCGTGAATTAACCTTAGGGTACTGATACGTCTGAGGATTGCCAGTAAAAACTGTATGGGCAAAATTACAGTATTTTAACTGGTTGGAGACAATGAGAACTGTGTCCTATTAGAAACACAACACAGAGGGTTGCTTACATTAAATTGAAATTTACACATATTATTCCTATATACATGCGATCAGATGTGATCTTGACAAAAAAATACATATTGAATTTGCCAATCTGTTCTCCATATTGTTTGACAAAAGCTGCTTCCCAACAAAACATCATCGACTGCTGTCGTACTGATTATGTTTTCATGACACAGCAAAACAAGTGTTTGAAGTGTATAATTCAACATATTAACTATTTGCCTGAAATATTCATCCCAGAATGAAACGAAGAAATTTTCTTCGAGAAAGGTTATATTCAGCTTTCCAGAACAAAGAAAAGGTCCATCTATCTGTCTGTTCAAAAATGCTGAACACTTCAGTTTGACCATTTTCGAATAACCATTAAGAAGTAAAATATTGTTGAGTATTTAACCTTCTTTGTTGCCAAGCAGTGTCACAGAGAGTGTATGAAATACCCGCAAGTTTATATATTTCTTAATATAACTTTAGCATTAGATACAGTAACGCCAAATTATAGATTAAAGTGCACTCATTGAAATCATAGATAAAGAGAAACTATAAAGCATTCTCCATTTCCCTACAAGTCATATTTGACATTGTATGACAGTATGTATTTGTCCTGGTAGATATACCTTGTTGTAGAGGTCGATACACGTGTATGCTGTTGTTAATTACTGATGTATTAGACACTATTATGCGTCATGGGGAAATATCCTTGACAAAAGGCTATTACTGTTCGATAGGAAACTATCGCAAACTATGGCGCCAAAAATTATCCAGAAGTCCCACGTCTTGTACATCTTGTAACTTTACACTAGTTTCTAACAGAAAGATGTCATTCACAGTGTCCTACATTACAAATTATGGACTGTTAAATAATAACAAATATTGCGTTATCTTAAAAACAATAATACAAAAAAATCAAGTTAAGTACTGAGAAAAAGACACCCATGATTAATAGGATCAAGTACGCATAAAAAGAAAACACCCAGCTTTATCATCCTTAGCTAATTGGAATACCGTGGGTGATATGAAATTAAAATAAGTCAACGGTAGCTTTCTGTTGTTTGGTGTAAACATTTCAACAATTTTTTCCCCTGTTGTAAATTCTTTCTGATATTTCCAAAACAATACCAACGACAATTCTGAACTGACTGGTGCTAACAACAGTGATTGGTAGAAAATATAACAGTAACGTTATCGTGATAAGTTTATTGGCAAATTAATGACACTACTACGTTAGTCAAACGAAAGTGCATTAATATCTTTTTTTTACTATCAGGTATATATCAAAATCAAATAGAAATGACGAGAAAGAATTTATAGCAATATGAGCTTTGTCATGCTATTAGGAACGAGGTCAGCAGCAGCAGTATGCGTCTCCCAATTACGACAGAAAAAAGTCGATATATATGCAATTATATTCACCACATGCCAAACCTGATATAATTGCCTTTATATCACATCAACTCTAGTAGCATTTTACCCATCAATCGGCCGTGACTGTCATATCTACAAGCTTTTGGTGTTTATCATTTGAAACCCTATGGCGTACATATGTCTTGTTGATCCAATTAATTATCCTTACATCAAGTTTTATTGCGAAACCGAATATAATGATATCACACCTGATCCTGTGTTCAATATGTTTCAATTTGAGATAATTTTTTCAGTTTGTATAATACGTTAAATAGAGAACACGTCGCACATTGTAGAAGTGGAATTAACGACGTTAGTGGAGTATAAAAGTACTGATAATACTCTAATATACTACATTCGAGTAAAATCTTACAAGTGACTTTTGGGGTAAACTTAACTTCGAGCGCATATAGCAAATATCAAATTGAACATTTATATATAATATTTGCTCGAAATATTACACTTATATGCTCCTGGGAGTTGTCACGTGTTGTATTTGATGGGAAATATCTACTAGTATACACTACGTGATGGAGTTAAAACTATGGCACAGGATACATAAGGATATTCTTGCCATTGACAATGGGATATAAGATTCACAGCTCCATCTATCGGCGTTTTACGAAAACTTAGTGGGAATTTCACAACTGTAATGAAATCTCTCGCTCTAGGGAGTACATTAACTTGCATTTTTACAGCTAAATAACATACTCGTGGCCATGATTTATATTTATTTATTCAAAGTTGTTCAAAGTTATCTCTCCTAACAATGTAAACAATTGGACTCGTACAATAAAATTTGTAACCTATTTGAAGCTTCAGGCTTCCAAAGATCTAAAAAAAAAATGGTGAGAGCGGCGATCTCTTGCAAGAATGATATAAAAAGTATTTTGACTCTTTTTAAAACCCTATAGATAAATATATTCCATTAATGACATTATATATGAAAAACTAACACAGTAAAACGGTATTTCCATAACCTCCCTAATAACAAAATGTGTGTTTTGTAAGTAAATATGTTACTGGAGTATTTAATAAAATAATTAAAACGATAAGAAATCCTAACATAAATATAGCTTCTGGTAAGAGGTTATGTTCTTAGTTCCTGATAGTGGAATTGTAAACCTACCAAAGGGGTGTAAGTTTTAGTAGTTTGGAGGTTTAATTAACAAAGGGACGTAAGTTTGTGTAGTTTGGAGGTTTTATTAACAAAGGGACGTAAGTTTGTGTAGTTTGGAGGTTTTATTAACAAAGGGACGTAAGTTTGTGTAGTTTGGAGGTTTTATTAACAAAGGGACGTAAGTTTGATTAGTTTGGAGGTTTAATTAACAAAGGGACGTAAGTTTTAGTAGTTTGAAGGTTTAATTAACAAAGGGACGTACGTTTTAGTAGTTTGAAGGTTTTATTAACAAAGGGACGTAAGTTTTAGTAGTTTGAAGGTTTAATTAACAAAGGGACGAACGCTTTAGTAGTTTGGGGATTTTATTAACAAAGGGACGTAAGTTTGATTAGTTTGGAGGTTTAATTAACAAAGGGACGTAAGTTTTAGTAGTTTGAAGGTTTTATTAACAAAGGGACGAACGTTTTAGTAGTTTGAAGGTTTTATTAACAAAGGGACGTAAGTTTTAGTAGTTTGGAGGTTTAATTAACAAAGGGACGTAAGTTTGATTAGTTTGGAGGTTTAATTAACAAAGGGACGTAAGTTTGTGTAGTTTGAAGGTTTTATTAACAAAGGGACGAATGTTTTAGTAGTTTGAAGGTTTTATTAACAAAGGGACGTAAGTTTTAGTAGTTTGGAGGTTTAATTAACAAAGGGACGTAAGTTTGATTAGTTTGGAGGTTTAATTAACAAAGGGACGTAAGTTTGTGTAGTTTGAAGGTTTTATTAACAAAGGGACGTAAGTTTTAGTAGTTTGGAGGTTTTATTAACAAAGGGACGAACGCTTTAATAGTTTGAAGGTTTTATTAACAAAGGGACGAACGCTTTAGTAGTTTGAAGGTTTTATTAACAAAGGGACGTAAGTTTTAGTAGATTGAAGGTTTTATTAACAAAGGGACGTAAGTTTGTTTAGTTTGAAGGTTTTATTAACAAAGGGACGTACGTTTTAGTAGTTTGAAGGTTTTATTAACAAAGGGACGTACGTTTTAGTAGTTTGAAGGTTTTATTAACAAAGGGACGTACGTTTTAGTAGATTGGAGGTTTTATTAACAAAGGGACGAACGCTTTAATAGTTTGAAGGTTTTATTAACAAAGGGACGAACGCTTTAATAGTTTGAAGGTTTTATTAACAAAGGGACGTAAGTTTTAGTAGTTTGAAGGTTTTATTAACAAAGGGACGTAAGTTTTAGTAGTTTGGGGGTTTTATTAACAAAGGGACGTAAGTTTTAGTAGTTTGAAGGTTTTATTAACAAAGGGGCGTACGTTTTAGTAGTTTGGAGGTTATATTAACAAAGGGACGTACGTTTTAATAGTTTGGAGGTTTTATTAACAAAGGGACGTACGTTTTAATAGATTGAAGGTTTTATTAACAAAGGGACGTAAGTTTTAGTAGTTTGGGGGTTTTATTAACAAAGGGACGTACGTTTTAATAGATTGAAGGTTTTATTAACAAAGGGGCGTACGTTTTAGTAGATTGAAGGTTTTATTAACAAAGGGACGTACGTTTTAGTAGTTTGAAGGTTTTATTAACAAAGGGACGAACGTTTTAGTAGTTTGCGGGTTTTATTAACAAAGGGACGAACGTTTTAGTAGTTTGCGGGTTTTATTAACAAAGGGACGAACGTTTTATTAACAAAGGGACGTAAGTTTGATTAGTTTGGAGGTTTAATTAACAAAGGGACGAACGTTTTAGTAGTTTGGAGGTTTTATTAACAAAGGGACGAACGTTTTAATAGTTTGAAGGTTATATTAACAAAGGGACGAACGTTTTAATAGTTTGAAGGTTTTATTAACAAAGGGACGTAAGTTTTAGTAGTTTGGAGGTTTAATTAACAAAGGGACGAACGTTTTAGTAGTTTGCGGGTTTTATTAACAAAGGGACGAACGTTTTGTAGATTAGGTTTGACGTACGTTTTAATAGATTTTTATTAACAAAGGGGACGAACGTTTTAGTAGTATTGCGGGTTTTATTAACAAAGGGGCGTACGTTTTAATAGATTGAAGGTTATATTAACAAAGGGACGTACGTTTTAGTAGATTGAAGGTTTTATTAACAAAGGGACGCACGTTTTAATAGATTGAAGGTTATATTAACAAAGGGACGTACGTTTTAATAGTTTGGAGGTTTTATTAACAAAGGGACGAACGCTTTAATAGTTTGGAGGTTTTATTAACAAAGGGACGCACGTTTTAATAGATTGAAGGTTATATTAACAAAGGGACGTACGTTTTAATAGTTTGGAGGTTATATTAACAAAGGGACGAACGCTTTAATAGTTTGGAGGTTTTTTTAACAAAGGGACGTACGTTTTAGAAGTTCGGAGGTTTTATTAACATATTATTGACATTTCATGTCGTGTTACAACATATGTACAACTGTTTTGTACGATATTAGTTAGAATAACAATCTCAAGGGAATGTTTAAATCTAGATGTTGATGCATCATTCCCAGTGATATCTGTGTTTCAATTCATAATTTTTTCCTGGAATATTTGTTTGTGTTACAAATGACACTAACTTTCATGCTGCATTTTGTTTTGATAAGGTCGATAATGTATCATCGCTTTACTTCAAGATTATGCACATTGTTAGTTTCTCAACTTTAATCACCAGTAGGTGTCATAATTATGAATGGCTTTATTGAGAATCTGTGCATCTGCAATCAGAGTAATGGTGTAATTGATAGAAGCTCTGATTGCGTAACTACGAGCTCAGGTTTCAACAGACTAATAGCTTTGCTTTTCCTCGAGAGGGTAGGTTTACTACTTCCCTGTACGCAATGTATGTTTACAGAAACTTAAATAAACTTGGAATGGTGACTCACCTGGTCTGAAGGATTAGCGTCTGGACCAGTTCTGGTATTCTTACCTGGTTTTTCACACAAATTCAGGTACCGAATTTCGGATGTGTATGTTTGAATTGGTCAAACCAGTGGATCAGATAATAAGTACAGAATATTAAGATCAGATGCTTCAAGATCCTGTGTTAATGCTTATTGCAAATAGTAATTTCAGATCACCATGTGATAAGACAGAAAGACATACATCTCTCAAACTAAGCCTTTCTGTCATATTATTCATTGTAAAAAACATGCATTCTCTTAATTAAAGGAATAGAATAGTTACCATGGCAATAAGATAAACAAATAATACCGAACCTGAGATAAAATCAGACAAATCTAGTGTATTAGTCAGTCGCCATGACAACTAAAATAACACACATATACATGAAGCCTCAATTAGCTTTAATAACGACAGCGCGTGTCATTTAAGAGATACGATTGATGTGCTCAGCAATCAGAGGCGACGAGGAGATACAGTCCCGTCATATATCCGTCATCTGAGTCAGAACAAGACCTTACCTCGCTTTCTTTTCTTAACCAGGACTACCAGAATCCAGAGCACCCTAGAAGCCCAGCGGTACTATTTTTTATATTACAGTTCATTCCCGTTAACAAGAACAGCAAACGAAAACACTGTTTTTAAATGATACAATTCAGTCTAGAAGCGAATTCAAAATTGACCAGGCACTGGCAAAATTAAACTCCTACTGAAGGTCTCTATAGCTGTAAATAGGATTGAGCGCCAGTGGTCAGTTCGTAGTTCTGTCCTAAGGAGCGTAAACGTGTAGACAAAACGACACAGCACTCAAAAACAAGAATTACACGGGTCATAGTTTGAGTAGCGCAAGTTAGATTAGCTGATGATAAAAAACAAATTCACAATTATGATAACTGACCGACCTTGATTAGAGAAAATTAAGACCTGAGTATAAATTTATCAACAATCAGGGTCGAGGTCGATATTATGTTTCATGTATGATTACTGGCTTTTCCGACTGACACAGCCGTTGAACAAAAACACTGATGTAACCACTTCAGATGCAGGAGATCAGAGTAACTTTATAGCACTAAACACCGTAGTACATTCCTTTGTTTTCACATATAAGAACACTGAATACTGCCTATATTTTAACAAATATTGTTAAGAGTATCATATCAGGTTTTAATGAAGGAATCTGTAATTAGATAAAAAAAATAAAACATGACCCATCTTCGGCAATGGAATATTTTTGTATATACATTTGAGCGTTTTCTTTGATGATTTTATGTTTTAATTCTTTTATTTTGATTCTTTGCTCGAAAAGTCTCGTCAACTTAAAAAAACTCATTTCATGAAATATCGCTCAGAGAGGGAGCAGAATTATCAAAAATCATATGTAGTAATTGTATTGTACTGTTTTGATAAAGTTCAAGGATTTTACTGTATATTCTTGGGAGTTGCCCACAAGTGCTATGTGTACCGATTCTTCTTACTTCAACCTACACCAAAACCAGGGACGTATAATACAGATACGTCCCTGCCAAAACGTAGAGAAGTAAACACCATTTTTCTCCACCTTTTTACTCTAGCGTATCTGGTTGACTAATCAAGTCGCACTCTCTAATAACAGTGTACTGTTGATTATCCCAGCAGGAAGGTAATTACGATCCCAATTAAAATCGATCGGCAATGGTTACAAAAATAGCTCCTAAACTTTGTGATCAACCGTCTGCTTGACAGTAACGCGTGTTAAATACAGCGGCCGATGGCTACACGGTTAGGGTGTGTCTAAATCACAAAACGGACTTCCTGTCACAATGATCTGGATCTAGAAACCGGAAATTAATATCCACATTTTTTATAGATTTCAATGGTTGTCTCTCGTCTCCTTACCATGTTTAATGTTGGACACATCATGCGTGTACATACGTGATTCGGTTTGATTTACAGCGGGCGAAAGCATAAATAACCATTCTTTATTGTAAATAATTGTTTCCGTGTGTACATCTAAACAACAACATTATACATATAATACATTTTGTATCTAAGGTACGACATGACTGATGAAGATGAAATTGGGAAAGTTATAATGAATCTTGTTTTTTTTTTTTTTTTTTTATTATTTATTTTTTATTTTGTTATACCATTAACAGTAAATTATAGTCGGATGTGGCAAAGGAGTCGTTACTGTTGAGGTTTGCAAGTTCTGGAAAATAAAGCAAAGACAAAAAACAATATCGCTGGCACATACCTTGCATATTTATGTTTAGCGTGTCTTCAACTCAGTTCAATAACAAAAAAGGAAACAATGCAAAATTTCAGTCACTGACCAAACTATATCAAAATGCATTAAAATTGCTGTTATTATTCAAACTGCACTTACCATCGTGTATTGATTGATGTTTACATTTTTCATTCTAAGGGGATGGAGATATAAATACAACAGAACAGTTTATAACTTGGTACACGTGTGTTTAATGGTACAGCCAATATAACGTCTGTGTAGTGTTACATAACATACATACACATATATATAGACACAACACTGATATAAGTATTATCACAGGGTACTTACAATGCTTATCATATCTCGTCGCTGTTGTTTTTAATTACCTTGATACCAGTTAAGTAGTGTAGTTTATTCTGAGATTATTGAAGAGTCTCTAAATAAACATTGTTGTCCAGGTCTTAAGTCGTGCGTTCCTGGCTGCCAGTTCGTCTCGTCACATCGGTCATCTTTCTATCATAATGTTTCCTTTTATCGAATCAAACGCGTAACACGATGTCAGTATGAGATGACGGAAATGTCCGAATGGTGTCAGAATGAGACCAAGTGAAGGAAGTGCCCAAATAATTTCAGTTTTAGATGACGGAAATGTCCGACTGATGTCAGAATGAACTGACGGAAATGTGCGAATGATAACAGAACAAACTGACGGAAATGTCCGAATGATGTCAGAACGAACTGACGGAAATGTCCGAATGATTAAATTACGAGAAATCGGAAATGTTCTATCTATGTTAGCATGAAATGACGGAACTGTACTAATGATAGTCATTTCCACTTAAAAGTTCAAAACCAACCAATTTAAACTACAATTCGTTATCCTTATTCTTTTTTCAAATGAAACTTCATATATTATGAAAATACAATATATTGTTTGCCTACGCTCTTAAAATATCTTATTAAAACTACATTTTTCCTTGGAAAACTAATCATGCCCACATGCAAATGTATTCTGAAAATGAAATAAAAAATCGCCATATTTTCTATTTAATAACAAAACAATTTTGGTAAAGCTTGACATGAGTTTTATGTGAGATAGTTTAGTACCAGGTTCATCATCATCATCATCATCATCATCATCATCATCATCATCATCATCATCATCGTCATCATCGTCATCATCATCATCATCATCGTCGTCGTCGTCGTCGTCATCATCATCATCAATAAGGAAGAGATCAGAGTATAGAAGGACGAGAACACCATTAACGACAGTGCAAAAATATAACATTAACATTTTAGCGAAATCAGTATAATATTTTTAAAGAATGTTCCTATATACCTGAACCTGTTACAAATCTTCAAAATTAAACGTTATCACGATAAAAAATATTAGAATTAGATGAAGAGAGAATAAATGTTATCTTATCTTTATATCTAGGATTTGTTTAAGAAGCCAGAATGAATATTTTCCTATAATTCTACCTTAGATTTGTGTTAAAAGTAGGATTGAATGCTGTCTTATGTTAACGCCCGTTATTTGTGTTAGAAGTGTGATATGTCTTAGAAGAAAGCGTGAAATTTCTTTCATAATTTTACCTCTAGTTTGTGTTAAAAGTAGGAGTGATTTTTATCTTATACTGATACCTCTGGTATGTGTTTAATCTAAACGTGAATTCTATCTGCTAATTTTACTTCCGATTTGTGTTAGATGTAAAAGTGAATGATATTTTTATACCTGTGCTTTATGTTAGAATTGAAAATGTATTCTGTCTTACAATCATACCTATGAGTTGTGTTTGAAGTAGGGGTTAGTGCTATTATATAAATGTACCTACTTTTTGTATTAGAACTAAGATTGAATACTTTCTTAATAGCACATATATCATGATTAAAACAAATTAATGAGTTGTATTAAGGTGTCAAAAATTTCTGATGAGGAAGACAAGAAAGACTGGTGGATGTATAACGTGATTAATTCAGAATATGCGCATGATCTATTGAAAAGAGGCATGGAAATGAGTTCTCTTTCAAAATATGACCACTACTAGGTCGTATAATGACATTGTATTCAGATCTACAGCTGGCCTGAGTAAATGAAACGTGTTGGCAGTGTCGTGCTGTGTTGTCTCAAGGACATACGTACTGACATCATTACGTGCGACTATGTACGTACATTTACTTAAATTGATTGAAGATGGTGGATAAGAACATTTGCTTAATGATAAGACACTTAATTTATAATTCACAGGAACATGACTTCCTGCTGAGATCTGTGTATACCATATACCCATATATATGATAGTGCGATGGGGAGATCATCGATTTCACAGGGTAGCGATGCGTGTGTTAAAATATGGAGTTCGTGCAGAAGAAACAAGAGATGTCTGTTAATCTATGTAATGTATTTTTTTCTGAAAATGTAACTACAAGTTAAATAAAAACATTTCCATGAGAGCAATTTGAACAAAAAAGCAGAAGAAAAGTAAGGCCATGTCGAAATAATGTTACTCTTCAAAGTTAACAGCAACGAAACCATTACGTACATTAACGAGCGGCAACTTTATAACACCTTGTATATAAGGACTGTATATAGACAGTAGTATTCAAATGTCCTTACATGTTTCAATAAGAACGCGCACTTATTTTTATCTATATTCACGCGTTGATGTATCGACATATTTATGCATTTTTCTGAGTTTATGGGAAAATTGAAAAGTTTAAATTGTAACGAGGTCAAGACTATAATCAATAACAAGAAGACACATCAAAATTAAGTTTTAAGTGTAAAGTTATTTTCAATAATGTTCCACTTCATTGTAACATATACATTAACCTATAATAAGTTAACATTGCAAACTGCAAAAACAGTAACAAAAATAACAAAACTGATCATCGCCTCTGTCACTATGTCAATTGTTCTTCCATAACAGAATGAGGTAACTTATAAAAACATTTTATTATGGTAATATGGCACTATATGAATTAAGCAAAGATAGATATACTTGTCTGAACTCGAAATTTCGACTTACTAACTCAAAATTTCGGATGACTAACTCGAAATTTCGACTTACTAACTCAAAATTTCGGATGACTAACTCGAGTTGCTATCTCGAAATTTCGGGTTAATATCTCAAAATTTCGGATAATTAACTCAAAATTTCGAGTTACTATCTCGAAATTTCGAGTTGAAATAAAACGCAACGTGGCCGGAATACGCTTCCGTACCCATGCAATGCTATATCGTATAAACATTTGCATGACACAGTTTCCGGATATTGTAAACATCGTAGATTTATTCAGGAACCGCGGAAGAGACAAAAGCAGTTATTACGATCATGAATGAATGAAATATAGAATTACTTTAATTTAGATTTCTTGATTTGAGTTATTGTATGAATGACGGCGTATAATCACACATATTTCAGTTGATTACATGTGTGTAAATCACGATATCTCAAACAATACAGGTTATGTCTGTCGTGACCGTTAATGTCTAATTTATCTTTGATCATGACACTCGCCATGATCTATTAAGCGGCGATTTCTACGCAACTCTCGCTTCAAAACTAATGATGTACATAAAACAAATGTTTTTCATGTAGCCAACTAATTGTTTTCATAAACAAGTATTTGTTCATGTCAAATGGATATCATATATCACCGATATAAACACCAAGTACCAGAAGTGTCCCATTTATAAATTAAAATGGTGATTCACCTCCACGATAATAAAATCGATTATCGATTGACAATGATCGATTTGAAGACATTACCCATGTTTAATTTTTTTTTTTTTTTTTTTTTGTTAAATGTGTCTATTACGTCAGGGTTATCATCAATTCAGTAAAAATATATCATAAATATATGACAAGTGCCCTTATTGTTAACATAATAGTTCGTCCAAGAGCAACACCGGATACAAATAATCAAAATTAATTCAGAAAAATACCTGATCATGTACCTCCTCATTACTTGATAAAACCTGAAAAGACAATGAAAGAGAAAGTTCAGGTTTTATGAACTGCCTGTATCGGTTTTAACTTCCTTGGCCGTGACGTCACATGTCCATGTATTGTTCCTGGGTGTTTCACTTCCATGCATTCTGGACCAACCAGGTTGTTTCGCCGTGGCTTCAAATCAAATCCGTTAGGAAAATTTCCACATTTTTTCTTGTGTTTTGCTAATAATTTGTCAACATTGTATTTGGAGTTATATAATTCCGGTTTGGCGCGGTATCGAAGCATTTCGTTCCCTGCAAGAATATTTACTCCTTCAGAGAAAGGCCGAATTTCATATGTATATTTAGCTTTAGGATCCTTTGATGGTTGAACTTGAGCAAAGTTAACACCACGACTTCCGGTTTTGTCTAAAGTAGATAATGCAGGTGTATTGTTTACGAACGCATTATACCTGGGAATCCAACTCTTCTCGTTTCCAGGCGATCCACGTGTGTTATTAGCGCGGTTACCAAGAAGTTTATGACCATCTACTTTTGTTAATCTGGACTTTTTTACACTCAAGGGGTTTCCGACAACGCTGTCATTTTGTAGCGTTTTTGTGCTCTGCATGATTACTTTGTCATCCGTTAAAGGTCGTCGATGCCTTTTAGTGTCTGCATTTGCTCCATCATCAAAAAACATCGCGTATACGGAGTTTTTTGTGTTCACGTACTTTTTACGAGTCACTAATGATTTATTTGATTCCGACCATACCCTTGTTTTGCCCTGATATTGAGGCGTGTCTTTAATATTCAGGCTTGTCGGTAATTGCATTGTATGTATCTGAGCCTTTTCTGTAGTCTTTGGTTTCTCTTTAAACATAGGTAGGTCCTGTATAGTGGGGTCATTGAAATAGTCCACGGGATCCAAATTAGCGTAATACTCGTCCTCATTTATGATGATTGGGGTCAAAGGTCGATAGTAGCAGCGCGTGATTCTCTCAGCCTTGTGTGTAACATGATGCGCCACCATTTTGACATTTCCCGTTGAATGATTCTCCTTCGTGTTATTAGTAGCCATTTTGTTTACTGGCACTTTGCCATGATTATTTTCACTTAATTTTTTTGTCTTCTCGCTTCTTTTCAGATTTGATTTCCCCGTATGCGACTGCTTGAGTGTCTCGGACGTGTCTTCACCACCTGCAATCACAGTGATGTCGGTATAGACACTGTTCTGAGACTTTACGATATCAACAACTATCCCACCACGACTTTTTGCTCGCGAATGCGCGCTCTTTGGACGAGCCGATTCCAATCGCTTCCTGTCAGGATCTGTTGACTTTTCCGGATATAAGTTTGGTGGATCATGTGATTCCGATTTATTTCCGACAGATCCTGTTCGAGCCGATTTTGGCTGCGGGGCACGATTCCGATAATTATGTTTGGCAGATTTGGGTCGGAGCACGGAATATTCCATGGGAAATCTATATTTTTACACCATCCTGACGTGTCGTATACACAGATTGATCCGCTATTACATCAGTTTCGCAAAAGCAGCACCTCCTTTAGACAGATGTTTGAAGTGATCCACAAGAGCTTAACTTTCACTATTGATTTTATACACTTGAAATTATTCAGATTAAATGCGTCATCAACACTAATTAATCCCGATAATGAAAACTACAAACTCATTGCTCCATTAAAACTCCTACAGGTAAGATGAAACCAGATCGCTAGCATGCTGCTGTGGAAATTCCCATTATTTAAGTCCACCCAGAGGCATCTGTAAAATACAACAAAACACAAAGTTTAATAGCTACTATAACAAACACCAGACAAATCAGAAGGTCTGAAATATTATTTACAAAACTGCAATTTACATGCATATTAACATATTTTAATCGTATTTCGTGTGTTTGTCAATCAGTAGGTTTTTATCACAACAGTCTATTTAGAAATACATCGGCAATGACAATTACAATAGCGTCCGTCACCATGCCAACGCCAGAAATAAATTTCCGGTTCTGAAATCGTTAGAAAAGGTTGAACAATGACACACTAATGACTAACACCGTGATGTTTGTGGTAACTGTCAAACCTCTCCCTGGTCTTCATCAACCTGCTCCTTACATCTTTGTGATGTATTCAATAACGATATCGGTAACAAGCTATTGAACAGTGAAGTAGTTACCTCCTGTAAATATTACATGTCTGGAACAACTTTTAAGAAACTAAAATCATTATGCTCATCAAACAACTGAGCAGAGACCTGCTCATCACAAACTGAAACAAAGCATTTCTTCACACTTTTAGGATAGAGGAATGTGCATGAACAGGGACCTTGGCATGGCTACAAGTAATCTAAAAACGGGCTCGCAAATATTTAACCAATACAAACATTACCAATACCGTGCGTTTAAACGTCAAGCCGTGGATTTTTTCTGTATGGATTACTGACTATAAAGCAAAACCTATTGTGAAAAATATAGCATGTGTAAAATGTTAAGAAAGAAGAATATTTTTAATATTAATTTTAACATCTAAAAAAATCAAAGGGAATATAATTTTTTTTTATATAATTGGGGTTTTTATTGATAGTAAGTGCATTGTATTTCCGGTTCCATAAATAGTAATTGAGGGGTACTTTACTATCTAAGATCATTTTGAATGTGAGTATGATTCGTACCCTATGAATAAACATTCTAAAACCTGGATCTAATTATAAAATATAGCGGATGTTTATGTTATTGAAAGTTGGAATATGTAATAATGTACCCACAGTGAGATTATTCCAAAGTGTCGGAAATAGCTTTGTTGTGATTGGATACCTCAGGTAAAAAAAAAACCCTGATAAGTGCTGCATAAATTGGTGTGTAACTCCTACGGCGCAATTTGATGTTTGTTAATGACAAAAGTAGGAGACAATTTGTTAACACGCTGGCTGATCTGTGATATTTGGTTTGTGGCAAACCCTATCCTTGTCATAATATTTTAACTATCTCCAGACCAACAAGAGATAATAGTGCCTTCTGGTTAAATCCATTATAATGGTAAAATTGTCATTTGTGCTTTCAACATGAATCTCCCAAAACTTTAAATGCACTTCTGTGGCTAAGCTGACATTTACATTCTTTTAATGAGAAATTTCGACCGCGCGGGTAGATTAAATATATGTTAAGGAATATTTCATCTAAATTAATGATTATACTTTATCACCTTGTGTATATCTGTAGGCTTACAAGGGTGACCCAGTGACGAACAGATGAGCATATTACCATAGCAATGCAAGTACGTAAAATATCACAACAATCCAGAAATAATATCGTAAGTGGTGACGTATGCTACCATATCAATTCAGAAATAATACTAGAAGAGGCGTTTGTTACCATAGCAATCCAGAAACAATTCTAAAATAGCCGTATGCCACCATAGCGGTTCAAAAGCTATACTACAAGAGGCGTTTGTTACCATAGCAATCCAAAAACTAAACTGTAAGAGGCTTTTCGCTATAATAATAATAATAATAATGATAATTAATTTATTCAGGATAAAGATGTACAGATTTGTATACAAAACATATGAATATATGGCACATATAACATGTTATACATAATCATGAATAAGTTGTTTGCTACATCTTTAATGTATCAGCTAGTGATATTTATAAGTAAAGACAAAAGTACATATATCCTAGGATTTCTCAAAAAAGCGTTGAAACGCTTATTTCCATTGGGGTCCTTAAAATGGATTTACAAATATATTTCCATCAATAATATTCATAATAACTATAATGTTTCTCTTTTGTTTTGAAAGTGACGTTTCACTTGGATTTTGAACTTAAGCTTGTTTGGTATACTTTTAATATAATCTGGAAGAGAATTCCATTCTTTTACGCCTGTAAAGTACAATAACAATACTGTAAGATGCTTTCGCTATCATAACAATCAAGAAACGGCACTTCAAAAATCGTATGTTGCCATAGCAATTCAGAAACAATATCAAAGGAGGCATATAACCCTACCAAACATAGGAACAATACTACAATAGGCGTATGCTACCATACACAGTGTACATATAACAGTAATAGATGTCAAGAGTTAACACAGTGTACATGTAACAGTAATAAGTGTCAAGAGTTAACACAGTGTACATGTAACAGTAATAGATGTCAATAGTTAACACAGTGTACATGTAACAGTAATAAATGTCAAGAGTTAACACAGTTTACATGTAACAGTAATCAGTGTCAAGAGTTAACACAGTGTACATGTAACAGTAATAAGTATCAAGAGTTAACACAGTGTACATGTATCAGTAATAGATGTCAATAGTTAACACAGTGTACATGTAACAGTAATAAATGTCAAGAGTTAACACAGTGTAGATGTAACAGTAATAAGTGTCAATAGTTTACGCAGTGTACATGTAACAGTAATCAGTGTCAAGAGTTAACACAGTGTATATCTAACAGTAATAGATGTCAAGAGTTAACACAGTGTACATGTAATAGTAATCAGTGTCAAGAGTTAACACAGTGTACATGTAACAGTCATCAGTGTCAAGAGTTAACACAGAGTACATGTAACAGTCATCAGTGTCAAGAGTTAACACAGTGTATATGTAACATGTAAGAGTTAACACAGTGTACATGTAAAGTAGTAATCAGTGTCAAGAGTTAACACAGTGTACATGTAACAGTCATCAGTGTCAAGAGTTAACACAGAGTACATGTAACAGTCATCAGTGTCAAGAGTTAACACAGTGTATATGTAACAGTAATAGATGTCAAGAGTTAACACAGTGTACATGTAATAGTAATCAGTGTCAAGAGTTAACACAGTGTACATGTAACAGTCATCAGTGTCAAGAGTTAACACAGAGTACATGTAACAGTCATCAGTGTCAAGAGTTAACACAGTGTATATGTAACAGTAATAGATGTCAAGAGTTAACACAGTGTACATGTAACAGTCATCAGTGTCAAGAGTTAACACAGTGTATATGTAACAGTAATAGATGTCAAGAGTTAACACAGTGTACATGTAATAGTAATCAGTGTCAAGAGTTAACACAGTGTACATGTAACAGTCATCAGTGTCAAGAGTTAACACAGAGTACATGTAACAGTCATCAGTGTCAAGAGTTAACACAGTGTATATGTAACAGTAATAGATGTCAAGAGTTAACACAGTGTACATGTAATAGTAATCAGTGTCAAGAGTTAACACAGTGTACATGTAACAGTAATAAGTGTCAAGAGTTAACACAGTGTACATGTAACAGTAATCAGTGTCAAGAGTTAACACAGTGTACATGTAACAGTAATAGATGTCAAGAGTTAACACAGTGTACATATAACAGTAATAGATGTCAAGAGTTAACACAGTGTACATGTAACAGTAATAGATGTCAAGAGTTAACACAGTGTACATGTAACAGTAATAGATGTCAAGAGTTAACACAGTGTACATGTAACAGTAATCAGTGTCAAGAGTTAACACAGTGTACATTCACTAGGAGCAAGTATTAGTAGTCAACACATTGTACACGTATCAAAAGCTAGCGAACTTAAACAGTATACATTATTAATCAATCAATGGAAACGATCATATTTGACTGATCTGACAATATTTTACAGTTTTCATTTATTCATTCTATCGTGATCAACTTCATGTCATGTTACCTGCAGTCTGCTGAAGTTTTCTTACAAAATCAATTATCAGAGATTTAACATCTGTCTGTTGCCATGGAAACACTTATCACCTCTGAGCAAACATTTTACAGTTGCGCCAACCTTTGGATCATATTCGTACTAAATCCTATCTATTGCCGAGGCAAATCTGGTGCTCTGTTTTATTTGAATCGATATGTTCCGCCATTGTCCGGGAGTATTAGTGTTACATCACTTACGTCCGACCTGAGTATCTACCATGTCAGAACAATTAACTAGCCAATTAGAAATATTTACAACGGACATTTACGCGAATAGCATAATTTCAAAAAGATTTTAAAATAAGATACAGCACAGCTAATTGAATTGCATTATACATGTGTTCCGTCTTAAGACTCGTCACTGACGAGAGATTAACATTGAGAATATTGGACATTTTTCTGTAAAGATGCTTTAAATCTGAAAGGAATTATATATTTTTAAGCTCACACACACCATAATTTGACGATTGCGAGTAACTAGTACTAGGTATTACATGAAACAGTAGAACATTCAGGTAATTTTCAGTATGTATCACGTTTATTGTTAAGCGACGAATACTACATTGAAATACCAGGTATGATTGATAAATTGTGAGCCACATATTTTCGGCATCGTGCTTCTTCAGCATCAATACACTTTTGCCTGTTACTGTTACATGTACACAGTGTTAACTCTTGACCCTTATTACTGTTACATGTACACTGTGTTAAATCTTGACATTTATTACTGTAACATATACACTGTGTTAACTCTTGACATATATTACTGTTACATGTACAATGTGTTAACTCTTGACATTTATTACTGTAACATATACACTGTGTTAACTCTTGACATATATTACTGTTACATGTACACTGTGTTAACTCTTGACATCTATTACTGATACATGTACACTGTGTTAACTCTTGACATTTATTACTGTTACATGTACACTGTGTTAACTCTTGCCATATATTACTGTTACATGTACAATGTGTTAACTCTTGACATTTATTACTGTTACATGTACACTGTGTTAACTCTTGACACTGATTACTGTTACATGTACACTGTGTTAACTCTTGACATCTATTACCGTTACATGTACACTGTGTTAACTCTTGACATTTATTACTGTAACACTTATTACTGTGACATGTACACTGTGTTAACTCTTGACATCTATTACTGTTACATGTACACTGTGTTAACTCTTGACATCTATTACTGTTACATGTACACTGTGTTAACTCTTGACATATATTACTGTTACATGTACACTGTGTTAACTCTTGACACTGATTACTGTTACATGTACACTGTGTTAACTCTTGACACTGATTACTGTTACATGTACACTGTGTTAACTCTTGACATCTATTACTGTTACATGTACACTGTGTTAACTCTTGACACTTATTACTGTTACATGTACACTGTGTTAACTCTTGACACTTATTACTGTTACATGTACACTGTGTTAACTCTTGACATCTATTACTATTACATGTACACTGTCTTATTGAATGTTACTCATCATTTGAACAAAGGATAATTGTAGAAGTGAACATGTAGTTTTTACGTTTTTGTGGAGCTTCGTTCCCTTATGTCGTCCCAACTATATTGTTTTGGTGAAAACACAGATGATGACCTGGTTATTATCGTTGCTGACAGAACAATTATTTATGAGAATAACATTAATGGTAAATGCGGTCCCGTGTGCCTATTTGTATTGCTCGAACATTATAGTAACTGGTATTTCAAAAGTATGGCGAGTATGCAATTTAATTTGATAGCATCTTGTGCATGGTAATTACCGCATTAATATTAACCATAATTCCTTAATTCATTACCCAGTAATGGAATTACTCTACAAACATTGTTATTATGTTCACACAAAAACCTCTAGGTAAAAACAGGGCATAAAAAAGCTGAATATTCATTCGATTTTAAAAAATGTATGAAATTTCATTTAACGTCTGTTGTTGTAATTATTTTTTGTCCGGAATCGGCTTTACACGCATGCGTAGTCAATCATTGTTATGTGTACACTTTGATCTTAATGCGTTTGTATTTTCCACTCGAGCTGCGCACCCGCGCTTAAGATACTGAATTATTAGACACACCAGAATAAACTCTCTCTCTCTCTCTCTCTCTCTCTCTCTCTCTCTCTCTCTCTCTCTCTCTCTCTCTCTCTCTCTCTCTCTCTCTCTCTCTCTCTCTCTCTCTCTCTCTCTCTCTCTCTCTCTCTCTCTCTCTCTCTCTCTCTCTCTCTCTCTCTCTCTCTCTCTCTCTCTCTCATCCACAAAATAGTAACAATGGGTATTAATGACGCATTTTTTCTCAGTGTCTTCTTTATTATAGATATCTAGGCCCGTGGCATCACTTACAAGTCATAGAAGAACGATACATCTAGTTGACACAGTTCAATTAATCATTTTTTGTTCCTCTCTATATTATATATTTGTATTGAAAGGCGCTGTTCACTTACGTGACTATTGTCCTGTGTTTGAGATTGCAGATGGCAGACACTGATGATAGAATATGCAATTAATATATTCGAATAGCTCCGCGGTTCAGAATGTCAACTAAAGCTTCAATTTGATAGGAATATTTTTGATTTGATGCTGGTAGGAACAAAACACCGATTTACATACTGAATGACTGTATAAAGTGCGTGACATGTCATGACGTCATTGGCAGCAAATTCGCGCCCTTTCAGTCATTCAAAATGAATTCCTGAGAAAGTTCGTCACATTCAAAATGGAAATGATTGTGTCTAACAGTGGACGGAGTAGCTCCGAGAGCAAATACTTGACAGGTGGTTTGTTTACATCCTGAGCCAGAAAGAATGTTGTCGAATTATAAGCAGTAGCGATTTGTGATAATGTCAACTTGGAGAAGAGAACTTGGTTAGCACTCCTCAGCGATCCTAATACAACAGTTGAGGTGTGCTGATGTTTACAAGATTCTCATCTAATTCACTGTTTAGAAAATCATTTTCGACATCAAAGCCAAAGAAACCACTACGACTGAAATCCATCCATTAAACATTAGCCGGAAACAAAATTTATTAGCAAATTACATCTTGATCTTGTGGTGTAATATTGCTGTCAGTTCGAAGTTCAAAAAAATTGAAAATAGAAATTTACATAATTTTTCTCTTGAAAAATTCATTGTTTATTCGTTGTTTATTGTTAATGTTTATTGTAAGATATTTGAAAAACAGTTTGATGTTGAGTCCGGTTTTGTTAATGTCTTTGGTTGGCAGCTATACACACAACAGGTGTATATGTAAATAGATTTTCCATTCAAACTACAAAGAAGGTCTCACAGACTCGCCGTAAGATGGCGTGTTGCCATTGTCTCCTTTTATCATTATCAAGGTGGCGGAGCTAGATGTTTTTCTTTATTCAACGAAAAAGGAAAGGAAAATATCGACGAACCAGATTGTTACATTTTACGTACAAATAATGAAAAATTAATCATATATACTTGACGTTCAATTCAAATAATTGAATGTTTAAATTTTACTCAAAAGACACACAAGTAAAAAGCACCATATTATACAAATTTAAAGTTAGATATTATAGAGACAAAGAATGAATCATGCTGCATCATACAGTTAGTTCGTTCTTCCAGGACTTTTCAGTGATGCTAAGGGCCTACATTTTGAAGCCCATGGGGCGATTGAGGAAAATCCAAAATGATCGAAAGAAGAGTCAAAATCCTGACGGGGAGGCGCAATATTAGCCCTGAAATTCAATAAATTTCGTAATTTTAATCTATCAAATAATCTTAGAACAACGTCAAGTATATTTGCATATTCTAAATCATGCCACAATTCGAATGAATTAAAACGTGGCATGCAGGTTACGGCAAACCTCAGGCAAACCAGCAAACTTGAAGATTGTCAAAAGATCACAAAATTAGGATCTTCCTCATTCGCCTTCTAGATTCCAATAACATCCCCCGGTAGCATCACTGACAAGACTTGAAATAACAAAACGGCTACAGGATGATTTTTTGGCTATACTGAATCTTAACTTACATTTGTATGAACAGGTGCTATTCACTTTATGAGTGCTATTTTGATGGAAGCCAGTCAGTATGTTTTATCATGTTATTGTTAATAAGATGCAACTTTCCTGTATGAGATATTGTAGTAAATACATCAGCACCCCATTACTTCTAGAATAAGTATAAGTTGTTATCGATTTTCAGATAAACTGTTCGATATAAATAACACATCTCTTAATTAAAAATAGGAACATCGAATTGGTAGTTGTTTATTCAGCTAAAACATTAGAAAAATGTATGTGTATATTACAATTCCATCAAACAAATATTTCCATTAAGTCTAAAATGCAATCACAAAATTTCAACAATACATCCTTCAAATGCTCCCTATTTGACTGTTGTATCTTAACATTGGCATTCTTATTGTCATTATCACTACTGGTATTATGGTAAGAAATCAATTCACCTGCAGTCTGCCGACAACTAGCGCCATGGAAAAGCGTGGAAGCTGTGAAAGTGGTGTTGATGACAAGTTCCATAATGTTTGTCTACAACATCAACTTTTATCTACATTTGAACTGCATGAGCATACCGTTCCGGATAAACTCTGCGATAAAATACAGAATGACAATTATGTTCATCTATCTGACAATTGTAAATCATTTTAGATATATATATATATATATAATATTTCTCTTACCTGTTGTTATACAATAGCAAGTCAAGACACAATAGCCAATCAAAAAACAATTATTTAATCAGTATGTATAAAAAATCATTGTACTTGTCATTGATTTTACACTATTGTATATCATTTTAACTGTATATATATAAATATATATATATATACCTGTTGCCATCAATATTACACTATTGAATATCATTTTAACTGATTTTACACCATTGTATATCATTTTGACTGATTTTACACCATTGTATATCATTTTAACTGTATATATATATATATATATGTAAATTGTCCTACCTGTTGTCATCAAGATTACACTATTGTATATCATTTTAACTGATTTAACACTATTGTATATCATTTTAACTGATTTAACACTATTGTATATCATTTTGACTGATTTAACACTATTGTATATCATTTTGACTGATTTAACACTATTGTATATCATTTTGACTGATTTTACACTATAGTATATCATTTTAACTGATTTAACACTATTGTATATCATTTTAACTGATTTAACACCATTGTGTATCATTTTGACTGATTTTACACTATTGTATATCATTTTAACTGTATATATATATGTGTGTGTGTAAATTATCCTACCTGTTGTCATCAAGATTACACTATTGTATATCATTTTGACTGTATATGTATAACTTATCTTACCTGTTGTTTTCATGACATTAACTGCACGCGTATGTTTTGTAAAAGGCGACTTATCCTAAAACTACAGATTTATTTTTTATCACCCTGGCGGCAGATGTGGTGATTATTAGTTCGTGGCGGTCAATATACATTCAAATATTAGCACGATTTTAAACCCCATTTTAAATATGTACTGTATGTATCAGCCTAGACAATAAGCCGCGAACAAATATTTAACCTTTGTTGAAATAACTTCCTCAACTGTGTTCTAGTTAACCTGTATCACTTGCAGAAAACATTTATACTTCACACCAGTTAGAGATCAAGAATAGATGTAATGTTAATACTAGTTGTTTTAATTCTGTATAACTATTGTCTGTTAATTTTGTGTTTCATCTCACAACCTAATGACTGGTACGTAACAATGGATTGGCATTGCATTGGCATGGCTGCCGGATATTACAAAACAAATTTCATAGAAAATAAAAAACAAATCAAGTGTTTTATGTATTTTACATCAAATAAGAAGTTAACTTTAATCAGCGAAAACATACGATTTCTGAGTAACTTTCTCTAAAAATTCTGCCTGATAAGTCGTGACTGGCTAATGTGTCGTGACTGGCTGATGTGTCGAGACTGGTTATTGTGTCGTGACTGACTACTGAGTCGTTATTTTGACGATTTGAACTCATTTAATGATATAAGATATCAGTTTTCGACATTTCTTCTTATTTCACACCTACTACAATAAGTTGAACGTTCGTGTGTATAACCATTACGACAGATTGATCAAGGAAAGTTGTATAAGACATAATCGTAAGAAGACTCGGCTAGAGTTGACCGAGGAGAGAACTTACCTCAGTCGAACAACGCCCATAGACTTTGTTTAATGTGGCGATTAAAATTCTCCAATAATTCATTTATTTACAAGCACACGCATACCGAATATTACTTGGTTAATGTTTGGCAACAATCAACAATACATTTCCGCGGGCGTTTAATTACCGTTTAACACGCATGAAAAATACTGTTTCTGAATTTTGCTGTACTAACATTACAGAGACACACATGGCTATTTGAGACATTGATAACAGGGATTACTTGACATGGTGTTATTTCTACCGTCATCATTGCAGCAAACATATGTTAATAATGATAGCGAAATTAACCGTTCTCTCGCTTAAATTTCTCCCTTGTTCATGTTAAATCATAAATGTTATCTCCGTTAATTCTCAATAGTTCATGGTCAGAAGTTAAATGTTATCTCCGTTAGTTCATGGTCAGTAGTTAAATGGTATCTCCGATAGTTCATGGTCAGTAGTTAAATGTTATCTCCGTTAGTTCATGGTCAGTAGTTAAATGTTATCTCCGTTAGTTCATGGTTAGTAGTTAAATGTTATCTCCGTTAGTTCATGGTCAGTAGTTAAATGGTATCTCCGTTAGTTCATGGTTAGTAGTTAAATGGTATCTCCGATAGTTCATTGTTAGTAGATAAATGTTATCTCCGTTAATTCATGGTCAGTGGTTAAATGTTATCTCCGTTAGTTCATGGTTAGTAGTTAAATGGTATCTCCGTTAGTTCATGGTCAGTAGTTAAATGGTATCTCCGTTAGTTCATTGTTAGTAGTTAAATGATATCTCCGATAGTTCATTGTTAGTAGTTAAATGTTATCTCCGTTAGTTCATGGTTAGTAGTTAAATGGTATCTCCGATAGTTCATTGTTAGTAGATAAATGTTATCTCCGTTAGTTCATGGTTAGTAGTTAAATGGTATCTCCGATAGTTCATTGTTAGTAGTTAAATGGTATCTCCGATAGTTCATTGTTAGTAGATAAATGTTATCTCCGATAGTTCATGGTTAGTAGTTAAATGGTATCTCCGATAGTTCATTGTTAGTTAAATGTTATCTCCGTTAGTTCATGGTTAGTAGTTAAATGGTATCTCCGATAGTTCATTGTTAGTAGATAAATGTTATCTCCGTTAGTTCATGGTTAGTAGTTAAATGGTATCTCCGATAGTTCATTGTTAGTAGTTAAATGGTATCTCCGATAGTTCATTGTTAGTAGATAAATGTTATCTCCGATAGTTCATTGTTAGTAGATAAATGTTATCTCCGTTAGTTCATGGTTAGTAGTTAAATGGTATCTCCGATAGTTCATTGTTAGTAGATAAATGTTATCTCCGTTAGTTCATGGTTAGTAGTTAAATGGTATCTCCGATAGTTCATTGTTAGTAGTTAAATGGTATCTCCGATAGTTCATTGTTAGTAGATAAATGTTATCTCCGTTAGTTCATGGTTAGAAGTTAAATGATATCTCCGATAGTTCATTGTTAGTAGTTAAATGGTATCTCCGATAGTTTATGGTCAGTAGTTAAATGGTATCTCCGTTAGTTCATGGTCAGTAGTTAAATGTTATCTCCGTTAGTTTATGGTCAGTCGTTAAATGGTATCTCCGATAGTTCATGGTTAGTAGTTAAATGGTATCTCCGATAGTTCATTGTTAGTAGTTAAATGGTATCTCCGTTAGTTCATTGTTAGTAGTTAAATGGTATCTCCGATAGTTCATTGTTAGTAGTTAAATGGTATCTCCGTTAGTTCATTGTTAGTAGTTAAATGGTATCTCCGTTAGTTCATTGTTAGTAGTTAAATGGTATCTCCGATAGTTCATTGTTAGTAGTTAAATGGTATCTCCGATAGTTCATGGTCAGTAGTTAAATGGTATCTCCGATAGTTCATGGTTAGTAGTTAAATGGTATCTCCGATAGTTCATGGTTAGTAGTTAAATGGTATCTCCGATAGTTCATGGTCAGTAGTTAAATGGTATCTCCGATAGTTCATGGTCAGTAGTTAAATTTTATCTCCGTTAGTTTATGGTTAGTAGTTAAATGGTATCTCCGATAGTTCATTGTTAGTAGTTAAATGGTATCTCCGATAGTTCATGGTTAGTAGTTAAATTTTATCTCCGTTAGTTCATGGTTAGAAGTTAAATGATATCTCCGATAGTTCATGGTCAGTAGTTAAATTTTATCTCCGTTAGTTTATGGTTAGTAGTTAAATGGTATCTCCGATAGTTCATTGTTAGTAGTTAAATGGTATCTCCGATAGTTCATGGTCAGTAGTTAAATTTTATCTCCGATAGTTCATTGTTAGTAGATAAATGGTATCTCCGATAGTTCATTGTTAGTAGTTAAATGTTATCTCCGATAGTTCATGGTTAGTAGTTAAATGTTATCTGCGTTAGTTCATGGTTAGTAGTTAAATGTTATCTGCGTTAGTTCATGGTTAGTAGTTAAATGTTATCTCCGTTAGTTCATGGTCAGTAGTTAAATGGTATCTCCGTTAGTTCATGGTTAGTAGTTAAATGGTATCTCCGTTAGTTTATGGTCAGTAGTTAAATGGTATCTCCGATAGTTCATTGTTAGTAGTTAAATGGTATCTCCGTTAGTTCATGGTTAGTAGTTAAATGGTATCTCCGATAGTTCATGGTTAGTAGTTAAATGGTATCTCCGATAGTTTATGGTCAGTAGTTAAATGGTATCTCCGTTAGTTCATGGTCAGTAGTTAAATGTTATCTCCGTTAGTTTATGGTCAGTCGTTAAATGGTATCTCCGTTAGTTTATGGTCAGTCGTTAAATGGTATCTCCGTTAGTTTATGGTCAGTAGTTAAATGTTATCTGCGTTAGTTCATGGTTAGTAGTTAAATGGTATCTCCGTTAGTTTATGGTCAGTAGTTAAATGTTATCTCCGTTAGTTTATGGTCAGTCGTTAAATGGTATCTCCGTTAGTTTATGGTCAGTAGTTAAATGTTATCTCCGTTAGTTTATGGTCAGTAGTTAAATGGTATCTCCGATAGTTCATTGTTAGTAGATAAATGTTATCTCCGTTAGTTTATGGTTAGTAGTTAAATGTTATCTCCGTTAGTTCATGGTCAGTAGTTAAATGTTATCTCCGATAGTTCATGGTCAGAAGTTAAATGTTATCTCCGTTAGTTTATGGTCAGTAGTTAAATGTTATCTCCGTTAGTTTATGGTCAGTAGTTAAATGTTATCTCCGATAGTTCATGGTCAGTAGTTAAATGTTATCTGCGTTAGTTCATGGTTAGTAGTTAAATGGTATCTCCGTTAGTTCATGGTTAGTAGTTAAATGTTATCTCCGTTAGTTCATGGTCAGTAGTTGAACGTTATATTCGTTAACATTTCGTTAGTTCATGGTCATTAGTGAAATGTTTTCGCCGTTAATTTCTCCTTAGCTCATAGTTAGTAATTAAATGTTTTCCCTGTAAGCTTTTCGTTAGTTCATGGCCAGGAGGTAAATGTTATCTTCGTTAATTTCTCAGTGTTCATGTTAAATGTTTTATGTTATTTCCGTTAACTTCTCGTTAAGTCATGGTCAGTACTTAGATATCATTTCTGTAAATTTGTTTTTAAGTTAGATATACCGTTGTATCCGTTAACGACTCATCGCTCACTTTATAACTGTTTTTTAAACATACCTTACTCCCCGTTATTTTGTCTCTGTGTTTTATTGCCGGCTGAAATTTGTATCCCATTTCCTTTACACCATGCTCATTATTCAGCATAAGCATTGCTAGTTATTGTAAAGCAGAACATTTGTATCAACGTAATAAGAATAAGTCAGCTGCAACGAAAACCAAACTAAGTATGTGTTGGTTACATTTTAATATGAAATATAAATTGTTACTATAAATCTCCATTCAATGTCAGTGTAAACCAGGAGAGTCAGAATAACCATCCGTAATCTCTAGGATTTGTTTTGGTAAGTGCTAATCACATAACCACATGGAGCAATAAAGGAATAAACTACAAATGCCCCATATATCATATAACTCCCTGAAACTATTGTATTCTTGAATACGTGTATCAACGCTAGTTATCCTGGTCACTCCTGTAAATATTGGAATTACTAAGGCAAGTCAATCTATTCATATCAACTGTAGAATTCCCATTTAAGATTAATCCAATTTCAAAATTTTAGAGTTATGTTATATCAAGGGACTTTTTTTATTTCTAATACTTAAATAGTATTGCCTTTAGCTGAACAGCATGGCCTAGATAATAGCTAGAGAAATTTATTATCCAAATATGTATGATTGGTGCACAAGTGGACGGTGTGTTATTTAAGGCTATAAATAGTCGTACATAGTATTAACGTCCACGAAACGGATATGGACACCGGACAGATAATGTTTCAGAATAGGAACCAAGATGAAATGAAAAATTCTGCAAGAAGGCTAACATTATTCACATCGTACTATCATACTGTCCAATTTGTACACAAAGAGTATTACACGACGACAATGTCTTAAATATACACTCGACCTCGTACGTGGTAACTACAATGTCCCAAAGATACACTCGACCTCGTACGTGGTAACTACAATGTCCCAAAGATACACTCGACCTCGTACGTGGTAACTACAATATCTCACAGATACACTCGGCTTCGTACGTGGTAACTACAATGTCCCAAAGATACACTCCACTTCGTACGTGGTAACTACAATGTCCCAAAGATACACTCGACCTCGTCCTTGGTAACTGCAATGTCCCAAAGATACACTCGACCTCGTTCGTGGTAACTACAATGTCCCAAAGATACACTCGACCTCGTCCTTGGTAACTGCAATGTCCCAAAGATACACTCGACCTCGTTCGTGGTAACTACAATGTCCCAAAGATACACTCCACTTCGTACGTGGTAACTACAATGTCCCAAAGATACACTCCACTTCGTACGTGGTAACTACAATGTCCCAAAGATACACTCCACTTCGTACGTGGTAACTACAATATCTCACAGATACACTCGGCTTCGTACGTGGTAACTACAATGTCCCAAAGATACACTCCACTTCGTACGTGGTAACTACAATGTCCCAAAGATACACTCGACCTCGTACGTGGTAACTACAATGTCCCAAAGATACACTCGACCTCGTACGTGGTAACTACAATGTCTCACAGATACACTCGACCTCGTACGTGGTAACTACAATGTCTCACAGATACACTCGACCTCGTACGTGGTAACTACAATGTCCCAAAGATACACTCCACTTCGTACGTGGTAACTACAATGTCCCAAAGATACACTCCACTTCGTACGTGGTAACTACAATGTCCCAAAGATACACTCCACTTCGTACGTGGTAACTACAATGTCCCAAAGATACACTCCACTTCGAACGTGGTAACTACAATGTCCCAAAGATACACTCCACTTCGAACGTGGTAACTACAATGTCCCAAAGATACACTCCACTTCGTACGTGGTAACTACAATGTCCCAAAGATACACTCGACCTCGTTTGTGGTAACTACAATGTCCCAAAGATACACTCGACTTCGTTCGTGGTAACTACAATGTCCCAAAGATACACTCGACCTCGTCCTTGGTAACTGCAATGTCCCAAAGATACACTCGACCTCGTTCGTGGTAACTACAATGTCCCAAAGATACACTCCACTTCGTACGTGGTAACTACAATGTCCCAAAGATACACTCCACTTCGTACGTGGTAACTACAATGTCCCAAAGATACACTCCACTTCGTACGTGGTAACTACAATGTCCCAAAGATACACTCCACTTCGTACGTGGTAACTACAATGTCCCAAAGATACACTCCACTTCGTACGTGGTAACTACAATGTGTCCCAAAGATACACTCACTCCACTTCGTACGTGGTAACTACAATGTCCCAAAGATACACTCCACTTCGAACGTGGTAACTACAATGTCCCAAAGATACACTCCACTTCGAACGTGGTAACTACAATATCCCAAAGATACACTCGACCTCGTCCTTGGTAACTGCAATGTCCCAAAGATACACTCGACCTCGTTCGTGGTAACTACAATGTTCGACTGATCAATCTGACATGTTTCAAGGTTACTACAATATCCCTTGCAAATTGTTACACAGTGATTAAAATGTCCCGATGGTACACTAAACTTAGTATATAGTGATGACAATGTCCCAGTGATACACTAAACTTAGTATATAGTGATTACAATGTCTCGATGATACACTAAAACTATCTAGTTTATAAAGATAATAAATGTACAAAGCTTCTAATCATTTGTTCAGTAGAGTCTCGGAATATCATCATGGAAAAATGATTATTTCTTAGTATTAGCATTGACATACTTATTTTGAAATAAGCGTTTTTTCAGAGTAAAATTGTAGAAGCACTACATGTATGAAGCAGTGTTAATACTCTAAATCTCTGAGCCTGTTTTATATACAGTTTTGAAATAATTTAGTTGACAGTGAAGGAAACTAAACGACACATCTATTACATAAAGCTCAAGACAAAAACATTTGGTGACTGGTTTTATTGCTATTCTAAAATATCATCACTCGAATTTTTGTAACAAACCAAATCTGATTAAAATTTAGAACATAAAAAAATCCGTTACTCTCCACATTAGGAGAGTTACTGAGCGAGAGCCAAAATCTTGCTATTTTATCACATTGAAATACATGTTGTGATATAATGACTTGCTGCAGGTGAAATTGTCTATTAGCTATTAGACCTTTCGCGCTTTAGGTGAAGTGAAGCATAAAGGGTTCAAAGGTCACCAGAAGATGACTCCATATGGATTGTCCTAATGCGGAGATTAACAGAGCGAGGATTGTGGTGTGCATTTCAATCAGATTGACCAACAGGATAATGCGATTTGACAGTACCGGGTGTCTTATGGAAGTGTAGGGATGCAATGTTTATAAATTTCTCGTCAGTTTTTTTTATTGATTTCGTTTTAATTCTATCGTTAAATAGAAAGCATAAAATGCGAATTTCCGATATCAAATAGTAATGTGGATTAAATCAATGCATGTCATATATCATTTATTTTTAACGCACACATTATTCGCTTTATTGTTTGTTTTATAAAATGTATCAAAAAATAGACAGAAGCGCGGTTTCCTTTTTTAAAGTTTAAAACGAAATTCGTCCATTGCAACTATAAAATCAATATTGATGTAACAACCCATTAGATGAACTAAGAGAAAATATCACGGTGATACACTGTAGTCTACTTTACAATCAGTTCATATAAAAATAGAAATGACCATACATAAACTAGGAACATAAAGGTAAGGTGTATAACATATGACGAATCTCTGTTTTCTTCGAATGTGTAACCCAATCTACCTGATATTTGTTGAATGTATGAAAATTTGCTAAAAAGACACAATGAAATTATATTGCAGATATCACATATCCTCATCTAATATGATCGAAGAAAGTCGATACAAGTAAAGCTGGCAAAACCTTTGTGACGTCAAAGCGGATTCAGTGGTTATCTCAGCAAAATAATGAAAATATAAGGTCTTCATTCCTATATGTACATTAAGTGATGCTCATGTGAAGGAGATCTTACCCTGTCATTCCCTATATGTACCCTCAGAGATGCTAATGTGAAGGAGGTTAAACCCTTACATTCACATGTCTACCCTCAGTGATACTCATGTGTATGTACACTCAGTTGTTTCTTGTGAAGGAGGTCTTACCCTTTCATTCCTTTATTTACCCTCAATGATGCTCGTGTTTAGGTGATATAACCCTTTCTTTTCTTTTATGTACCCTCAGTGTTCATGTGAAGAGGTCAAACCTTGTCATTCCTATTGGTACCCTCAGTGGTGCTCGTGTGAAGGAGATCTAACCCTTTCATTCCTATTTAGGATACGATAGGACAAACAATCGGTAATTATAGTCAAGACTTTATCTTATATAATTATCCCGTTGAAACCGTTACAACTTTTCGGGAAAATACGTCAATGTCTCTTGTAGGAATGCATAACGTCATTCATCTTCTGAACTGTAAACAATTAATTGTATAAAATGATTGGTTAAAGTCACTGCTGTGTATATTATATGAAATTCGTAAACGATATTTCACGATAGAACAAAAAAGGATGGATAATAGTGCTACAAAACAGTTAGAAAAATGCTAATGTTATTTCGATATTATTGAAAATATTGAAGAATTCAGACAGACTTTAAGCTGATAATATACGTTTGCTACGCCAAACTTCTTTGTAGTTTCATATAAAACTGAAAGTATGTGACCAGCACTTCTTACTATGATACTGCCTGTATAACTACCGCAACAATGCTCATCGGCAACATGTAGTCTGAACATTGTCATTTCATAATGAATTATCTGTTTTCAGCATCAACCCAAATTCGTGGCTGAATTGAACTGCTCCAGTTTGCCTAACTTATGTACCTCAAAGAACATCAAGCGTAACCGCTAGAGTATGCTAATTCTCACATCATTAAAAATATCACAATATCATGTTGTGGAGATACTCCGTGGATACTTTTATTTGAGTATCATATTAAACATCTAAGTAAATATTTCCAGGTAAACCAGGACGTGATTCGATGTCACGGCCTCTCTTGTATGTTTACCTAGCTCGATGAAAACAAACACAAAACAGAATCTCGACAAATCATACTCGGAGTTTGGTCCAGTGAAACTAACCCCGAGTTTGTTAAACCCGCTGTCTGTATAAATGATGTTTCTGAATCTGAATTCGTCAAAGCATACCTAGCCCTAAGTTTGTTTTACCTAACTCTGAGATTGTATTGATGTACCTAACCATTTTTATACTTAACCGTGTGCTACTTTTGGTATATCTAACCCTTTTGGTTTTGGTATATCTAACTCTGTGTTTGGTATATCTAACTCTGTGTTTGGTATATCTAACTCTGTGTTTGGTTTGGTATATCTAACTCTGTGTTTGGTTTGGTATATCTAACTCTGTGTTTGGTTTGGTATATCTAACTCTGTGTTTGGTATATCTAACTCTGTGTTTGGTATATCTAACTCTGTGTTTGGTATATCTAACTCTGTGTTTGGTTTGGTATATCTAACTCTGTGTTTGGTATATCTAACTCTGTGTTTGGTTTGGTATATCTAACTCTGTGTTTGGTATATCTAACTGTGTTTGTGTTCTGTGTGTTTGGTATATCTAACTCTGTGGTTATGGTTTGGTATATCTAACTCTGTGTTTGGTTTGGTATATCTAACTCTGTGTTTGGTATATCTAACCCTGTGTTTGGTATATCTAACTCTGTGTTTGGTTTTGGTATATCTAACTCTGTGTTTGGTTTGGTATATCTAACTCTGTGTTTGGTTTGGTATATCTAACTCTGTGTTTGGTTTGGTTTGGTTTGGTATATCTAACTCTGTGTTTGGTTTGGTATATCTAACTCTGTGTTTGGTTTGGTATATCTAACTCTGTGTTTGGTTTGGTATATCTAACTCTGTGTTTGGTTTGGTATATCTAACTCTGTGTTTGGTTTGGTATATCTAACTCTGTGTTTGGTATATCTAACTCTGTGTTTGGTTTGGTATATCTAACTCTGTGTTTGGTATATCTAACTCTGTGTTTGGTATATCTAACTCTGTGTTTGGTATATCTAACTCTGTGTTTGGTATATCTAACTCTGTGTGTTTGGTTCTGTGTTTGGTTTGGTATATCTAACTCTGTGTGTTTGGTATATATCTGTGTTTGGTTTGGTATACTCTGTGTTTGGTTTGGTATATCTAACTCTGTGTTTGGTTTGGTATATCTAACTCTGTGTTTGGTTTGGTATATCTAATTCTGTGTTTGGTTTGGTATATCTAACTCTGTGTTTGGTTTGGTATATCTAACTCTGTGTTTGGTATATCTAACTCTGTGTTTGGTTTGGTATATCTAACTCTGTGTTTGGTTTGGTATATCTAACTCTGTGTTTGGTATATCTAACTCTGTGTTTGGTATATCTAACTCTGTGTTTGGTTTGGTATATCTAACTCTGTGTTTGGTTTGGTATATCTAACTCTGTGTTTGGTTTGGTATATCTAATTCTGTGTTTGGTTTGGTATATCTAACTCTGGGTTTGGTATATCTAACCCTGTGTTTGGTATATCTAACTCTGTGTTTGGTTTGGTATATCTAACTCTGTGTTTGGTTTTGGTATATCTAACTCTGTGTTTGGTATATCTAACTCTGTGTTTGGTTTGGTATATCTCTGTGTTTGGTTTGGTAATCTAACTCTGTGTGGTTTGGTATATCTAACTCTGTGTATATCTAACTCTGTGTTTGGTTTGGTATATCTAACTCTGTGTTTGGTTTGGTATATCTAACTCTGTGTTTGGTTTGGTATATCTAACTCTGTGTTTGGTTTGGTATATCTAACTCTGTGTTTGGTTTGGTATATCTAACTCTGTGTTTGGTTTGGTATATCTAACTCTGTGTTTGGTTTGGTATATCTAACTCTGTGTTTGGTATATCTAACTCTGTGTTTGGTTTGGTATATCTAACTCTGTGTTTGGTTTGGTATATCTAACTCTGTGTTTGGTTTGGTATATCTAACTCTGTGTTTTTGGTATATCTAACTCTGTGTAACTCTGTTGGTTTGGTATATCTAACTCTGTGTTTGTGGTAACTCTGTGTTTGGTATACTCTGTGTTTGGTTTGGTATATCTAACTCTGTGTTTGGTTTGGTATATCTAACTCTGTGTTTGGTTTGGTATATCTAACTCTGTGTTTGGTTTGGTATACTCTGTGTGTTTGGTATATCTAACTCTGTGTGTTCTGTGTGTTTGGTTTGGTATATCTAACTCTGTGTTTGGTTTGGTATATCTAACTCTGTGTTGTGGTTTGGTATACTCTGTGTTTGGTTTGGTAACTCTGTGTTTGGTTTGGTATATCTAACTCTGTGTTTGGTTTGGTATATCTAAGTCTGTGTTTGGTTTGGTATATCTAACTTGGTTTGGTATATCTAACTCTGTGTTGGTTTGGTATATCTAACTCTGTGTTGGGTTTGGTATATCTAACTCTGTGTTTGGTTTGGTATATCTAACTCTGTGTTTGGTTTGGTATATCTAACTCTGTGTTTGGTTTGGTATATCTAACTCTGTGTTTGGTTTGGTATATCTAACTCTGTGTTTGGTTTGGTATATCTAACTCTGTGTTTGGTTTGGTATATCTAACTCTGTGTTGGGTTTGGTATATCTAACTCTGTGTTTGGTTTGGTATATCTAACTCTGTGTTTGGTTTGGTATATCTAACTCTGTGTTTGGTTTGGTATATCTAACTCTGTGTTTGGTTTGGTATATCTAATTCTGTGTTTGGTTTGGTATATCTAATTCTGTGTTTGGTTTGGTGTATCTAACTCTGTGTTTGGTATATCTAACTCTGTGTTTGGTTTTGGTATACCTACTTTTGTGTTTGGTTTGGTACATCTAACTCTGTGTTTGGTTTGGTATATCTAACTCTGTGTTGGTTTGGTATATCTAACTGTTGGTTTTGTGTTCACAATTCTTAGTTTGTCACGTAGTTTAAATTTCCATTTTACCGAGTAAAAGTCCAGTACCTTCTTAATTTGTGTTAATCCGAACGGGTGGAATAGTGGCTGGCTGAGACTGTTAATCCTAGTCTAAAACCTGATATACGTTCAGAGGTAGGGAACATTTAAGTGCTTATCATAGAGTCAAATGCTATACTCGTCCGCTGAAAAGTCGAGAGGCGGTATTAGTGGACGTAAAAGCTATGGAATAAGTCGGACATGAAAGTTGTTGAATACGTCAAATGCTTCATTCATGGAGAAATTTCTGGCGTTATGAGTGTACCGCTGATTGTATCATTCTGTGACTGACAATTATGAAATTTCATGATTACAAAATGCCATATGCAAAAGTAGTGGTTATATCAAAAACTTAAACAACAATAACAACTATTTTTCAGAAATCGTTTTTGTCGCTCTCTCGGTTTTGAGCTAAATGTCATTTGGATTTAAGCTAGAACCAGAAGAAGGCTATATTTTCGTGTGTGAGTGTTTAGTTATTTCCCGAATGAACACGACAAACTGTTACATTTCATAAACCATGTATTTGTAAGCCAGCGTAAGTACAGCCGATGGGTCAGAATTGGGATCCTGTGAGCGAGTTTTCCCCTCGTGTAACAACACATGTAACCGAAAGGACACCAAGATCCAGATTAGAAAGTCCACAGACTCTAAATTTTAAACTGTAAGCAAATTAATTACCTATGATATTCATTATACTAGAAATAAGCCAATCGCCATAACGGGCACACAACCATTCGTACCATGACCTTTCATGTCTTCACTGTATTTTCATTATTTCCGCGACATCGTTTTATCGTATGATCCCAACCGTCTAAAGTCGATAGTGTGAATGATAACGAACCTGTTCTGTTTGAATATTAGGTATTTCGGGATATATGGAATTAGAAGTCATTTAATAAATGGATGTGACAAAAGCAAACAATGGTATTGATTGTATATCGTAATATGTGTTTACAATAACGCGTAAATTGGAAACATTTTCAAGTTGTTAGGATTTGATCATTCGGCATGCAAAAGAAATTTTCAAAATGTTTGAAACATTATTATATGTTAAAACTCTGGACGATTCATATCATATTTCTTATTGTATTTTGTTCTAACAGTAATTGTTGTTGGTCGGATCTGTTGATGTGTTTAGCATTAGTCCCGATACATATCACACGCGATTCACCTAATTCCTTGTCACGGTTTACGATTTCATTTAAACTTAAAGTAATTGTTAAATTACGTTGAACCAGGCGACCGTGAAGTATATAATTATAAACTGTAGCTTTAATGATAGATGAGGAATCACTGACTTAAAACGACAACAAAAATACACTGTTAATTCTAAATTGATTCCTGATGTGAACCATGTTACCAATGCCATTTTCTACAAGATATACAATGTAGAACTAGATAACGTGCTGTTTACATAAAATTGTGGAAACCTACAAACATTAGGATAAGCTACTGGTTGTCTTTAGAGTTGTGACAATATATATATATATACAGAGAGAGAGAGAGAGAGAGAGAGAGAGAGAGAGAGAGAGAGAGAGAGAGAGAGAGAGAGAGAGAGAGAGAGAATATATATATATATATAATAGACATAATACATATGTTATATTGTCCCTTTGTGATGAAAAGAACATCCACTTTCAGAATATGGTGTGTTGTATATTTTAACTTTATGGATATCTCTTCACATTACACTCTGACGTCATTCTAATAATCAATAGGAATCGATAAAAATACAGACAAAAGTTCGATCATTTAAATTTTCACTTAATCTTGTATTACGGCGTATGTGTATGTGTGATCTATTATGCCGTTTAACAATAAGCGTATCTTTGATATATGTTGTTATGACGTCTATAAGCATAACATCGAAAAAAAAACAAAAGATGTAAGCGCTTCCTTAACAACAATTGAGGATTAAACTTGTTGGTGTGACAGAGAAAATGTTTGTGAACGAACTACAGTTGGATTGTGACCCCATTTTGTACTATAAAAGAGAAAAGCTTACCTTTTGGTCGTGTATATAGTTCCAGTGCTGTCGTTACACTGACACGTGTGTCGCCTCACTGGCCCCAGCCTACCTCAGTAAGCCTACGTACACTCCATCTATCTATCGATTGGATTCGCAGCTGATTTTTTTTTTATAATTATCACATGCCGTCCTTGAAATCAAACGTCACGTGATCGCGCTGTTGTCATACCTTGCTTCTATGTGGCTTTTTTCTGTAGATTACTATCAACCCTTTAAAGATAAAGGAGATAATGTTGATGATGTATTAACTGCCCTGTGTCCCTTCACCCTACTTCAGCTGTCGTATTAGTGACGTCATATCCCAGGGTACCTTTATGGTATAGGTCAAACTGTGGTACAGTAAAGATACATTTAGTAGAATTTTGATATAAAATACCTAATACCTGTGAACCTCCGAGTATAATTAATGTATATTTTGCAGTTCACTTTAACTAATTAATACTATATTAATGGCATATGCTCCAAGCTTTCCAAAAAATAGTCTGCACAGGAAAATAAAGTAAATCTGTGAGACCAACTATTCCAAACCTTTCTGTCCGAACTTTCAAATGATAAAGGAACAATTTACAAACAGCATAGCTATTCAATTCATATTCAAATCATTAACATCATTTGTCTCATACTGGAATCACGTTTTAGAAAATACGTTCGCGTTGTGTCTTCTATGGTGACATCAACACAACACATTCGGTCTCAGTGTGTCATGTATGGTGACATCAATACAACACATTCGATCTCACGGTGTGTCATGTATGGTGACAGCAACACCACACATTCGGTCTCACGGTGTCATGTATGATGACATCAACACAACACATTTGGTCTGACTGTGTCATTTATGGTCATATCAACACAACACATTCGGTCTCATTGTGTCATCTATGGTCATATCAACACAACACATTCGGTCTCACTGTGTCATCTATGGTCATATCAACACAACACATTCGGTCTCATTGTCTCATTTATGGTCATATCAACACAACACAGTCGGTCTCACCGTGTCATCTATGTCCATATCAACACAACACATTTGGTCTAACTGTCATTTTGTGGACTACCTGCAGTCTTTTCTTAGATTGTAATGGGTATTTGATCTAGATCAACTGTTTTTTTACCCCTAACACGATCAAATCTTTAATGTGTCGGTTGAAGGTGAGTTATTTTGTACTTTCAGATGTATACATCAAATGGGAGATTTTCTATCATAAGGTTATGACTCTCGCATAAGGTCAGGGCAATACACCTTGTCACCTCCATCACAGCTTACTGTGTATACAATATTATCATATCCCTTCCTTACTGACACACCATTAATACAACAGAACTGAACCATTCTGCTATTCAGACATAGTATGTAAAAAGTTAATTACCCTTCAGGTACACGGTGATGACTATAGACTCAGTTCAATAAACAAAGAATACACAAGAGGAATTTAACAAGAACACTAAAATTTACATTTTAAGAAACCAATTTAAACAAGATAACTTTTTTGTTACAGAGACACAAGCCAAGGTGTTATACAGAAATTATTTAATTAGTTTTATGTTCAATCAAATATAGAGGCGCAAGTGTGTTATTGTTAATTTGTTGTTGTCAACAAACGTTACAAGAAAAAAGTGAAAGCAGCAAGATAGCAATGCTTTTCGTGTTTTCAGTTTTCACAACATTTTTAACAGGTCATGTGATGATTTTCACAATATGGTTTAAACAGGTCACGTGATGGTTTTCACAATATGGTTTAAACAGGTCATTTGATTTTCACGATATGGTTTAAACAGGTCACGTGATGGTTTTCACAATATGGTTTAAACAGGTCACGTGATGGTTTTCACAATATGGTTTAAACAAGTCACGTGAAGGTTTTCACAATATGGTTTAAACATGTCATGTGATGATTTTCACAATATGGTTTAAACAGGTCATGTGATGGATACGTCCCAGCTGCTGTATGTACTACATTTATTTGCTTCAAAACATGATGGCCTGGGACCGGCGGTTCTTCCGATGGTGGATAACATCTGTACCACACATACTTAAAACTTCTTTCACCCATCAAAACTGCTTTTCATCAGTATCTCACCTGACATATTTTTCTCGTTAAAAATGGACTTATATTTATCTTAAATATATTCAGTGTAAAATAATTATTTGCTGACAAATGATAGTGTTAGGTGTTATTTCAACGTGTCAAAGGTATGCCAACAATAAGCCAATGGGTATCCGTGACTACGTGCCTCACGAAAAACCAATAACAGGAATTTAGATTGTTCAACCACGTATCAAACAAAACGGGAACAGCGCTTTCGATTCCTTGTAAATCGTGCGTAATGAAACCATGTACCCTGCAACATATACTATGCATCATGTACCCTGTACCCCTTACTGATTACCCCTGTGTCCTGTGTACCTTATTGGTTACCCCTTTGCCCTGTGTACCTTACTGGTTACCCCTGTGCCCTGTGTCCCATACTGGATACCCCTGTGCCCTGTGTACCTTACTGGTTACCCCTGTGCCCTGTGTACCTTACTGGCTACCCCTGTGCCCTGTAAACCTTACTGGTTACCCCTGTGCCCTGTAAACCATACTGGTTACCCCTGTGCCCTGCAAACCTTACTGTTTACCCCTGTGCGCTGTACCCCTTACTGGTTACCCCTGTGCCCTGTAAACCTTACTGTTTACCCCTGTGCCCTGTAAACCTTACTGGTTACCCCTGTGCCCTGTAAACCTTACTGGTTACCCCTGTTCCCTGTAAACCATACTGGTTACCCCTGTGCCCTGTAAACCTTACTGTATACCTCTTACCTACTTCTGTGTCACATATAGTTTCATCCTAAATTAACTTCGAGTTGTTCAATGTGTATACCGTGATTGAGACCCCCGATGAATGTTAATCACTTTGTTTTGGTTTTTATCCATTGGAATCGCTTCAGAATTACATAAGATTTGCAGTAAACCCGTCGGTTATCAGATGTGGTGAAATCTATATTGGCCATAGTATTGTGTAGAATTGAATACGACACACATAGCTGTGATCTGGTTATGGCAATGATGATGAATTAGCTTTGTCGGGTATTTCGCAACTACTGTACATATTGAGTATGACGTTTTCTTTTTTTTTTTTTTTTACAGATTTCTGATGATTTAAAAAAGACTATATTTTTGCGCTTAGTGCGAATTAGTGTCCGCGAAAAGCCGCTAATTTGTCTATTTTACTTGTGAAAATGTAATGAATAGAATATTTAATAGCGTGTTCAGTGATAACAAATATATTCCACAGGTGTGTTTAATATTTCTGTATTCTCTCTTTTATTAGAGGACGAATCTACATCACTGAAAACAAATTCATCATGTGGAAAATTTCAAAATAGTTCAATTGTTAAATTACATGTTTTTTCTTTTTTTTCCAATATATGTGATACAAAGATTATGATATGTCTATTTTGATATCCCAACTTTTATCAGCCCTCGGCCTCGGGCCTGCAGCTCTTGGACTGATAACAGGTCCTCTGACTGACAACGAGTGTGATATTCATAATATGATTTTTAAATAGTGTTTGTCTAATGTCAATAGTCTTACCAAGCTCGTCACTATCCGGTATGTTGCTATGCTGTAATTACACTTTAAACGCAAAGCTTACAGCTAAGTGAAAATATACAATGTATGCCATTTAGCAAATAGAAGCAAACATATTGTCACTTTTGACTTACACTTGTGTGATCTAGCAAAATCTAGTACACGTTGATCCCAAATAACAAACTAAGTAAAGTTCTACCACATAAAACGCATCCTATAATCAAATATAATTCATTTTGTCTCTTGAATTGTAAATAGAGAAAAGTCAATATCATTTTACGGAATAAGCGGATAGCGTGACTTCATCGCAAAGTATTGAGGCGTGTCTGTAGCTGTCGCTAGAACGTCGAACTAGTGAACCTTCCTATGACAACGACCAAAGCAAACAATGACAACGTCTGTGGTCGTTAATAATGCATAGATCCAATATCTGTATTACGGAAAAAATTATCGGCCATGACGAAAAAAAAAACTCATCCGCACTGTTTACGATATAGTGTCCCTAAGGAGGCTGCACGCGCTATTAATTAATTGATCTGAACCGAATTTTGAAAATATTGCAATCTGTCAGGGCCTTTTTGAGTTATTATATATCTAAGTAAACTAAAAGAGGCTCACAAATTTACGTTCTGTGCCAATAAAATAACAAATAATACTCAAGTGTAAAATACACTTCAGCCAGCGAATCTAGTTATGGACGATGTAGATGTTTAAAGTATGAGTAAATCAGTTCTCCAAATCACATATATTGTGAAAAAATAGCAAACTTAAAACCCAATTTCTAAAATCAACGTATAAAATTAAAGAAATATAAAAAGTAATGGCGTATATCGCCCCACCGGGGCTTAATATCATAATTTATGATATATTTGGTATTTTTAATTGGATTATTCAGCACTATAATATAACCAATGACTATAAAAATTAAATTCAAATTTTCTGAAAATTTTATTATCATGATATTTAACAAATCGAAAAGTATTTTTTATATTGAAATAAATAGAATAAGCAGTCAATGAGCTTGAAGGTTATGAAAAATGTCTTATCGGCGATTGAAAATTATCACAGGTTCTGAAAAATGATTCTAATATATCTGAACAAGGTAATTAATGCACTGAATAAAAAACAAAACAGCTTACTCTGATTATCACGTCATTATTAATTCCAAAATAATGATTATGTTTTTCAATTGGATAATTTTCATGATCCAATCTCCGATATACACATGAATTCTAACGCTTTTCCAAAGATGACGGCCATCTTTCCCTTTTAGGCAAATGTTTGACATCGACAAATGGAAAAAATATTATAGCGACATACTTAAATATGTCATCGAAGAGTGAGAGGGAGATACGATGATGATGATCTTTGTGACATATTTCTAATCACTTTTTTCTGCTTCAAGTGAGTTTGTTGGTAATGTCAGACTGTTGATAATGACACTGCGACTAGTAGGTGGTGTAATAATATAGACATTGTTAATGGCAATATTCCGGATATTACGTCACGAATTCCGTATCCGCATATTAGTCTAGCATTAGAGAACCGCATGGCCGCCGCCATTTGTAAACACGAGTCTAGCTGCCTGAATACAGACCCAGAACACCTTTACAACGTGTTAGTCTGATTATTATAAATGGTATTCTCAATTCCAAGAAAAACTTCAGTTATTACAGCTAAATTAAAGCATACCATATGGTATTTTTCCTACCTGTACTTGCTAAATCTATACAGAATGATACATAAATCCCAATCCCCATTTGAAAGAAACGTACTGACAACTTTGGATGAGCATCCCGTCAAGATCTCTTCGCGATCTACTATTGTAAATGGATACCTTTACCATTCGGAGAAAGTTATGCCAATTTTTTTGGGAACGTATACTATGAATAATCCATGCATAAAAACAGTTTAAGCCTTTTCAGATGCCTCGACCTACATCCTGACCGAAATCGATCGACTGCTTGACCAAAAGTGGGTGGAGCTTCTACGTCACGAATGGTTGAAAGGAGCGTTTTGATTGGCTAAGAACAGTGTCATGTGCCGTTTCGGACAAAATTATGCAGCACGTTGTTTTTGTTGAATTACGTTGATATTGCGATTACTACATAATTACTAATATGAATATACTACATATAAGAGTATGATCCAGGTAATGTAGGAGAACAGAGGGGAAAAAAGAAGGTGGGAGAACAGTACAGGTAAAACAGCGTATATCTACTGTTACAACATTGCTGTATTGATATTTTCTTAAAAAGTGGGAGAAAGGAGGACACGCCCATTTCACATCTCCAACAGGCTACTTGTCAAAGCTGGTAACTCTACACTGAATATCGGTGACGTCCATGACAGTATATGTAGGTTAATTATGTACATGCATTGTGTATTCAAGTTATTGTTAACGAACATTTCATTAAAAAAACATTTCGTTATTTTCAATTTCGGATGAATATTGGGACGTCTGTAAGCTTAAATATTCATAGCACGACAGCAGCTGCGTAACATTAGAAAAAAATTGTTCATGTTCTGATATATCCGTTAAATATTACATTGAACAGACTGCTGTCGTTAATATTATCATGGTAGAAAGGAAGTTACATAGTATGTGTCACCATTTGCGAGGAAAGCATTTATTTATTAAATGGCATACTTATCGGTATGCTTTCATGATATCTTCATTGCTTTTAACAAAAGGCATAATTACTTGTCAGATTCAGAATACTGCTGTGAAATCATTATGTCAATAACATTGTCACTTTTTGAACAGCATGTTTAGCTATTTGTACATAATAACTGCCTTATTCTTATCAGTCATGGTATTCCTTTGATTTGAATACATGATCACGATGTTGTGAACGTACGTATATAAATAATCTCTTTAAATTGTATGCTTCGCCACAGTATGTAGGCTTCACATTGTCCAGATCAAAGGCTTCAGGCAGTTATTCCTTGGGATCGGCATTGTGTCCTCGGCCTACGTTGTGTATGTCTGATAAAATCTGATAAAAAACATATGTCCTGTGTGTGAGTATGTGAATCCCGACAGCAACATAATGTATTCAAATACGTAAATATGACACATTGTATGAATTGAAAAGAGATGCATTGCAAGATCATTATTAATTATTTATTAATCATTATTAATAATTGATTACCTTATACACGAAATAATTGATTACCTTATACACGAAATAATTGATTACCTTATACACGAAATAATTGATTACCTTATACACGAAATAATTGATCACAAAATACACGAAATAATTGATTACCTTATACACGAAATAATTGATTACCTTATACACGAAATAATTGATTACCTTATACACGAAATAATTGATCACAAAATACACGAAATAATTGATTACCTTATACACGAAATAATTGATTACCTTATACACGAAATAATTGATCACAAAATACACGAAATAATTGATCATCTTACCCACAACATAATTGACAACCTATTACAGGTAATAATCGATCTCCTAATTCACGTTCAATAATGATTCAATCCACTCTTATGACGTAATAATCGATCATCTAATTCACGTTCATGAATTACTTAATCCATTCTGATGACGTAAAATCGATCCCCTAATTCACGCTCAAGAATGATTTAATCCAACTAATGACGTAATAATCGATCATCTAAATCACGTCAAATAATGATTTAATCCACTCGGATGACGTAATAATCGATCCCCTTATTCACGTTCAATAATTATTTAAACCACTCTGATGACGTAATAATCGATCTCCTAATTCACGTTCAATAATGATTTAATCCGTTCTGATGACGTAATAATCGATCTCCTAATTCACGTTCAATAATGATTTAATTTACTCTAAGGGTAAATTCATCGTCATTTGCTCTTTTTCGCTCTCTTACTGTTCCATGAAATCCGTAAGTATCTTGATATTAATATTCCAAGGAATAGTTAGAAGATATTTTGACCCCTTTATAAAAAAGTTTTTGAGGCTGAACATTATAATGCTAAACTCGTCAATAAATATAATAAGGAGAGTTAGCCACATCCTGGAGGAATGGGGGTTGGGTGGGGGGGGGGTGGGGGTGGAGTGGGGGGATGTTCTTAAGTCATTAAAATACACCTGTTGCAGTGTTTGCTTGGAAATTGAATGCTTAGAATTTCTGTGTTGGGAATATGGTGGGATGTTTGCTTAGGTCTTTGTCTGGTATATAATACTGATGATGTAATAACACCAATGTCTTTGATTGCAAACACAACTTTTATATACTGCCATGTTGCTGGGGTACTGCAGCTTTAAAATGTGTGATTTTTGCTATCAATATATTAATGAGGTATGAGAGAAGAATTTCCTACAGAACGCAGCAATGGTTTAGGAGTATGATATACTATTCCTCTGTCGACAGTACGGAATATTACCGGTTGGCCCTCATTGTCATTTGAAAACAAAGAAAGTAATGTTATGCTTAGTGCATGCTGTCTTATTCAGGTCTTCCCTTCGGCACAAAATGAAAACGTTAACTGAAGGATATCAGACACGCCGAAATCGTTATCTCTTACAGTTGGATTATCATGCGGAATGTCAGACGTGATTCAAGATAGTGTTCGATACATCCGATTAAAATCTCCTTTTTATTTAATGTACTGTTTTATAGTATGTGAAGGATTTAGTTTGTAATTGTTGAAAAGTGCCAAGATGAAGATTGCTGTGTTTTCGCTTGCGTTTTGTTTGCTCCTCGTGTGGGTACCCTCGGAAATTGAATCACAGTAAGTTCTTAAAAACATTTTAAAGACAATACAATATGTTTATTCCGGGCTGTTAGTGATTATCTGTAATATTGTCGATTCTATAATAATTTATTAACTCCTGTAAAACAAATACTCTTAAATAACTATCATCCTTGAAAATGACATTTCCTGGGGAAAATTTGGCCCTATTTAGTAATGAATTACACGTGATGTTTTATTTGACAATGAAAACCAAGTGTATTAATTCATATAAGAAAAAATAGATTAATGAAGATCAATAAAAAAATCCAGTAACGCTTATGTTAACTCAATGATATCGTTTATCTTATCTTAGGTAATTTTTACTGTTAATATTTGGCAATAAAATACCATATGCTTTTAAATTGGTTAAAATTACATGTTAGAATGTTATATTAAAAATTAAACACTTATAAACCTTTACACTGCATATAAAGGAAGTAACTATATTAACCTTTAACAGGCAGACAGTCTGTGAAACAGTTGAATACCCGAAGGAAAAAGGCTTCATTAAGTGTTTTTTGGACAAAATATTCAGCGATGACAAATCTTGCAAACAGTGAGTATATTATTTATATATAATCACAAATAACTAACATCAGTTATATTTCAATGTATAGATTATACATCAAGTGAAGTACAAAGGTTTTGAATGAAAAAGTACCGTAACGTGCGGCGCGTATAGGACACTGGAAAGACATCATTAATGGTTTGGTATGACAAATATATATTGACGGCACGTGTTGTGTGTGTGACAGAGGTATAGAGTACAGGAAGTACGGCACGTGTTGTGTGTGTGACACAGATACAGAGTACCGGAAGTACGTCACGTGTGATGTGTGTGACAGAGAAACAGGGTGCCGGTAGTACGTCACGTGTGGTGTGTGTGACAGAGGAATATAGTGCCGGTAGTACGTTACGTGTGGTGTGTGTGACACAGGAATAGAGTACCGGTAGTACGTCACGTGAGGTGTGTGTGACAGAGAAACAGAGTGCCGGTAGTACGTCACGTGTTGTGTGTGTGACACAGGTACAGAGTACCGGAAGTACCTCACGTGTGGTGTGTGTGACACAGGAATAAAGTACCGGTAGTACGTCACGTGGGGTGTGTGTGACAGAGAAACAGAGTGCCGGTAGTACGTCACGTGTTGTGTATGTGACACAGGTACAGAGTACCGGCAGTACGTCACGTGTGATGTGTGTGACAGAGAAACAGGGTGCCGGTAGTACGTCACGTGTGATGTGTGTGACAGAGATACAGGGTGCCGGTAGTACGTCACGTGTGGTATGTGTGACAGAGAAACAGAGTACCGGTAGTACGTCATATGTGGTGTGTGACAGAGAAACAGAGTGCCGGTAGTACGTCACGTGTGATGTGTGTGACAGAGGAACAGAGTACCGGTAGTACGTTACGTGTTGTGTGTGTGACAGAGGTACAGAGTACCGGTAGTACGTCACGTGTGATGTGTGTGACAGAGAAACAGAATACTGGTAGTACGTCACGTGTGATGTGTGTGACAGAGAAACAGAATACCGGTAGTACGTCACGTGTGATGTGTGTGACAGAGAAACAGGGTGCCGGTAGTACGTCACGTGTGGTGTGTGTGACAGAGGAATAGAGTGCCGGTAGTACGTTACGTGTTGTGTGTGTGACAGAGGTACAGAGTACCGGTAGTACGTCACGTGTTGTGTGTGTGACAGAGGTACAGAGTACCGGTAGTACGTCACGTGTTGTGTGTGTGGCAGAGAAACAGGGTGCCGGTAGTACGTCACGTGTGGTGTGTATGAAAGAGATGCTGAAGAGCCTGACATTTTCCATGAAATCATCCATTATTTAAATGACACCTTTTGACTTATACAACTAGCGATATATAACATGATATATTACTGCATTGTGATAACAGTCTTTGTAATATTATGTACATATACTACCTCTATATTCGAGTTATGCTACCTATAATTTTTTCAATATGTTTCAGGAAAATAAAGCAGCGGGTTTGCGGTAAGTTCTGAAGTTTCATTGTTATGATATTTACACATGCGCACTTGAACTGTAAAACTGAGTGTATGGTTTTAATCATATTAATTACTTTTAAATACATTCTCATTTCTTTTGAAATAGACAATTGGAAAGCTGAGATAATATCGACTGACAGATAAATCTGAGTTTGTAATAAAAAAAATCATCATCCTTTGATATCTTTATTAGTCACGAGTTTGAAAACACACTGAGAACACAGACATTAAAGGTGACAGAAAGCCAAAACCAATAAGATAACTGCCGATGATGCCAGAGTGTTATAAAAGTATCATAAAAAAACAAAAACGTGTTATTTTACACAAATTTAGAGGGTTTGGTAAGTAAATTGAGTTTTTAAGAAATGCTGTTCTTCAGTTGATCTTGCGAAACACAAAGGTCTTGACTGAGTTATCGCCGTTATCTATGACGTCATATGTGACGTACTTTGATAAATAGTTTAAGCATCAATTAATAAAGAATAAAGTTGTAAGAGTTACAAGGATAAAATTGCATTACTTAAAATTGGGTACATGTAGCTGACCATTTGGAATATTCATCAAATTACAAAGATTTAAAGTTGCTAATCCATTGACACTTGCTTAGACAATTCAACTATTGCGATGTGAAGATATTGGCAATACAAATGGAATCAATAGTTTTGATTTATGTAAATTTAGGGAAACCTTTATGAAATGTTGTGTCCACAATCTATGAATGACTATGCGGAAAGTACCTTCCTGTATCACGTTTTCCTATAACATAGAGTAGCATAATGGTTATTTTTTCAAAGTCATATCACTTTAAGAGCCAGACCCACTCCGTGACCAATATTATTTTACATTAAAAAAAATCATGATTTTATATTTTTATCGGGTAGCAAACTTTCTGACTAACCCTGTAATACCGCAATTTTAAAGTAAATCGCTACCAATCTAACGTAATAAACAGTTTTAAGAAATAATTCGAAACGACTCAGTGCTAATGCATAATTATGTGGGAAGTCCTGCCCTCTGACGCATGCGCAAAGAACTGTTAATAAATCTGCCGTCTTTCAACATGGCAGAAAACGTGCGAGAGAAGCGGGAAAGAAAACATGTTTTGACGGACTCTGAGGCGAGAAGCATTGAAAGATGTGATCAATACATACGTTAAATGATTTCCAAATATGATATGTAGAGTATTGATTGCATTTACCGGTAACATCTCTTTACAAGCGATGTCACATGGACGTAATACTCACCTCTTCCTCCAATTTTTTTTTTTTCGGTTCTGAACGTATCACGTGACTTTTCCTCATCAATATTCATATCCTGGTGTTGATTAATGAGACTAATTCCGGCACCGATATCTCCGATACCCTTTCAATTTCAAGTTGGAAACTTTATACAAGTCTTTATTTATATATTATCTATTAGTATATATCAACATTTCCAGTCAATATCTATAACGGAGTGAGTCTGGCTCTTTAATCTTAGTCTGGAGACAAATACCAGGACGCCTGACATATCAATATTTTAGGTTAACTGGGTCTCTTGTTCGTCATGCGTTAACTTTTCACATTTTAATCTTCTTCTCAAGAACGCTGAGCCGATTCAAACCAAATATTGTCACTAAAAGCAACACTATAAGGGACAAAATTTGTGTTCCCCATTACCTTCGGTTTACCACGTGGGGAAAATATGGTCAAAACATGTTACTTTAAGTATCTTCCCTCCTAAATAAATCATTTTCATAAAGTACTTTATATGGTTGTAATTTCAAAGAGTAACTCGTTTTAGTTTTAGAAAGTGATGAAAGTGATCTACATTATTGTACACAGTTTCTCTGGGGGAGACATATCATGTTTTTCCAGGATGAATATTTAATACTGAGAAAAATTCAGCGAACCATGATATTCCAAGACCGACACATTCTATTTTTGTCAGTATCAACAATATGTAAATGAAGCATGCAAGTTACACACGTATTCAATGGTTACAAATACGTACCAAGTCATCAGTGAATGTAATTTTTAGTTTATGGACTTAAGAGCTTAGACTGTACAATTATAAATTCCGAAGAGCTTTTAGAAATAATTCAACAACAAATTAATAATGTTTGTAACCGTTTGCTTGCGTATGTTCAGTATGTCATATCGTACAATCTCTACTGCTTTTACGAGAAGTTAATCCCGTGCATGGTTATATAAGGAAGCAAGACATTCAACATGATGGTCTGCTTCATGAGCAATTAAGTCTACAGCACTAGGTTCTGCAATAAGACATAGTACTAGGTTCTGCAATAAGACATAGTACTAGGTTCTGCAATAAGACATAGCACTAGGTTTTGCAATAAGACATAGCACTAGGTTCTGCAATAAGACATAGTACTAGGTTCTGCAATAAGACATAGTACTAGGTTCTGCAATAAGACATAGTACTAGGTTCTGCAATAAGACATAGCACTAGGTTCTGCAATAAGACATAGCACTAGGTTCTGCAATAAGACATAGCACTAGGTTCTGCAATAAGACTTAGTACTAGGTTCTGCCATAAGACATAGCACTAGGTTTTGCAATAAGACATAGCACTAGGTTTTGCAATAAGACATAGCACTAGGTTCTGCAATAAGACATAGCACTAGGTTTTGCAATAAGACATTCATCTATGAGCTTTAATGAACAGTCACACTTGGTCGTCCATTTGGAAAGTAGTGAAATCATAAGTCATTTCCTTTACCTTCACACAAAAACCAGTTTGATGCTGGTTGGACAGAGTCGGTAATTTTTCTTGTATTTTTCTCTGGAATAGAAGTAAAGTCTCCATTTTTTTCCTGAATGAAGGTGCTTGGTTATGTTATACCTAGGTTTACAAGAATCATGATAAACTACTTCATTACGTCTCAAATTTTGGTTGCTCAATACCATCACCTTCATCAAGACGTGACAACGCTATTGTTGGTGGTATATAAGCAAATCTTAGAAGATTTTAAGTTATTTAATAGTAACCTGATCCTTTGTAACGACGCAAGTGTGTTTTCTGGACACCGAAGTGGTTCTTTTTGTACATTCTTGGCATATAAGACATTTTCCCGTCTGTAGTTTGTTTGGATCCACCAAACGGTATAATTTTATGAGGTTTTTTTTTTTAACTTTTGGGGTTTATTTGGAACAATTACGATGGGTATGATCTTCCCATGACACCGGCCAAATTTGGCAGCTGTTCATTTTGGAGAGAAATACAGATTAAAATCTTGTGTTTATGACGTTTACCACAATTTAGTTTAAGATATTTTGAGCAGATATACTAAATATTGCTTTATAAAATGTACAGAAATTCAAGTTATGTGTTTGTGGTGTGGATACCACACTCTTGTTTACTATTGAATGTCACCACAAATAGCAACAAGTAGGCGAAAGTCTCGTTATTTTTTATCTTCATAACTGATCATAATTCATGGCTACATGGTGATCATAACGTTTTATTGTATTTTTATTACTACATACACGTAAAACAAACCATAATAAAATTCAGTATTCGTATAATTTTGCGCCTTGCTCATGAAGCTTACAAATAGTCGATGTACTGGACATAAGTGACGTCATATAGGGCTTTTTCGTTATTGTCCAGAGGCCAAAATGTTTTCTTTTGACATGAACCTCATCTGTACAAAGTTTCATGCTTTATAAAAAGGTGTACAATTTTGCCATATTTTATAGCATATCTGCTGCACTTTAAACTTGTTAGTTCCTTGCGCATAAATATTGTCCTTGTTTTCTCCAAACTACGTTATGTTCCTGTAAAATTTTTCATCTCATTACCAGTTACCCTTCCAACGACGACTACAACTCCAACAACATCTACAACGACGACACCTCCACCACCAACAACAACGACGAAACCTACCACAACCGCCAGCACCACTACTACAGATCCGACCATTGATATGGACTGCTCTGTTGACACATTTTTTCCCGACATTAAGGACCCGACCCAATATTATCAGTGTCAAGGTAGCATCCCCACTCTCAAGAAGTGTCCAACCACAAGGAACCCTGTGGACGGCACAGTCCTTTCTCTAGTATGGGATCAACACACGACCTCGTGTATGATAACTCCCAAAGGTAAATATATCTATGTATATGGCCCATCACATAGATGAAATGTACAGCCCTTAACAAAGATGAATGGATGCCTCTTCCAAGATGATATGTTTCTCCCTTTCCGGAGGTAATTTGTATGTTCCTTCACACAGGTGATATGTATCACCCTACCCGGAGGTAATTTGTATGGCCCTTCACAGAGGTGACATTTATCATCCTTCCCAGAGTTAATTTGTATGGCCCTTCACAGAGGTGATATGTATCACCCTATCCGAAGGTAATTTGTATGGCCCTTCATAGAGGTGATATGTCTCACCCTACCCGCAGGTATTTTGTATGGTCCTTCACAGAGGTGATATGTATCACCCTACCCGAAGGTAATCTGTATGGCCCTTCACAGAGGTGATATGTATCACCCTACCCGCAGGTATTTTGTATGGTCCTTCACAGAGGTGATATGTATCACCCTACCCGAAGGTAATTTGTATGGCCCTTCACAGAGGCGATATGTATCACCCTACCCGGAGGTAATTTGTATGGACCTTCACAGTGGTGATATGTATCACCCTAGCCGCAGGTAATTTATATGGCCCTTCACAGAGGTGATATGTCTCACCCTTCAGAGAGGAAACATTGCCTTTTACAGAGTCAAGAAATTGTCCTATGAACACTCGACTTTCTCAAGGGAAGTTTAAGGACTAGAAGTTAAAAGAAATGACATTTCAGATCTATTTTCTTTTTTGTCACATTGGCGTCCTTCAGGATGACGTTGTATAAACGATTTCGTGACACTAAGAAAGACTTACATGTGAAATAACATATATTTCGGAGTGTCTCCTTTTAGCCTACTATATCACGCTCAGGTCAAGGGTACAAACGAGCGTCAAAGCGGCACGTCCTTGGTAACCGCGATAGCTCAGTCAGTAGAGTGTTCGATCCGTGGTATGTGGCTCGACGTTCTGTAACCTGTGGCAGTTTGTGTTTCTTGGGGAAAATAAGACGCAGGTCGGTCGGTGCTGTCTTGTTTGTGATTAAATTGTAGAACGTCTTTTGGTAAGACACTTTACTCCGAATTATCTGACTGCCAGGCTTCCAGTATACTGCTCTCTAAGGTGACCGCCAGCTCCTACAAGAACTTTAACATCACCCTGACTGTTACAACAGATCATAAAACTTGCAAAACACTTTCCATCAACCAATATCTTTGTACTACGTCATATTGATATTGTTTTAAAATTGGGACGTTGCTACTGATAAACGGAAAATTCATCATAGGAAAATTGAAATCCTCATGTTTGAAATCCAGAAATTGATATCGTTACCCAAGTATATTAGCTTTTTGATCAAAATCTTATGATACGTATTGCCATGCTAAGTAAATGGCATACTTCAAGTAAATATATTTTGAGGTGTTGAATAATTCTGGGGGTAACATATGGCCGCCCTACAAATGTTCATTTTCTGCCATTCGGACAGCCGATGTGACCTGTCTGCAGCCGAATGGACGACAACCAGATCCCTCCTACTGCAACATGTATATTGAGTGTCAGAACGGTGTGATGTCTAGGATTCGCTGTCAGGCGGGGTTCGGATATCATGTTGAACGAAGAGACTGCATCCCGAACCCTACATGTAATATCCTGTAAACAGGAGGTAAGTGCTTGATGACTATCAAAGGATAATGCGTAACATTGAGTTTTAACATAAGAATAGTTCGGGAGAGTGGCATTGGTATACTTTTTGTAGTTCAGTCCGATTTCGACGTCTATTTCTACCCTCATCCTCTTTACATTCTGCAACTTTGGCTCCAACTCTCGCTCCTCATTATATGACGCCATTGTTATGTTTGATCACTTGAAACCAAACAGGAGCCGACCGTATTTATCAACGTTTTCAATGCTGCATGTGCCGAAGGAAATACAGTCAATCACAGAGATGACATTATTGTTAAACTCAAAACGTAAACCAAATAAAATGACTGTCGAGATGGGCATAGGGACAGTGCAAAATCAATAATGGCGTCTGCACTGTAAACTTCTGGGATAAAGGTTACACCACAGTTGCCACCTTTTTCAGTGTAACTTTACACCATCTCATTAGATTACACCACAGGTGCAAACTCACGATATTGGTGTAAAGTTACACTAAGAAAAGTGGCAGCTGTGGTGCCACATTTTTCGGTGTAACCTTCTAAGTACAAGTGTAACTTTTGTGCTTTATCGGTGTTACCTTCATCTTTTATCAGTGTTACCTTCATCCTTCACTGGTGTTACCTTCATCCTTTATAAGTGTTACCTTCATCCTTTATCAGTGTTACCTTCATCCTTTATCAGTGTTACCTTCATCCTTTATCAGTGTTACCTTCAAAATTTACAGGTGTTACCTTCATCCTTTATCAGTGTTACCTTCATCCTTCACTGGTGTTGCCTTCATCCTTCACTGGTGTTACCTTCATCCTTTATCAGTGTTACCTTCATCCTTTACTGGTGTTACCTTCATCCTTTATCGGTGTTACCTTCATCCTTTATCAGTGTTACCTTCATCCTTTATCGGTGTTACCTTCATCCTTTACTGGTGTTACCTTCATCCTTTATCAGTGTTACCTTCAACCTTGATCAGTGTTACCTTCATCCTTTATCGGTGTTACCTTCATCCTTTATCGGTGTTACCTTCATCCTTTATCAGTGTTACCTTCATCCTTTACTGGTGTTACCTTCATCCTTTATCGGTGTTACCTTCATCCTTTATCAGTGTTACCTTCATCCTTTACTGGTGTTACCTTCATCCTTTATCAGTGTTACCTTCAACCTTGATCAGTGTTACCTTCATCCTTTATCGGTGTTACCTTCATCCTTTATCGGTGTTACCTTCATCCTTTATCAGTGTTACCTTCATCCTTTACTGGTGTTACCTTCATCCTTTATCGGTGTTACCTTCATCCTTTATCAGTGTTACCTTCATCCTTTATCAGTGTTACCTTCATCCTTTACTGGTGTTACCTTCATCCTTTATCGGTGTTACCTTCATCCTTTATCAGTGTTACCTTCATCCTTCACTGGTGCTACCTTTATCCGTTATCAGTGTTACCTTCATCCTTTATCAGTGTTACCTTCATCCTTCACTGGTGCTACCTTTATCCGTTATCAGTGTTACCTTCATCCTTTATCAGTGTTACCTTCTTTATCCGTTATCAGTGTTACCTTCATCCTTTATCAGTGTTACCTTCATCCTTTATCAGTGTTACCTTCATCCTTCACCCGTGGTACCTTCATCCTTCACCCGTGTTACCTTCATCCTTCACCTGTGTTACCTTCATCCTTTATAAGTGTTACCTTCATCCTTTATCAGTGTTACAATCATCCTTCACTGGTGTTACCTTCATCCTTCACTGGTGTTATATCATCCTTTGTTAGTGTTTCTTAAAATCCAACTAGGGTAACCTTGATTTATAATCAGTGTAAGCTTCATGCTTTATCAAGTATTTTTATTTCGGGTCTTCTCTATTTGGGGTATACATGTTTGCGGTGGTATATTTTTGCGCTTGTGTATGAATGAGTGCCACAGTATTCAGGCAAATGACAAATATGAAAAAAGTTTGCGGGGTATTTTTAATTTCGTGCTACCTTTAACATCCGCAAATACAGCGAAATCAAATCCTCTGTGAATATTACCAACTACACAATATATTAAAACCTCTTCCATCTAAACACAACAAAATTGTAATAAGTCATCTGTCCCAAATCCCTCTGGGTGCAAAACATTAGATAACCATTTTGTTAGAATGTTTAATAATTACATAAGGTATCAGTAATAATTTTCATGTACATGTAAAGCAATGAGACACATAGAAAAAACCAGGACTTACAAAGATCATGCATCACTAGACCCTGGACATACCAATATCGTCTATCGACTTGGGGAAGTCAAAACATCTTATGGCTAGCGTAAAGTGCGCAGTTTTTCAGCTTCTTACTCGCAAAAACGCATAAAATGTTTAAAAAAAAACACTACGAGAAAACGATATAAAACGTTCTATTTTCCAATAGCATGTTACAAAACTAAGACTTTCTGTTAATTACTAAAATTAAAGGTCACTGCAACCATTTTTTATTGACACCTAAAAAATAAAGAATGTAAACACTGCGGTCTAATTCATACATTACCGCTCGTAACCCTGATGCTGCGCATGCGTATAAGCATAGAAAGAAGCAATATGGCGGACGCAAATACGAAAAGGCGACGAGGACATAAAAGTTACCTTACAGATTTTCCATTTCATTGTAATTGTCCATATATTCGACAACAAACCATTAGGCATGTTCACATTTCATAAATCCGAGTTTAACAGGCAAAATCAATTGGCATTCAACGTGAGGCTACGTATACTGTACCCAAAAAGGAACGCTACCCGATATTTTATCTTGCAATACTGAGGGCCACAACGTTGTCCGACGGAAATAGGCCTACATTAAAAGTTAACTTCACTTCTTGGTGTGGGAATAACTAACATGTTTAAGTGAGGATTTGATTTTGTGTCCGAGTGTTCATTGAATATGGTGTTAGGTAATCACTCCTTACGGTGGTAGGTAACACATCTAAATGTGATTTGTTTTTAAGGCTTAACATGCAAAGTAACACTTCTCAGAGACGATTTTGTGTAAAGACAGTCCCGCGCGGCCGTAAGGTAACACCTCTCGGTGACGATTTGGTGTAATGTCGCTCCACACGGTGTAAAATGACAGGTTTCAGTACTGATTTGGTGTAAAAGTAATTCCCTTACTGTGTAAAGTAACACTTTCAAGTGAAATTTTGGTGTAATGCCGCACCCGTGCGGTGTGAGTTAACATTAAAGGTATCGATTTGGTGTAAAGTCATTCCCCTTACGATGTAAAGAAGCACTTTTAGGTGAGAATCTGATGTAAAGTAACTCTCTTACGGTGTAAAGTAAAACTTATAAGCGAGAATTTGGTGTAGTGCTGCACCTGTGCGGTGTAAGATAACACAAAGGTATCGATTTAGTTTACCCCTTACGATGTAAAGAAGCACTATTAGGTGAGCATCTGGGGTAAAGTCACTCTCTTACGGTGTAAAGTAACACTTTTAGTTTAAACAATATTATATTCAATATTCAACATTGAGATATACATATAATTCAAAACTTAATCATGAGGATTTAGTAACAAGCTTAAAGCTTATGTAAAACCATTTCCTCAATTGTTTTTAACCGTAGATATATTAACAGAGTGGTCTTGTTCAACTAAAAAAGGAATGCTGATGTCAGCAATAAGATTACAATCCGAGTTCTGGTCATGTCATTGAAATGTTATAGCGTACAACTTAAATATGAGTTATTATTTTTCCCAATATTACCTCGTAGATGAAGAGTGCAGAGAGTATAGAACATTTATACATAACATTTACGTTACAATTAAACAGAAATACATTATAGATAGTGTACTAAAGTGTACATATACATTATAAGATAGTTGCACGTGTACATGAAAAAAATCGAATTAATAGAATTTCATAGAGTATACGTGGAAGAGTTTACATAGACATAGTAAGTTATAGTTTTAATTCCACATGTCAAGTAAATTGTCATACAAATTAGGATTAACATTGAGACATATATAATGTGGAAGCATAATGAAAAATGGATATTAATACATTTGTGTAAATACAATAATGTGCAATATATGCACTATAATGATAAGTACATTGTGACCAAGTGAATAAGAACGAGATCATTGTTAGGGTAAGCACATTCAAGCTACATTAACAAATGGAAATGGATACGATTATGCAAATCGTTCATTTTCATTATATATTCTTGAACAGCTATTACGATTTCCTCGTTTTGTTTCATAGTTAAATCGGGACTTCCCCCGAGTAAACATTTAGTATTTAAATCATAATTGAGTAACCAAATGTATTGTTCTCTTATGTTTGTGTATTTTTATTTTTCACAAGCAAATAAATAATGGAAGGTGTCTTCAATGTAACCACATGTACAAAAGATAATTCAGTTTAAGGACAGACACAGAGGGGTTTTCTCTAATAGTGGTAGATAGATTGTTCCACATAAGGGCAGTAGAAGGAAGGAAGGAGTTTTTGTAGAAACTGGTATTAGTTTTCATGGTAGATAATTGATTTGATTGTCTAGTTCTCATATTATGTATTTCGGAATTTCTCCGTGGAAGTATGCTAGAAAGAGAAGACGGAGTATGGTTATAGACCATGTTGTGGAGCTTGAATATCATATGGTTTTTCCTGCTTTCTGCCAATGTGTCCCAACATGTATCTTTATATAACAATTCTATACTTACTAATTTTGTTGCTCCAGTAACAATCCTTGCTGATTCCTTGTGAATAGATAATAGTTTATTAATAAGGACAACTGATAGAGACTCTACGCTTGAGAGTTCAAACAGATTTTCAGATAAATAATTAAAGGTTTCACAAAAAATGAATGCATGATCAGGACTTGGATGTAAGGCATTCCAATGACAAAAGTAATGAAAACAACAAAGTGTATACACATATAAAGAGACATACGGGGATATTATGCACCATGGAGTAGTTGAGATAAGATAAGTATTAAATATGTACATGTGCAGCAAATTTGGCTTGCAAACTTCAGAGTAACAAGATAGATTTCGGTATGTAAGATCAATCATTAATGAATAGTTAAAGTTAGGTATAGATATAATGGTTCTCATATCCTACGACCGGGTATGATAAGTTCAACAACGCTGCCAGTATTCAGCGTTCAGTAGTAACAAGGTTGCAACTCTTTAACAAAGTCCACTGAAAGTTGGAACCGCAGGACTTACCTGAAACCCGGATACGTAAAGTGGGTAGAGACACTTACGATCGGAATCAGATCGCGAACTGATACATATGATTAGTCTGAAATACAGTCCGTCATTCCACCACCGGATTTGGGAACCGAGACACCATTCCTATAGACGAAATGGCCGTAGGGTACGAGATCGCTCTCACGTCGAATAGAAATTCTTTCGTCCGCGAGGTTTTTAATGAAAATCTTGCCATCGATTGACCAGGTCTGCAGTATTTTTCTTGGTCTTCACTAAATTCCTGGCGTTATAAGAGATGGAGTTTCTAATCTTGGTTAGATCCTCATTTACCGTTATATGCTTATAAGTTGGGATTTCTTTAAAGTGTTTCCTTGCCATCATTAGATTGCGTTTCGCGTCTCGACTAGACAACCGAGCAGTTATCTGTTGTGGTTTATTGCACATTCTTGGACCAACACGATAAGGCCTTACAATGACCTCTGGTTTGAGAACTACCCCTGGGAGTTTGGTGACCGCATCGAGGATCATTTCCGTTGTACTCTCGACACCATTGGACTCCTCGAATACAGAAAATCTAACACATTCCAGACGGCTGTATTGCTCGAGATCATCTAATTTATCTTTAAGATCGTCATTTTCAGATTTACATTGATTTCAGCTTTAAGAGACACGATTTCATTATTCACCATAGCCTGTCAGGTATTATCATATTTCGGACACTAAGGGCAATGCGTTAAATGTCAAGGTCAGTCAGAGTGCAAGAGGGAGGCTGAGTGATGGGGGTTGACGTCATATGCGGTGTAAGTTGGGCAAGACCTTGGGAGAGGGGCAATATTGGAGATCCCAGGAAGCTGAGTTGCTGGGGCGGAATATGGTTCATGGCAATGATTGGACTATGGTGCTAAAAGTCCACAGACAGATAACTTCCGTCCAGCATAGTGTCACAATGAGATAAGGAATTATCGAGCTTATTTTTTTTTGGTGATCTCGACTTTAACGACGACGTGGTTTGGTGTCAGTGTTCTCTTTTACCAGTGTTTATTATAATGCTCCTGTTACATAGACAGTACACAAATACTTACTCGTACACATTCATTAGAGTGCACAGTACGTGCACTTGGTGAACCAGAGCACAGGTGAGTTGTTTATCGATTTATTAATAGGCTTCAGAAATCAAACGTACAGGTAACGTTGACATAACTGAAGTGAACTGTGACCTGAGAAAATATTGTAATGACTTATATTATTAAGTACAGACATTTTTACCATCTTTTCTCCTCCATGAAGCTACCTCTGTGGCTCTTAGTTTCCCAGACATTGAAATGACTCTCCATGGTGCAGAAATGTTGGGGAACTTTACATTTTCGTCGGAGCTCTGTTGAGAGTGACCACTCTGCTTACTGGTCACGTGTCTTTTAGGTGAGATTCTGGTGTAAAGTCATCCCCTTACGGTGTAAAGTAACATTTTTCGGTGAGAATCTGGTGTAAAGTCACCCCCTTACGGTGCATTTACACCGATTTAGGATTGAAACAACACCAAATGTCGGTATACTATACACTTTTCTTTGTTGTGATTAACTTTACATCAGAAATGGTGGTACCATAAATTTTACACCAAAACAGGAGTGAATTTACACGTTAAAAATACTATATATGGATGAACATAACACTAAAAGTTTACAATGTATTTTTAAGATGATGGACAGTTAAGGCAGTTCATGTTAACTGATAGTTAAAACAATACATAGAACAGTTTCGACAATCACAATTATTTCATCGCCAACCAAATATGTCAACCAAAAAATATGAATTGCATAAATTGAACTTCAACATAAACAGTACAAATCATCATCCGTTAATTAATTATTCCAGATATCTTAATTCAATATATCATTATTCTTCATATTCTCATCCAGTATATCATCATCCTTAGCAAATAAATCATCATTTTACATATCCAAAACCAATATATCATCCTTCCACATATCCTTGTCCAATATATCATCCTTCCACATATCTTTGTCCAATATATCATCACCCTAAATGTCTTAATTGTCTATTTAGGCTTAATTAAAGGGTTTTTGGAATATTAAGCCTACGATTTATCAGACTAAGGTGTAACAGGCCTTCGGAATACTGAGCGGACATCCTTTACATAAGACAACAAATAGTTAAGGACTACCGTCAATTTCGGATTTGAAGTTCAGTTTGTCAGTGATACCATCAGACGCCGAACGCCCTGAAACTAGCTTCAAAAGTTTCAATTTCAATGCAATATTAGAATGATTGATAACTAACTTACATCATGTATAAATTATCAATGTAATCCTTTTCAATCCATGAAATCAAAGTTTCGGTTTGACTGGTCTTTGTACCTCTTCATATTCTTGATATTGTTGTTCTCGCCTGTAAAGGAATACTTGGTTTGGGAGGCTTTGAAAGTGACGATATATACTGAAGTGTGAAAGTAAGTATACATTGGAGTTTAGGACAAAATCGTACTAAGGCAGAACACACGACGTCGCAGTAGTCTACAGGGTCCATCGCTCTTGTTGAGACAAAATCTAGATTCGTCTGTGAAAACTGTGGTGTTGAAATTGACGTTGGCGATCCCACTGGAGACGTTGACGTCGATGACGTTGTGGCAGAACCAAACCTTTTTATGGCCGCCGAGCTTTTAACGAAAAACGTCTTATCAATTATCAATGGCGAATTGCGGGGTTCACCTGTGGGATAAGACACAGTAAATATCCTCAACTCCGATGAGAACAGTAAAAATATGAAGCATCTCTAAATTATTTAAATACTACATATTTCTCTGGGACTGTGTTTCTGTATATCATGTTCCTGATGATGCAAGCCACATTTTAAACTAGAACACAATTATCTCCCTAACAAACAGAAAAGAAAAAGGTCTGAAAATGAATTTCTTTAAATTGTCTGAAATGCCTTAGCTGTGTTGACCTTAGCCCGTGTACAGGAATCTTTTTCTGTCAATCTTGTGTGACAGGAGAAATGTCGGGGTCAATATTTTAGTATATATATATCGATATTTCAGCATTTCACAAATACAAACGCAGAAGTCTTGCACTTTCATATTGGTTTTGTCTGGTCTGTAACAATCCCTTGAATAATAGTACGTTTCCTTACCAAACAAAGGAAAATGAGTAGGCAGTTTTCAGAGTTACATAAACCCAGTTCATCAGCCGTTTAAATCTTAATGTATGGGTTCGAGTTTCGCTCGAAGCAGTTTTTTCTAATCTTGAAGTCTTTTAATTTCGATTTTGAAGGGTTTTTTTACCTATACCAATATATAGCCATCAAATATTTTTATGTATATTCTTTACACAATTACTTTGTTTTGAAATATTGTATATACTTAAGTTTAAGTTGCCATATTGATAATATCGGACCAACGTCGGACCGACTTCCTTAAAGATGAAGATGATATTGGCCCGCTGTGAGACCGATTTAACCTTGCATTATGCAATCTACATGAATATTCATTTACGTGTAAACAGTTGTCCAAAGCTGCAAAACTTCATTCTGTCCTAGTTTTCATTTGTTCTTAAAGAAACATGAACATTCCAACATAGTCAGAAACGCAATAAAGGTCTGATGGCACTGACCTGATATCAGTATGACAAATGGCATGTATAGCCGACATTCCGTTATTCAGCCAACATCGGCCCTATCTCTGAATGCTAACAGGATACAAGTCATATTCAGAAAGGAAATCAGAGATAACATAACACCTGATCTGTCATGGGAGATGTTCATGTTATTTTGTTTCATTATTATTATATAATTTTGAGGAAAACACGGTGACATGTATATCATGGTCAGCGTGCGTTATTTCAGCAATCCTTGTCTCGTTAGACCAAGCCGTTACATAGACAATGCATGATCTGTACTTTCAAAAGGTGATACAGGTGGAATAAGAAAAGCTTACCCTCCAAATATATTAAATAGACATCACAGTATAAACACCATTCTTTTTATTGGTTGCACGTGTTATATGTACTTCCAGATGCGTTTCTATGCTATCCCGATATTCACAATTGATTTTCATTTTCGTGTTTGACCATTCAGTTTATAAGGAAACCATTTTCAAATTAAGAGCTAATATCACCTTGGGAAAGTTTTGAAAATGAGGCAGTTCAATTGCATATATGAACGCATGTGATGACGGAGAAAAATATAGTGGCACAGTACGTAAAACCTTGTTTTGCGGCACCTGAAATTATTATGGACGAGAAGACTTTGTTTAATGACCAATTCGAAATTACGAAAACTTTTACTAGCCATAATTTCTGTAAAAGTCTAACTCCAGTCGTACATGTATTGTATATTGTATAAATAACATACAAAGCTTTGACCTAGTTCACTTTGATCAGTTATCCTCAATACCATGCACCCCTTGATTTTCATTGGCTTTTCCAGGCAACATTGAAGGCACTGAAAACAACTGACCAACCTTACCATTAACAAATGAAAAAAAGTTTGAGCCATATTGAGATCTATTTCAAAAGAAGGAATGTATTTTGAAGTTACTGTTTGGAACTGGTATCAGACTGATTTGTTAAATTTTGATGTCTTTGTTATACATACAATAAATGAAACAACATAATGATACAGTGATTATTAATGTATAAAAAAGGTCCTCGATACGATGACCCCGCCCTCGCCTCCTATAAATTTTACTGGCCCTCTATGGCTCCGCCCTCGCCTCCTATAAATTTTACTGACCCTCTATGGCTCCGCCCTCGCCTCCTATAAATTTTACTGACCCTCTATGGCTCTATAGAGGGTCAGTAAGTGACAATCTAACTTATAATATCATCATTTTACATATCCTCGTCCATTAATTCATTATATCATCACCCTAAATGTCCTAATTGTCTATTTATGCTTAATTTATCGACTGCAGTTGTCTGAGGAATTAAGGGTTTTTGGACTATAGAGCCTACGAATCATCAGACTAAGGTGTAACAGGCCTTCGAAATACTGAGCGGACATCTTTACATAAGACAACAGATAGCTAAGGACTACCGTCAATTTCGGATTTGAAGTCCAGTTTGTCAGTGATACCATCAGACGCCGAACTCCTTGAAACTAGCTTCAAGAGGTTCAACTTCAATGCAATATTAGAATGATTGATAACTCACTTACACCCTCAAACGCCATTCCACATGACTGAAGCCTGCCATTTTGTTCCAGCACTTGTAATAACGACGTTTTGTAAAGTTGGCAATTACCGACTTTACAAGCAAACGTGACCAGCTTTATTTCCGTTATCTAATGCCAAAGCTGGTCAATTAACGAAAAGATGTCTTTTATATTACAGGAGAGGGTGTCTATATCTCTGAAGATGAAATAAACATGATGATCCGGAGAAAACAACCGTCTGGGGAGGAATGCCTAGATACCGACAGGACTACACAGATACGGACACAATTACCTAGATACTGACACAATTACCTAGATACCGACACAATTATCTAGATACTGACATGATTACTTAGATACCGACACAATTACCTAGATACCGACACAATTACCTAGATACCGACACGATTACCTAGATACCGACACAATTACCTAGATACCGACATGATAACCTAGATACCGACACAATTACCTAGATACCGACACAATTACCTAGATACCGACACATTTACCTAGATACAGACATGATTACCTAGATACCGACACAATTACCTAGATACCGAAACGATTAACTCAATACTTACAGGAGTGTATATCTCTAATCGCTAACATTTGCAATTTCCCTATAGGCCAGTTATTACAATCAAAATAAAATTCTACCTCAAACTAATTACAACAGAACGACTTTTATAATTTTCACAAAGTATTACGATATATAAATAAAATACTGAAAATCTACAGAAATCTAAATTGTGGAAAGTATTAAAACTAGCGGCTGAAAGCCGTAATTTTGTGTGAACGTTGTACGGCGCGTACAGGCCACCGTACGACACAAGGGAGATAACTACTCCTGGAGCTGAAATGACTGCACTAAGTTTGTTTTGATAGGATTAGAGTCGTTACCCTAAAGTAGTATCAGTTCCAACAGGTAAATTTACCTGTAATACTTACATCTTGGTACTCATTTTTTTATTTTAAAGTTAATGACACTTTTTGTAAAATAGAAATATCTCTTTTGGTGTAGTTGGGACATCAGATTTCAAATGATTCATTATATATAATTTTCTAATGCGAATCAATATCATAATAACTATTCTACATAAACATGTCGCACATGTGTAAAAATTAATCTTTTTATCATTTTTAGCCATATAATACGTAGAAACCAGTACACTATAATTCATCTTTCTTATTTTTATATCAGTCAAAAGTAGACATGCTCGTGCCCTGTTCAAAATAAACAGTGTAGCTTGGCGCATTTTCTTAATACTCAAAAAAAACTTACAAACATTTTGATAATAATGTGATCCAACTCCATTTGGTTGCTATGACAATATGTACGCATTTTGTCTCGGCGCTCAGTATCATTACCAGCTTAAGTGTTCATAACATTCCAAACCATAAAGTGCTGTTTCCTTGTTCTGTTAACGAAGTCTATTTATTTTTTTAAAAAAAGTCTCATAGTCTTTCTTTGTGTTGTTTAGTGCTAAATCATCCAATCTAATATTTTCTGGTTTTGTAAACTAATTTTATGTTTTATTGTAAAATGTAGTTATTCACTTTCTCCCTATTAAAGTTTCACATGTCTATTGCTGTAAATAACAACATTTCAATGTTTTCAAAATTGAAAATGTATTGTGTGAAACACTGGTTAAATTTCAGGTGAAAATCCAGGCGAAAAAGATAGCTTATATGAAACGGTATTTAATTATCTTGCCACTGTGTTTTGAAACAACACCTTCCTATTATTTGAAATAAAAAAAATGTTTGCGTTCAGAGAACACCTCTCATAGGTTTACCTAGATAATGCTAGAATAACCTAGGTACTGACAGGGTTAATTAAGCACTGACAGGATTACCTACCTACTGACAGAATTACAGGGATATTGACATGGTAACTTATAGATAATGAAAGGTTTTCTAATTACCGACTTGATTATCCGGATACCGACTCGATAATCACAGGATTACATAAACACTGACAGGATTACAGGGGTATTGACAGGATAATATACAAATGTTAAGGTAGAATTATCTTAACTAGGTAGGATTACCATAATCAGTTACCTACATCTAGGCAGGATAAACTAGAACATAATTATCAGGATCTGATGGCTATAACAGCTGATCAATGACTTTTCATAGATACACATGTTACATCCTAGTATTTTTACCTATAGCGCTGGCATCCATGAGCCTTTACTGTTATTTTATATCAGTAAATGTGATTTATAGTGCTTGTATCGATAGTTATTAATTATATAACACGTACTATCAAATTTCACTCATTTTCAATTTTGTCTGAAAAAAGGGAATCTCAAAATTTGTAAGAAGTATGATGAAGTACTTCAAACAGTGCGAGTTACCTCCCTGTAATCGAGTTTCTCGGAAAAACTTTTGTTTGTGACATTTTTCATGATCAACTGCATATTTCTGAAATCGTAATTACAAATGTATGATTTTGAAGACAGTGAAAGTGAGAACACAAATCGCATCCTTCCGGGATATAAGCCTTTGTATGTAGTACCCTACTTACAAAAGAATTCAGACACATAATTTATTGTAAACAATCACTTTATAAAGTGAAAGAGAGTTGAAATGTGATTGCATCAATTCATTTCGATGAAATATTTAAGAGTGCATGCAATAAATGAAGTGATAAACTCTGACAATAAACAAACTGAAAATTATATGATGGCGTTACGTTGTTATGTTTCTGAATGACTGCTATAACTATACGACTAAATTCTAGATACTGCAGGATGGATGTGTGACTAGAAACATCCGGGTACTGAAAATATTGGGGTATACCTATTACTGTTTAATTTTTTTACCGAGTGTACCACGCACAGCTACATTAATGTTTTCCTAATGTTCCTTCATTTAGATAAGCTTAAACAACTTCGATAGCCTCCAGAACAATATAATCCCGACATCCATTGGAAGGACCGAATTTTCCAGGCTTTATTCACGTTCGTACATGTGAACCAATGTAAATCCCCATGCATCCTCGATACTCCAGGGTTTGCTAAATATACCCTTCATTAGTATAAATAAAATACCACATACACACCCTAAATTACCTCTAAATACTAATTTTATCATTTCCCCGTCTCATTGTTTATATTTTCTGCCTCTACGTGTGGTAGTTTTATGAATACATCATGAATTCAAACTACATAGAGCTTCCTATAGTGTACAATCAAACGAACAAAACAGCATACTTAACAGAAATATGTCCGCCTATTAATGAAGCCTTAGTCCATTTTATTCCATTATAAATCTTAAATCAGACCTCCTAAATTCTACATCAAATGACTCGTACGGCTATTTGAAATAAACGCTTTGTTGGAAAAATCCGGTTTGCCCTATACCAAATTATGTTTGTACAAGGCATTACTACAAGAAAAAATATGCATTTCAAAACTGAAATTTCAGAATAACCATCAAGTATTCAGCGACAGACACAGGTGTGAAATACATTGTAACCTCAAAACATTGTTGGGGTCCATGCGCTATATGAAATTTCAAACAAGAATCATTCAAGAGTTAAATGGAAACCTTTGTACGTTTTTGGCATCGTTCATAGTGACTCAACATTTTGATATCAACACGAACTCATAAAAACTAGCATCCCGGATACCTACCTATGGCTGTGGCGAGCCTTACTCTGCAATGTCTATAAACAGTTTGGATCATGTCTGCAATAGTCCTTCTCTACTCCAGAGATGGCTAATGAAAGATGGGAAAACTTTAGACTGCCATATCTACATTAGAGGATGAAAAGACAGAACATATCCGATACCATATCAGCAATCAGTGTTTAGGATAAAGATCACAGACATGAAGAGAAGCCTAAAACGAGACATTCTGACTGTAGGGGGGAGAGACAAATGGAACGGCTTACCTAACGGTCTGATAATCTCTGGAAATGTGAATAAATAGGTACTGGGCAAATTGCTACACCAGACTGTCTCGCGATTGTCGTGTGTCAGTCTTTTATCTAAAACTTTAGATGTAAACTAATTCACCAGGCTGTCTCGTAAGTGTCATGTCTCATTCTTATATCTAAGGCTCTGGAGGTAAACTACGAAACCTGTCTGTCTCGTGTCATGTCATGTCTCAGTATTTCTATCTAAGACTCCGGAGGTAAACTACGTAACCTGTCTGTCTCGTAAGTGTCATGATTCAGTCTTTGTGTGAATTTAACTTCCTGTCATAATATTCATAGTTAACCGGCGGTTTCGGTTGGTCTTAGGTTACAGAAGATTTGAAAGTTCACAAAGATGACGAAGATCAAGTGTATTTCATAGTCAATTGTGGAAGGAAGAAAGGAAGAATTAATTTGAGTCTGAAATGCGGAATTTCAAAATCTTGTCTGTTTGTTTCGTACCAAATAGGGAATAGTTTGATCAACTGCTGGAGGTAATAAAGAATGCAAAAAGTCAGGAGCTTAACCACTTTTCATCTTATCCAAAGATTGTAACTTCTTTCTTTCGCTCCTAACTGAAAGTGTTTGAATACCTGTTTCAACATCAAAAAATGTTACTATAGCATAAGTGGGTAAACGTGTTAAGATACGTGCAGCCTAACACGGGACTTTTTCTAATAAATTAGAGTCATCTACACTACATCCGTCCTATAATGACTTAGCATATGCAACCACTGGTAAGATAAAAGTCCTATATATCCTTATCAACGCATTATGTTTGAGCACATAATTCAAATTTCTTATAACATTGATCTTTTTCATAACTGAAAAGTAAATATTTTCAATGCGGTCACCCCATTTGCCTTTGGCTTTGAATATGACACCAAAGTGTCTAGGATGATCACTTTGATGTTAAAATACACCATCGAATTTGAATTCCATATCACCAATCAAGTGCACTGAATTTGTTTCAAAAAGAACTTCGTTTGCTTGTTTAAATTGATAAGCCATGACCTTGCCCAGTTAGTTCGGTTTCTAATTTAGGAAGAAGATGTACCCATTGATAAAGTATCATCTGCCGGGATGCCGATTGTAAAACATCCGAAATATCGTTACGATAAATCAGGATTAATGAGGGGCTCTGGATACAACCTTGTGGAACTCCAGCTTTAATGAAACCATAGTCAACAAGTGCGTTTGAAATAAATACTATTTGTCTTCTATCTGAAAGAGAATTTTCTAACCTAGCCAACAAGTCTTCTGTTGTTCTTAACTGAATCAACAATCCCTTCTGCCAAACACGATCAAAAGCTTTAGATATATCAATGAACACAAAACAAACATGTTTTTTCTCTTCAAGAATTAAACAATTATTATGATAAATTTCAATGAGTTGATAAACAGTGGAGTAACCAGACAGAGGGAACACACCTCACTGTCGTGACGATTGAACAATTTCTGACAGAGAAAACACGCCTCACTGTCGTGACGATTGAACAATTTCTGACAGAGAAGATTGAACAATTTCTGAGAGAGAAAACACACCTCACTGTCGTGACATGCCTCTCTGTCACCATAACGCTTATTTTTGTCATAATCTAAGATGTACTATCAATTGCTGCAATTACCTCCGGGTGTTGTCGACTGAAGGCATTTTATGTATAAACACCAGCAGTGTTACAATTTTCCACAATCGTTTGCCCTGAAATGCTTCGTGCTTTAATTGCATACACGCGTGTTTGAGCCTACCATCATCAAAGTATGTTCAAATCGCCCGTCATCGTGACCGTCTCTCTGACTATAAATGATTTTTGTTATTATTTGTTTTCTTTCGGATCGATCACTCTAAAATTTTACATTATTTGTATGTTCTCTTTATTCGTTCGTTGTGCATGTCCAATGTTGGAAGTTATCGAATAACAAAATAACCGACAAATAGCCAGATTGTATTTTGAAAGCTAACAGTTGCAATACCTGTTTAAAGAAAGCAAAATACAGGCGCATATTATTTCACTTAAGATTTCCTTGGTCCCTAGTTGATCAGGATAAGTTTAGAACTGATCCGAAATAAATGGTGGCCGCCAAGCAGCTATCTTCAGGTTTTACAACTGAAAATTTGTGGCTATTCAGAACCAATTGATGGATTTTTGCATTCTATATGTAGAACCCCTTGGTCTCTAAGTTGGGCATGTTTAGCCTTTGGACCGATCTTGGCACCCACCATTGTATAAGTTGGATCTTTTCCCTTCTTTTCTCCTGTTTTTGCTCTAATGATATTTAAAAATAAAAATCCTCTCTTGAAATAGTGTAAAAAATATTTCACAGCCTAAATCTGAGATGGCCTCCCGAAAGTCTTTGTTGGTCACAGCTACATAGTCTACATATGGCATTTGAAAACGATCCATGAAATACTTCTAAAAAAATAGTGATAATTATCTTTCATAGACGAAATCCAGTATTGCTAAGTGCCAGTCATTATATTTTGTATTTTATCAGTCCACAAATTCAACAGGCACAAATTGGGACCAAAGGAGACTAGGTCCACCCATTACTTCTTGAGAAAAAAATGATAACAAACTTCATATTCAAAATCTGAGATTCTGATCATTGCGAAAACTAAAGGGCACAGCTAGGGACCAACGTATAAAACCTTCACATCTTACGGATAAATCTGGGGTAAGATTGGAATTACACAAGCTAAATACGTAGGCGGATATCATTATTGATATTCTAGTGATATTTCATGAACACATTGTCAGATGTTAACACAGAGATGTACAGTATATGTTACATGTTAGATGTTACATAAATAATGTATCTGTGAAACAGCTGTTTATATTTGTGCCATGACACTTTCTACAACACAGGAAAGTAATGACTATAACAGATAATTTAATTTAACATCATGAACATTTAATATATTAAGCGATTATTCTGTGATAGCGTTAACCTGACGACCCACTGGAGGTCCGTCAGGAATTTCGAGTTCTCGTTATTTGAACTATACTCATAATGCCATAAGTAACAATGTACAGGTCACCATATTCTTAGTCCTTTAGGGGTTGATTTTACACTAATGTTGTCCTGAAGAAACCCATATGTTACGGGTAGACGGAGAATAAAAAATAACAATTTCGGAATCCTAAGCTTGTTGTGATTGTCTCCTACAAGTAGGTATCTACAACATATATGTAAAACATATAGAGAAGAGTGAGATCTACAATGTAGGACACAAAACATCTGTTATGGTGATATGTAAACACAAAACATCTGTTATGGTGATATGTGAACACAAAACATCTGTTATGGTGATATGTAAACACAAAACATCTGTTATGTAGATATGTGAACACAAAACATCTGTTATGGTGATATGTGAACACAAAACATCTGTTATGGTGATATGTAAACACAAAACATCTGTTATGTTACGGTGATACAAAGTGATACATGTAATCTAAATAAGCACCTCTTTACAGCACTAGCTAGGATTTCACATGATATGCTTTTCTAAAAAGTACTCAAAGATATCTACTCATATTATCACAGAAATTGTATGCCTAAACTCATCATATAAACAAACATACAAAATTTTATTTGTGGAAATTATATCAGGATCATCTATAGCTATCGTGAATTACAAATAATAGCTCTACAACGATTGATTGAGCCACACCAGGTTTGTTTCTTATCAACTGAACAGTGTTAAATATTTATCTTTATATCAAACTCGACAAGGAATTAGCCAATTAAAGGAATGGAAAGGTGATTTCAGCAGAAATTTACAAGTGAACAGTTCACAAACCAATGTAATAACTCAATTCTCTGCATAAAATGTCTTATTCAGTTCCAAATTTCCTGATGTGGTTCATATACAAAGTTCAATTTTATACCAGCAGGGGGCATTTACACCAAGTATGTCTATACATACTGAAAATAGCAGAGATATTTAGACACTGACACTAGTTATGAAGTCATTTGAAAGAGTTCTAAAAACGAACAAAGCAGCTGTAAATCTTCCAGCTGGCTCAGATTACAAGTGTATCCTTTCAAAACTGGGTCATACTACCCCCTGGTCAGATTTAAATTTCTATAATCAATGGTTTTTTCAGAGGAATTGACACATGCAAAACAGGAGTCCTAGCAGCCTTGACGGTCACTGATATAAGCAATATTGAATATAAAGGTTAAAGTATAGTTATCAAGTGTAATGAAACAGAAATTGTGACACTGAATAAAGACAGTGTCAATACATGCATACAATCAAATCTGTCATCCTATACAGAGTCTTATAAAAGTTATTTCTAGTGCGGAAGTAACCAACGTTATGCTCAAAAATATTATTTTTCTATGAAAATTGCAGTAGAGTCTAAATAAAGTGATATTCCTCCCCAGGAAGATATGCGAGACTCATTTTGGTAATCAAAGCACCTTAAGATGCTTCCATTCATGAAGAGTATTTGATGCTAACATATCTGGGTCTTGAGAAGTAGATTTTTGAAATTTAAGTCAATTTGACTCCTTTTGGCCCCGCCCATCAGCCCCTTGGGTGTCAGTCAGGATGGAAACCGGCATACCATCAAGCCATCATCCTTCACTCATAATTCTTACCAAATTTGAAATATTTCCAATGGAAATTAAACAAGTTGTGCTAAAAATCTAGTTTTCCAGTATAAACTACAGTAAACTGTACCCCTTTCCCCACGGAGACATGCGAGACCCTGGGGCCATGAAATTCACAATTTTGGTAAAGCACCTTAAGGTGCTTCCATTCATGAAGAGTATTTGATTGTATCATACCTGTGTCTTGAGAAGATTTTTTAAATCTGAGTCAAATTGAACCATTTTGGCCCCGCCCCTGGGGGGCAGGGACTGTATAATTCACAATTTTGGTTCATCATAGGCCAGGGAAGTTTCTGCAAAATTTCATTGAAATTGGGTCAGGGGTTTCAGAGAAGAAGTCAAAAGTGTTAAATTGTTTACGGACAAACAACACATGACACAGGACACCGAATGAAGGGTATTAGAATAGGACATATGCTGCCTACAACATGTACCAATTGGTCAGCATTTATATATAAAGCAGGCAGACGGCAAAGCCTCTGCAAATTTGCTACAACAGACCTCAAATTTTAGGCTTTTTACTGGCTATTTGCAAGTTGAAATCCAAGAATTGCAAGTAGAAAAAATAAAGACTTGCTTTTTTTTAGCGAGTGGATTCATCAGATGCAAACTTCGAGTGCCTGTGTATTCCTAACATTTCACAGAATTAAATTGTTTTGATTTTCAAAGTGTAAATATTGGGACAAAGCAGTTCTATAATGTTGATATATATTGGATGAAGCAAGGTAATACATTATAAATCACAAAACAAAACACATTATTTGAACATGGAGATTTGTGATAATAGCAAGTAAAAAGTCATTTTAGCAAGTACAAATTTAAGGCACTTGCTGTTTTCATCTTGAGGAGCCCTGGTACTTTTGAAATAAAGAGTAAAATCAGCAGTAATATGGGCTGTACTATTGTTAGTCGTTTCATCTAAATAAAAAATGTGACTGAAAAATGTTTGTGAAATTATACAGCTAATAGGTCTATATTTTTGGAAAACTCCAGGCACATGATCCTCATTTATAATCTGTCACTGTTAACCATACATTGTGTAATCTCTGGAATTTGCAAGATGGAAATTTAATTTTATACACATTACCGCAATCTAGGTTCAAACATACCTTGCAGTAATGCTTTATATTTAAAGGAAATAAGAAAACTTAACAAAAGACAATTGCTAGAACTAAAATGTCCTGGTTTAAAAGTAATAAATATTAGGCCAATTCTATAGAATACCAAAGACCTTTGAATAATGGATCAAGATTTGTCAGTAAAATTACGTCTAAAAATAACCACTTGTTTACTGGAAGAATGGGACAAACACACAGAGTATTTTTGATGAAAGTTTATTCTATGAAACATATGTCAAAAATCAATATGCTGAGAATTCTATTTAAACCGTTTGATTTTGTAACTTGCTGTATATTAAAATGTCTCTTAGATGAAATTCTGTGTTAAATCCTGCCTTCATCAAACTGACGCATGCTGGGGTCATCTTGGATGCAATTTCCTCATTATTATCTTTCAATTCTGACTGACTATATTGAAATTTACATTTCTGTCCTCAGTCGTAAGTGATGGACATTTTGAGTCTACTTGCTTTACACACAGTAATCAGTGACAAGATTTTCAGCTGTTACAGTTTGTAAGTGGTGGCTGTTCATGGAGTCGTGAAAGTGCTAAATCTGTCCATTTTTGTTCCTGCTCTCGAAGAGTTTCATTGGTAGGGCCATTGTCGGGTTCCAATTCTGGCAACTCCATCTGTGGCACTGCAATATCTTCCATAGGTAATTTATCCTCGCGCCATTTCTCATCCACCATCTCCATCAAACGTCCATCTCTCACAACTTCACTGTCCATAATGACTGAAAATTCATGTGACAAAAATACAAGTGTTTAATGTTTTTTAATGAATGTGGTGAATTATGATGTAATAACTGACATTTATGTCAAGACATGGTAAGAAATGGTTATTTTTACAGATATTGTGTCACATGAGAAGTATAAGATGATGTTGTGTCTTACATATAGAGTGGTGTTATAACTTGTACCACATGTACATTACAATAGCACAAAAGAGAGTTATTTCCCTTAGATTACTTAAATTAAATACATTACAGTCATGGTAAGACTTTCATATGACCATTTTTTGGATGAGTGTAATTGCAGAGGTAACACCTGATCATGCCAAGTCAAGTGTGACTCTGAAATCTACACTGCACCTCTTATAGTGTAGTGCACAGTTATTGGCCACTGAAGGCTTAAAATAATTAACGGTCATAAATGAGTTGACTATTCTTTTAGCGGTTAAGGGGACTGGTTGAGATTTTAACATCATGATTACTAATAACTGGCTAGTGACAGCAGACCAATTACTTACTTGTTCATCCAATCAACTGCTGTTTTTTAAAGTACCTTACCATGAGGTTACTATCCCTCAAATGCAGGACTACTACCCATATGGAGGTTTCAGCCCAACCTGTCCAAATCCATTCTTTAGAATGAATATGTCAACAATCTAAATGAGGCCTTTTCAAATGTTTAACTTTCGTACAATACATTCATTGTGTAATCAATGTTACCAACTCCACTGACCAAGCGAAGCGACCCTATTTTGGGAAACTCGTAATTTTCACGTAACCGTTCAATATTTACAATGTACTGGAACTAGTCTACAATCAGGTTTTGGAGTACCGGTCAGTTGGACTATATAACCCGGTTTGGCGATGCTCTACTATCTGATAACAGAAACTGACCGACAAGGATCCCAAATGGGAAGGTCCTGTTCATATGAAAGTCACGCAATGTGATAAAGAACCGGAAATGTGGACACTTGTCATTCCAGCAGTGTATATATATATTACATAATATGAATATATACCTATCACAACTGCGGGGCCTCTCCCGGATTCGTGATTGCTAGTTTTGTAATCCTCCAACTGAATAAGGCTTATATGACCTTTACATGCATGCGCAGAACTTACTTCCGCTCACGTCTCAAAGAGAAAGTAGACGGCCTACGTGCAGTCGACTGAGGTGTACACAAAAAGAATTTAGTATTGAAAAGGTACGTAGCATTGTATCAATTTCTCATTGCATTTAACTTGTTTAGACAAGATAAACTTAAACAGAAACTCGATTTATGATATGGCAAAGTCAAAAAATGAATTATGAATCATGCATTTGTTTATAATTACTGTTCACACTATAGAAGCAGAGCGCACTGCTCCTACAGCTGTATTCTATTCTAGTGACCCAGTTCTGTCACTTTCAGCAACTCTGTTTATAGTCTCGTTCTGCCTTAATGGACCTAGACAGTTTTTTTTCTTTGAACAGATGACTTTATGTCGATGCTCACATTCATTCTGCTGTTAATTGGTCCTGACTGTGATACATTGCCAAATAGGAAAGATTCCTTGTTAAAAGAAAAAGGATCTAATAATGTTTTAAAGCTGTAGAGGAAATTTTGTACAATGGGACAGTCCCACAGTGTATGAACTATTGTTTCCCTATCTAGATTACAAATAACTAAGAAACTGACAGAGGGGTTGTATATGTTACAAAATTAAAGATATTAATTAATTTTCATCATTTTAATCTTATAATAATGTTAATGTACAGACTAGATAATGAAGTCTTAATCATGACCAAACACTATATTTACAAGACAAGATGCCTTCAAAATACTCTATCAGTAAATGCCTTAAAATATCACCATTTTGTTAAAAAAAATATATGAAAAAATGGAACAACTTCCTAGAATTATAAGATTAAAATTATGAAAATTAGTTAATATCTTTAATTTTGTAACATAATACAACCCCTCTGTTAGTTTCTTAGTTTTTATTTCAAATTACTATAGATATAATAAATATATATATATATATATGTGTGTGTGTGTGTACAGTTTAGCTTAGCTAACAAAGGGCTAAAACCTTTTTCTTATTGCTCTGCATTTATCTAACAGTTATGTCCCTTTGCCATACTTAATCTGAAAAACATACAGTTGAACTTCCTGTTTGAACATACCATAAGTTACCTTTATTATAACATGGATATATTTTTTGTCTAGATGGGTATAACCCGAACTCATTTTTTTATCCCTTTTTTTCCAATTTAAACCCAAAATGTAAATTGTGTCAGACCTATTCATTCCGTGTGTAAGGCCAAAAGTATCATAGTTCTTAAATTATTAAATTATTTATAAACTGATTTTATACCCAAATATATGCATAGTGATGAGCTACAGTACAAAAACAAGATTTTTTTTCATCCTTTCCTGTCTTTCTTTTTTCTTTCTCTGCCTTTCTCTTCCACTTTTCTTCTTTTCCTGTTTCTCTTAATAAGGTAATAATATATGTGTATTTTTTTTATCAACTGATGCAAGTTAGCATACACGTGAGCTGTGTGATGTCTGAGTGAATATAATATGCTATGAATGTAATAAATACCATATATTGCTGAAAATTCTGAATAAAAAAGAAAATTACAAAAAAAAAAAATTCTGATGAAATGTAATGTTAGCTTTAACAATAGATCACAGGTCCTCGTGTCTGATATACTTCTAGCCAATTTTGTTCTATCTTTCTGATCTAGTCAGAAATTGGAACTTTCAGTTCTTGTTTGATCCATTTCAGTGTATTCATTCGTTACTCTAATTGTTTTTAATTGGGATCATGTATACATAGCAATTTTAACTTTTCTTCCATACCCTTTCCACTTGTACCTCAGAACATTTCAGTTGTTCCATTTGCTATTTTAGAATTTTTCTCAATTCAAGTTAGCTTACTTTTTTTTCTTTTTGTGACATCAGCTTGTTCCAAGTTATGAGTAAACCCTTAGCTCCCAGGATTTTCAATGAAACTGAAGAAGATCTGTCATTTTACTTCAACATGAATTTTTACCCTTTTCCAGCCAAATTTTTGGTAAGCAACCCCTATATATGTAGGATGCAATCTTTTTAAATATTTTGACAAAAATCATGTTTTACCAGTAATGATGTTACCATAGCAACCATAATTTTGCATTCTTGTTCCCCAGGTCATATCAGCTTATCTAACTACTTTCCCTGTTCATTTCAGCTTCTGTTTTTCAACTTGCTCCTCTAGCAAGTTCATTTTCAAACTTATTCTGCTCGCCATTTCAGCTTGTTTCACTGGCCAGTTCAGTGTTAAGCTTTATGTTCTCCTGGTCATTTCATCTCACGAATTTGTTCTACTCACCATTTTATCTTATCCAACTTGTTCTCCGAGCCATTTCTGTTATCAGTGTTCTACGTTTCCCCTGGTAATTTCAGCATTTGTTCTTTGGACTATTTCAAGTTTTCTCCTTGACCTTTGCGATTTGGTTTTGAGGTCAATTTTTAAGTGATTTTTTTTTCAGTTTGTTATTTATGTCACTGTTATGTAACACTTATCAGACTTTGTATCGGCTTTATTGACTTTGTGTTAAGTATCTCAATAGATGTACTACGTAAAGTCTGTAATCATGTAACTGACACAGTCATCATGTAATTTATCAAAGCACCTTAAAAGAATGCATTAGATAGCCAAATACCCATCATTGTACGTTTACCATTATCGTCAGTAATATCACCAAAATCAAACAATATTGATATTAGTGGTATACAGTATATATATATCTATACCTGTACATTTGTCTGTCCTTATAGTACTAGAAGGAACTTTATAACTTTATAACCCCTCAACTACTTTGTTGTGTCACCTGCAGAGCTGGCAGACACTTAGGGATCACTTTGTCCATCGTCACACGTAGGCGGCATTGGCGGCGTCCGTACGAAAGTTTTCCAGACTTTTTTCGGTTATGCTTTTGAAAATTTGAAATTTTGAAATTTAGTAGATGGCTTCTTGTTGGAAGGGTACAGATTAAGTTTGATTCTTGGCTGTCTGTGACCCTTCTTGGCAGAGTTATGCCCCTTTGAACTTAGAAAATTCTCTTCTCATGGAATATTGTTTTCTGGACTTTCTTTGGTTATGCTTTGAGTTATCAAAATGAAATTTAGTATATGGCTTCTTGTTGGAAGGGTACAGATAAGTTTTGACATCCAGTTCGATTTCTGGGCGACCATAACATTTTATGCAGGCGACACATACAGTTCCGAGGAACTCTTGTTTTATCTTTACACCATATATACATCGTAGTGTAACGACATCAAGTTGTACATCTACATATGTGCATGCATGAGTATACATGACTTCTGTAGAAATAAAACCCTTGTATAAGTATATTGACCCCTCGTCAGGACCTGATTTGGATATCCTAATGCTAAAACCTTGATATTCAGTTTGAAAACTACTTTAATAAAACATTGTTTACCATGATACCGAAATCTACTTATTTATAACTAACTACTTGTACATGATTTTTTTTCTTCTTTCTTATCTTAAGTGATAAATCAAGTGGACATGCTGATAACCTACTTACTATGATTGGTTATATATATATATATAGATAACCTTGATTTAATTCAGGTAAGTGGTAGACCTAGTATGATTATGATAACCCGAGTTTCAGGTCAAATGTGCACCTCACAGGTATTGTATGCAGGCACAGTGGATTAGACGGTTACACTGTTTTCTGTTGGAAAAAGGTACAGATATATTTTTAGAATTTTCCTGCTGAAAATAATTTTGTTGTATGTTAATGTACTCTGATCTATTGCTGATGATTTCCACCTTAAGGACGTTGTTTACAGATCTGTAAGAAATATAATTAAAATATGCAACAGAGTCACGTTGAAACACCTCTATAAAAAAACATCCGGGGGAAATTAAAAAAGAACTTTTGACAAACAGGGAAATAGACTTTGATGTATTTATTGAAATACTTGAATTGCTTAAGAAAAACTGACTTAATAACTAATACTGATTTTTTTTTTTTTTTTTAAATTTCATAAAGTTTAGAAAAGTTTTCTTCAATTTTTGTCATTATAAGATGGTGTAGTGGTTGAATAGTAGGATGGCACAGTGGTAACACACTCGCCTTTCACTTAGGCATCCAGGGTTTGATTCTCGGCACAGTCGTGAAAAAGTTTTGGGTCACTGTCATGCCTGACCATGTGGGTTTCCTCTAGGCACTCACAATAAGACCCCTTGCATGCTTCCGTCTGGCTCAACAGGAGAGATTATCATAAGCTGATAGCTTGTTCTCCAAATGTTGTTATATTAAAACAGTTTATATTTTATCTATATTTATTCTAAGAAAAATGATCTGTAGACGAATGAAAGAATGATTTAACTGTTTTAATGTATATTCTAATCTATCTGAATTTGTCCCTAACACATATACCAATATCCCTTTCCCCTACAAACCCCTACCCACCTTGTAGTCCCATATTGCAACCTTTGTTGGACATTTCTTCAATATAAGCAATTTATTTGTCAACTGATGGTATCCTCATTTTAGATTTCAGTTTTTGAACATGGCGCAGCCCATGGTTAAATTGGCAGTTCTACGCCCTGGGTCATTTTTGCGGTCAGCCACGAACTCTAATTTCCGGGCTCGGTTTCTGTGCGCTGTCTCTTCCACTAATGCATTACATTGGAAGTGTTCCATATCAAAACTTCAGTCACAGAAGTCAGATTTTTTCTCAAAGTCAGCATTGTTAAAAAGAAACAGGAATTGTGTTTGCATAGGAACTCGAAAGATGTCTGACATCACTGGAAAAGAAAAAGATTATATTTTTAGACAGGTAAGGATTTTATACTTTTTTCTACCTCAACTTTAACAATTTTTAGGTTACCTAAGACAAAGTCTCAAGGTGACCTTTGTTTCAGGTGACCTTTTGTGATCCCCTTTAGTCCGACATCATGCATTTTCAATGAAATTTTACAAAAATCTTCCATGGCTTAAGTCACACCAGAATTGTAAATTATATGGTACCCAACCCCCAGGGGCCTGAGGGGTGGGACCAAAAATTGTCTCAAATTGACTGAAATTTAAACAATTTTCTTCTCCAATCCCAGATATAGTAGAATCAAGTGCTCTTTAAGGATGGAAAGGCCTTCTGATGCTTTACCTAAATTGTAAATATCATGACCCCGGGGTCTCCCATTTCCATCTGGGGAGGAGGTTAAGTTGGCTATGGTTTATGTAGAAAAATCACATTTTTGAATAACATTTATTAATTTCTATTGGAATTAGTTCAAATATGGACTGAATTATTAGTTTGAAATGACAGCACATATTGACCTTAGCTGACTCTCAGGGGCTGATAGTGGGACAAAAAGTGAGTCATATTAACTGAAATTTCAAAGATATCTTGTTCAGACAGGACTAGTAAGTCAAACTCTTAAAACTGTAATGGACTTAGATAAATTCTCTCAACTTCGACAAAGGATAGAAAGAGCTCAAAATAGTATTTAAAATGTATTTAATTCACTGATTTAAAGTTATATATGTATATGTGTATCAGTTTAACACCTGGAAACAAATATTTATAGAATAATGATATGTTATCTAGATTGTAAACAACCTTATACACCCTAGACCAACAATGCAAACAGACTAACAGTTTATTCCTCAATATCAGATCAACATTTTCCTGTACCTGAACATGTCTGATTCATTGGAGTCCTAATACTGTAAACCTCAAAGATTCAATCATTTTTACCCATCCAACTTTAATGTAAGAAGTTTTAAGGCATAGAAAGCATACCAATGATGAATAAAGGGATTTATCAATGACTTGGAAAGCATACACATGTTGAAAAAAGGGACTGATCAGAGACATGGAGAGCATACACATGTTGAAAAAGAGGCTTGTCAATGGCATGGAAAGCATACACATATTGAAAAAGGGACTTATCAATGGCATGGAAAGCATACACATATTGAAAAAGAGGCTTGTCAATGGCGTGGAAAGCATACACATGGTGAAAAAGAGGCTTGTCAGTGGCATGGAAAGCATACACATGGTGAAAAAGAGGGATTAATCAATGGCATGGAAAGCATACACATGTTGAAAAAAGGGACTGATCAGAGACATGGAGAGCATACACATGTTGAAAAAGAGGCTTGTCAGTGGCATGGAAAGCATACACATATTGAAAAAGAGGCTTGTCAATGGCATGGAGAGCATACACATGTTGAAAAAGAGGCTTGTCAATGGCATGGAGAGCATACACATGTTGAAAAAGACGCTTGTCAATGACATGGAAAGCATACACATGGTGAAAAAGAGGCTTGTCAATGACATGGAAAGCATACACATGTTGAAAAAGAGGCTTGTCAATGGCATGGAAAGCATACACATGGTGAAAAAGAGGCTTGTCAATGGCATGGAAAGCATACACATGGTGAAAAAGAGGCTTGTCAATGGCATGGAAAGCATACACATGTTGAAAAAGAGGCTTGTCAATGGCATGGAAAGCATACACATGGTGAAAAAGAGGCTTGTCAATGGCATGGAAAGCATACACATGGTGAAAAAGAGGCTTGTCAATGGCATGGAAAGCATACACATGTTGAAAAAGAGGCTTGTCAATGGCATGGAAAGCATACACATGGTGAAAAAGAGGCTTGTCAATGGCATGGAAAGCATACACATGGTGAAAAAGAGGCTTGTCAATGGCATGGAAAGCATACACATGGTGAAAAAGAGGGATTAATCAATGGCATGGAGAGCATACACATGGTGAAAAAGAGGCTTGTCAATGGCATGGAAAGCATACACATGTTGAAAAAGAGGCTTGTCAATGGCATGGAAAGCATACACATGGTGAAAAAGAGGCTTGTCAATGGCGTGGAAAGCATACACATGTTGAAAAAGAGGCTTGTCAATGGCGTGGAAAGCATACACATGGTGAAAAAAACGGCTTGTCAATGGCATGGAAAGCATACACATGGTGAAAAAGAGGCTTGTCAATGGCATGGAAAGCATACACATGGTGAAAAAGAGGCTTGTCAATGGCATGGAAAGCATACACATGGTGAAAAAGAGGCTTGTCAATGGCATGGAAAGCATACACATGGTGAAAAAGAGGCTTGTCAATGGCATGGAAAGCATACACATGTTGAAAAAGAGGCTTGTCAATGGCATGGAAAGCATACACATGGTGAAAAAGAGGCTTGTCAATGGCATGGAAAGCATGCACATGTTGAAAAAGAGGCTTGTCAATGGCATGGAAAGCATACACATGTTGAAAAAGAGGCTTGTCAATGGCATGGAAAGCATACACATGGTGAAAAAGAGGCTTGTCAATGACATGGAAAGCATACACATGGTGAAAAAGAGGCTTGTCAATGACATGGAAAGCATACACATGGTGAAAAAGAGGCTTGTCAATGGCATGGAAAGCATACACATGTTGAAAAAGAGGCTTGTCAATGGCATGGAAAGCATACACATGTTGAAAAAGAGGCTTGTCAATGACATGGAAAGCATACACATGGTGAAAAAGAGGCTTGTCAATGGCATGGAAAGCATACACATGTTGAAAAAGAGGCTTGTCAATGGCATGGAAAGCATACACATGGTGAAAAAGAGGCTTGTCAATGGCATGGAAAGCATACACATGGTGAAAAAGAGGCTTGTCAGTGGCATGGAAAGCATACACATGTTGAAAAAGAGGCTTGTCAGTGGCATGGAGAGCATACACATGGTGAAAAAGAGGCTTGTCAATGACATGGAAAGCATACACATGGTGAAAAAGAGGCTTGTCAATGACATGGAAAGCATACACATGGTGAAAAAGAGGCTTGTCAATGGCATGGAAAGCATACACATGGTGAAAAAGAGGCTTGTCAATGGCATGGAAAGCATACACATGGTGAAAAAGAGGCTTGTCAATGGCATGGAAAGCATACACATGGTGAAAAAGAGGCTTGTCAATGGCATGGAAAGCATACACATGTTGAAAAAGAGGCTTGTCAATGGCATGGAAAGCATACACATGGTGAAAAAGAGGCTTGTCAATGGCATGGAAAGCATACACATGGTGAAAAAGAGGCTTGTCAGTGGCATGGAAAGCATACACATGTTGAAAAAGAGGCTTGTCAGTGGCATGGAGAGCATACACATGGTGAAAAAGAGGCTTGTCAAGTACATGGAAAGCATACACATGGTGAAAAAGAGGCTTGTCAATGACATGGAAAGCATACACATGGTGAAAAAGAGGCTTGTCAATGGCATGGAAAGCATACACATGGTGAAAAAGAGGCTTGTCAATGGCATGGAAAGCATACACATGGTGAAAAAGAGGCTTGTCAATGGCATGGAAAGCATACACATGGTGAAAAAGAGGCTTGTCAATGGCATGGAAAGCATACACATGGTGAAAAAGAGGCTTGTCAATGGCATGGAAAGCATACACTAATTCTGACAGTTCTTTGGGTTTATTTTTTTTAATCTTTCAAACTGTTAACTTATAAAAAAAAAAACATGGTTAAATAAACCTTATTTTGTCTGCCTGTAGAATTTACATTCACTTTTGTTTTATATTTTGTGTTACAGCTGCTGGACTACAAATCCTTCACTTACACCTACCTCTTAGCTGATCCAGTCACCAAGGAGGCAATACTTATTGACCCTGTGTACGAACTTGTCGACCGTGATGTTAACCTAGTTCACGCCCTTGGCCTTGATCTCAAATTTGCAAGTATGCATAATTGGATGGTCCTCCATCTTTGATCTGTTTTCCGTCCAACTTTAAAGGTCGTTAGTGGGATATTGTCTGCATTTGGGACAGATCAGACAATTAAAATGGCAGACACACATTCATCTTTAGATAGTTACAGTTTGTTATTGATATTTCAGAGAAAAAATTGGATCAATCATTCTCCGATTTCCTATGTAGGTTTTTTTGGTCATTTTTGGAAAGTTAAGATGGCTGACTGTGAGCTTGACCTCCTGACTTGCAGTCAGAGGTAATGTGTTTAACCCTGGGCTTATCATAATATAGTGAGGGAGCAGCTGTTAACAGGAATAATGATTAATATCAATCTCAATCTATGAAATTATTTTCTCCTTACCTTGTATTAATAAAAAAGGAAATTTTATTTCTATGTGTGTCTATAGTTAACACACATGTCCATGCTGACCACATCACGGGCACTGGTGAGATAAAGAAGAGGATCCCCTCATGTAAAAGTGTGATCACAGAGGTCAGCGGAGCCAGTGCCGATATCAGAAGTAAAGACGGGTCAAAGGTCGAGTTTGGAAACTTTTCGTTGGAGGTGGTGAGAACCCCAGGCCACACCAATGGTAACTAGGAGGATCTCTGTTTCAATGGATCAGTAATTTAATGTGATGGATTTCTATCAATTCTGTATTTAGATATAAAACATCTAGATTTAGATTTTTTTTTATTTCATTTTATTTTTTTTTTTTTATTTATTTATTTATTTTTTTATTTTAGTATTTAGTATATAGATCACATCAAACAAACCAGATAGATACATAACATGGTTAATCTTACTTATTAAACAATATCTTAATGATATCTTGGATTATTTGTTGATAATTATAGATGGCATATTTATATCTGCTAGTAGTTACCTCCCTTTGCATAACACTCGGTCTATACAATAGTTCTTAGCTTTCATCAAGATAAATAGGCTAGAGTAATACTTGATCAAATGGGAAAAATTATTGTGTTGATGAATAATATATTTATAATATATATTAAGAGCAAGATGCTCCAGGCACATCAATTCAGGCCAGTAAATTATAAATATATTTCTTTTACATTAGGAGAAAGATCAAGTCTAATCTGAGTTTTTTTATTTATTTATTTATTTTTTTTAGCTTAGTTCAGTAACTGTAATAGATTGACAGATTTTTCTACGATCTTACTATGTGATACCTATGGGATTGTCTCTATTTCAGGGTGCTGTACCTACATTTGGCATGAGAAAGGGATGGCATTCACGGGGGATGCACTGCTCATCCGTGGCTGTGGGCGTACAGATTTTCAGGAAGGTCAGTACAAAAGTTTGTAGTAATTACATGTTTACAAAATAGTATTACTGTGGTTCATTGATTTTATGTATTGATAAGAAAACACAACTCAAGTACAGGAGGAAGCATAATCCTTCATTGTCAGATAAATTTATTTATCATAACATCATATAACTAATTCTCACCATGCTGCATTTGTCAAATCAAACCATGACTTTTGTAAAGGGAAATAACTCTGAGCTAAAATTTAAAAAACTGTTGCCCTGACTTGTATCAATGACATTTAAAAATGATGAGAGGAACACTTTCTGATGGTAACTACAAAGCTGTACTATGATAATACCTGTTCATATTACATGTACAAATGGGTAATATTTCAATATTCTTTGCAAAAATGCTGTATATCATAACAGTTGTGTTAATGTAGGCATCAGACTGTCCTGAAATTGATATGAGATTTTCATACAAATATGAAATTCTGAATTTTATGCAAAGTTGGCCCAGAATTTAATCAACAGCAAATCAATAACTGAAGCAGGTATAATACCTACAAAACTTCACAGGATGTCACCAGAACTACAAACAAAGGCTATAGGACGATGTGAATTGATAGACACTGAGTTAGCTAGCAAGGCTACTTATAGCCTGGGCCAAATTTTACACAACAAAAAGACCTAATAATGCACCTATACCTCCGCAGAGAGGATAAAAATGAATTTTAAAATTAGGTCAGTAGTTGATGATGTTTATTGTAAATACAGGTAGTTAAGATAAGTAGATAAAAAGGAAAACACAACAATGTTATAAGTGTTCAAATGTCTTATCATTAAGAGCAAAAAAAGAAGAAAAAAGAAAGGAAAGATCCAACATTCCAAGAACAAATAAAGATTAAACAATGGTGGGTTCCAAGATTCCTCTGGGATCTCATGTATATGGCTAAGATACCCAGACACATGCAGGGTTTTCCATAAGAGCCGGTTGCCGGCCAATTTGACCGGCTACTTTGATCATTTGGCCGCCTACACCAATCCAGTTCCGTAATAATGTTCCGTACACGACTACACATACACGGCAGGCAAGCCTCCTGCTTTCACTACACAGCCTACTATTAACAAAATTATGGAAAACCCTGCACATGATAAACACCCAAATTATTATCGTGTCTTCGCTGACACAATGATACCATCTTTAGCATTGTACTTTTATACAATGGCTACACTCCAGCAATGCAAGGGCTTCACATTGACTTGTTGCTTTCCTAAGACAATAAAGGTGCTGTCTCTTTCATATTGTCTTATAAGGCAAAAATACCCAACGGCACCAATGATCAAACAAAGCAAGTGTGATTTGATAGGACGCTGTCATGATGACCTTACAAAGGGCAAGTTTGATACGCAAATTCAAAATAGAAATGGACCTTTGCAATGTCTTTTGCCAGTTATTTGAATATGTCAGTACTCAAGAAGTTGCTTTCAGACTGTCACACAATAAGATGCATTCATGAATGGCCAGATGATTTTAAAATCAGAACTGAATTTGAACATTTCTTTCATGGTGTGTCCGTTTTTGCTCAATTAAGGGACAGTATGACGCTGGTGTTAAGGAAGCTAGGAGGTGTGTATGGTGACAGCTAGAAAGTGAGTGAGTGCTACGAGGGATAATGTTTCCATGTTTCCACTACTTGGAGTAATCAGAAGTTTGTGTTACCAGTTGAACCTTGACACCTAGAGTTGTAGGGTTGATATTTAGCTCCCTGTAAATAACACAGGACTTGTTTAAGTAAACAATAAACGTTTTGAATGACAGAGAATCGTAAACACTGGAGTCAATATGATTAGATCTGGAATTTGATTTACCTGTAGTTTTCTGGGATTGAAAGTTGTATAATTATATGAGGTGCAAGGAATGGATCTACGCTTAGACATTAAATTGACTGTAATATCTGTATCATTTTTAATTTTTCACTTATGTACGGAGAGGTACAGTAATCTCTTTGTGTCAGGACTTACATCCACCAATGGAAAATTTGTAACAAGACATATCTTATCCCAGAACTTATTTGGTTCATATATTCAAACCATAGCACCATACCACCGTGATGTGAAGTTTATAAAGTAGGCAGGTAGTTTGAGGCTTTAATTTATGAGGATATTTCATTGGAAGGTGAGATCTGGCAAATTAGTGCACTAGTTCTAAAAATAGCTAAAATGTAGGTAGAAGAAAAAAATATTTATATATATATCATTACATAGAGCATATGTCAGTTCTCCACCATTCTGTTCCAGGTGATTCAGCCACACTGTATGAGTCTGTACACTCAAAGATCTTCACTCTCCCATCTAACTTTTTACTATATCCAGCGCACGATTACACAGGTGAGTGAGAACAGTTGTAGTTAAGTAGGTCAAACTTCGGAGCCTGGTGTGGTTCCGTTTTGACAAAGGTTGTTCGTTTGTCCTTTAAATACATTTACATTAATTTCACACAAAAAATGGTTTTGATATACATACAATCAGAAGTTCTGCTATTCAACCGTCTTCAAAGAAGTTTTAGCTTTTCAAGGCAATCATAGATATTCACAGGAAATTCAGAAATCTAGTCGTTGGGTGTGATGTCCTTGTATCAGAGTAAAACTTGTGTAGCATTGACTGTGTTAAGTAAGTAAGGTAAAACTCATATCAGATTATACACGTTGTACATGTAAAAGAAATAGCTGTTTTTATAATCCAATCTTACAGGGTCTTTACCAAAGTTTACTTTATTCAATTTGAGATATTTTACATCAGCAGCCATTGATTTATTGTAAAGCTAGCTAAAGCTGTATTAATCAGTTTTATTTTTTCTGTTGTGAGGCTCTCTACTTGATTTTTTTAAAGGTCAAACAGTAACCACAGTGGCAGAGGAAAAGGTTTTAAATCCTCGTCTATCAAAAACCAAGGAACAATTTGTGGAGATCATGGCTAATCTCAAACTACCATATCCGAAACAGATAGGTATGATATATAACATTTAGAATTAACAGAGTTTGTAAACTCAATCTTCTGTACCTAGAACAGATAGGTATGATATATAATATGTAGAATTAACAGACTTTGTAAACTCAACCTTCCAGTACCTAGAACAGATAGGTATGATATATACTGTAGCACCAAAAATTACCAGTGTTTGGTAGTTGTGATGTTACAGTAAACAGAGATACAAAGGATTAAACATCAAATTAATTATTCTGACCATAAATAGATTGCTAAGAGTTATTTTTGATACAGAGTTATCCCCCTTCCAATTGGATTAGATTGTTAAGAGTTATCTTTGATACAGAGTTATCCCCCTTCCAATTGGATTAGATTGGATTGTTAAGAGTTATTTTTGATACACAGTTATCCCCCCTTCCAATTGGATTAGATTGTTAAGAGTTATCTTTGATACAGAGTTATCCCCCTTCCAATTGGATTAGATTGGATTGTTAAGAGTTATTTTTGATACACAGTTATCCCCCTTCCAATTGGATTAGATTGTTAAGAGTTATTTTTGATACAGAGTTATCCCCCTTCCAATTGGATTAGATTGGATTGTTAAGAGTTATTTTTGATACACAGTTATCCCCCCTTCCAATTGGATTAGATTGTTAAGAGTTATTTTTGATACAGAGTTATCCCCCTTCCAATTGGATTAGATTGTTAAGAGTTATTTTTTATACAGTTAACCCCCCCCCTTCCAATTGGATTAGATTGTTAAGAATTATTTTTGATACACAGTTATCTCCCTTCCAATTGGATTAGATTGTTAAGAGTTATTTTTGATACAGAGTTATCCCCCTTACAATTGGATTAGATTGTTAAGAGCTATTTTTGATATAGAGTTATCCCCCTTCCAATTGGATTAGATTGTTAAGAGTCATTTTGATACAGAGTTATCCCCCGTTCCAATTGGATTCATTTTCCATTGTTTTACAAGATCATATGGATGAAATACCTTAAACATGTGTATATATGTGCTTCTTATCAACAGATCGTGCCTTACCAGCTAACTTGGTTTGTGGAGTGTTTGATGATACCCCAAAGTAGGAACCAGTCACAACGCTTACATTGTTGTATGGTGGTTGTCATAGCTACCATTGCAGACTTGGTGTCTTGGAGAATGAACACAATATGGAAGCCCTTGAACAAGTTATATTTATCAATTGTCAGAAAGGTTTGACGACATTTGAAATTGTTACATCTGCCTGTATCATAGCCATGTTTACAATGTCTTTCAATTTAGAAATGCCAAGGAATCAATTTTTATGTAATTTTGTACAAACAGATTTACACCTTTTTATCAGTTAACAAAATGTGCTCCAGTTTCATATTTATTTTTTTGTAATAAATTTTTCTTTTGAATTAACTGGGAACTTCAGATCAAATTTTATAAGTTACAATGTTTTGGGTTAGTATAAAACATTGTTGTTTTGACTTCATAGTCTAAAGTATCAGGAAACATTTCGACATTATGCTAAGTTCCAGTGACTATGAACAGATCAGAGGACGAACTCTTCATCTTTATAGAATACTCATTTCTTCTTCAGTTCTTTTCTCTGATTTTAGGAACAAATGCATTCTTGCCACCTTTTGTGTTTTAGTGAGAGTTTTTTCTCACTATTTTGACCTTTAAACTCTATTCAGTTTAGGTATAGCTCTGAAACAGCCTATGACTACCTGATCATGATTAAGGCATTGTATTTCTCAGGACATTTAGTTTTTCTTAATGGTTTTATTGAAAAAAAAATAAAATGTTTGGCATATATATGGATTTTTACGACATATATGGCTTCATCTTCACATTTTTATTAATTTTTTTACCCAGAATTCTTTAAATAATTTTTTGTTGTATAGTTACCACTGTGCCGCCCGACCACCCATACATCATTTCATTTGCTATATCTGCCGACTGAAATTCTTTCTTGATATATTGTAATTATATAATAACCTTTGTATCAAACAATACCAAACATTTAATAAATAATACCTGGTAAGCTATATTTTTTCCCAAGTTAATATAAAACTGACTACATCAGGTATTTCAACTTCAAGTGGCACGGGTTTTAAGTCCTTTGTACTTGAAAATGGAGGGGAATACAAAGTTTGTCTTCATCTGTCTGGTTGGATGGATGGATGGATGCTGGTTTTTAGATGATAACTTGAAAAAAATGATGGATTTTAATGAAACTTCACTTAGTGTCAGGTTAGGAGGTAATACAGTGTGGACGTGAGTTTGGGGTTGACACATCAACTACGAAGTTACTAAAAATAGACTTTTATCGTCAGATTTTGTATTCAAGTTGATAACTTGAGAAAGGATTGATGTATTTGGTTGAAACTTCATACAGAGTTAGCTTATGAGGTAATACAGAGTGGAATTATGTTCGGGGTGAAAATGTCAATTATGAAGGTCACTGTTAAGAAAAAATACTTTTTTTCGTCCTATTTTGGCTTTCAAATGATTGACTGATTGTATGTAAACTTGATGCAATTTAATATCATTAGAGAATATGCATGATGGGATTGAGTCAGAGGTCAAAAAGTCAATTGTGAAGGTTACTTACTACAAAAAAACATATAGATGAGACATCTGGTCATCGCTCTCAATTCCTTTACAAATACATCTACTTGTAAGTATCAAGTTCAGCCATTCACTTCTAAAAGACCAGTTTTGGTTCTGATATGTTGATGGAATTAGATTTATCCTAAAGGTATTTATAACTGTCTAGTGCTGGATTTGTAATTGTTATTTTTATTACTTTTTTTTATCAACGAATATCTGTTCATGAAAATTTTGAGAATTGATTGCATTTTGGATATATGTACATGTAAATAGTAGTTTGAGAATCATCATTTTAAGATACTCTGGAGCATTTTTCATTGGCTGAAATTGATTGTGCTTTCCAAATATGGACAATGATGTTATGTCATGAATTTTAAATAGCACAACAAAATGGCTTCCGACGTTTGATTTTTGTAAAATTGTTAACTTAAGAGCTTGTCTAAAAGTATCTTTAATTTTTTTTTTCAAATTATCTTGAATGTTTTAATTTCGTATGGAGCTATGGCTCACAAAATGATTTGTTTTTATAAAACCTCATTATTGAAGATTCTATATATTTATACAATGTATATATGTGATTTTGATGATTCGTAGTAAATGTGTTTTAATAGTGTGTAATATAGAATGTTGTATAATATCAGAAAGTAAACAAATAGAAATAGTGAAACATATATATATACACAGGTAAATAAAAAGATATACAGGTTGTTGAATAATGGCCACATTGAATAAAAATTTTAATATTTTTTTTTACTTTTAGCAGCTAATTTAAAGGCAGTATGTTTTTGTTGAATATATAGATTGTTTTAGGTTGTCATTGGATACGTTGTGTTATGTTACAAAAGTGCTAAATTCGGTCATGTTGTATTATGTTACAAAAGTGCTAAATTTGGTCATGTTGTATTATGTTACAAAAGTGCTAAATTTGGTCATGTTGTATTATGTTACAAAAGTGCTAAATTTGGTCATGTTGTATTATGTTATAAAAGTGCTAACTTTGGGCTTGTTGTGTTATGTTACAAAAGTGCTAACTTTGGGCTTGGTGTATTATGTTACAAAAGTGCTAAATTTGGTCATGTTGTATTATGTTACAAGAGTGATAATTTTATGTTGTCATGCTTTTTTTTATATCCCAAAAATTTACCAGTAGTTTGTGATCTCACCTGGCCCAAAGCAGTAGAAACAAGTGTTTTGAATACTTTTCCCATAATTTAAACAAATCATTTCAGCTAACTCAACCAGGTGAGCCATACAGGCCATATAGGCCTCTTGTTTGGTGTTGTTTATTATTACTATAAATAAAGAAATGTATAATCTCCTTAGCTTAATTGTTACTTTTTTTCAAAATTGCTGCTCCGCTTACTCTAATAGGAAAAAAACATAGTCTTTGATTTCAGAATTTGTACCTTTACCAGACCTGTATTTAATTAATTGAACAGAGCAATAACGTATAAGAAATATCAAAAGTTTATTTTGTATACAAAGTTGTATGTTACAACCTTTTCACTCTTCAATCACATACAACTATGCATTTCAATGCTGGAATTCTATGAACAGACATACTGAAGGTTTAATGGTAATTAACTGTACTTTACCTATGACCAAGATACTATTTATAGAAAAGACAGATAGATGGATTCACACCAAACACAAGTATTTGTGGATTAGCTATTATGCCATGGTAACCAATTAATATAAAAGGAATTTTGATTAGAATTTTCTTCCCGTACAACTCCTCCAAAACTACGTGATCAATTTCAATGAAACTACACAGGAATGTTGGGGATCATGTGAAGACTATGCAACATTTTTTGTCCAGCAAATATTGGTTGCCATGGTTACCAGTCAATTTAAATAGGTTCTTTCTGGAAATTTTTCCGCACAATTTATAAACTAATGAATCAGTTTCGTTTTTATAACACATTAAATGTTAGGTGCAATGTGTAAATGTCCTTTTTAAACAAAAAAATGTGTGGTTGCCTTAGTAACATGTCATTAAAGATAGGATTTGTCCTCACTTGTTTTACCATCAATCTTGTGTGTAAACTTTCCTTTGAAACAAAGTCTTTTAATAACCAAAAAGCCCAGATTCTTATATTGGGCCTGTAGGATGCTGAGATTAGGTACTACCAAATTTGTTAAAGTGAAAGATCTCAATAAACAAAAGACCCTCTCTCTCTCTCTCTCTCTCTTTGACGGGATGGTCATTACTGATCAACCGCGGCACTCTTCACGAATCGTCGCCATTGACTACGGTTCTGCGCCAGTCTGAGCAACTCAGCCATGCTAATGTCCGCGATGTCCTTCACGTTGTCTGATATTCTTGTTTTTGGTCTTCCACGTCCTCTTTTTGCCAGGGATTGTAACAAAGAGCAGATCTTTTGTTAGGCTGTCTGTTCTGGCCACATGTCCCAAAAATCGCAATTTCCTGTCCTTGATGTTGTCTAGCAGTCTTCGGCTTGGTCCAATCTTCTCCACAACCCATCCGTTTGTGCAAAAGACCCAGGGTGCTGATATTGATCGTATAGCATGCTGGGATAAAGGTCAAGATTATTGGTATGGTTGAACTTTACGTCCTTTCAAGGTCATAGGGGTCCGATGAGGTAACATTTAAACACCTTGTCTTCAATAGTCAAGGCCCATGGTGCTGATATCGGGCCTGTTGCATGCTGGGATTAATGGCTACCAACTTTGTTCATATGATTTTCCTTGGCTCTTTTTAAAGTTCACAGAGGTCTAATGTGTTAAAATCTTTAAACGACATCTCAATAGCCAACATAATTTCAAGTTTGCAGAAACTGATTTTATGAACCGACAACGTTTTCTTTGTATGCTGTAGAATAGTTGAGAAATTTAGGCCTATTTAGCCTCAGTGATACAATGTTACATATCTTGAAAATCATATGACCGTTAAAGCCCTTGAACCTCTTGGTATATAACGAGTTTTTAGCCTACGAGTGACACAAATGATAAGGTTAGTACGTACATGCGTTGTAGTTAATGGGCAAGTGTCACCACAGTCCAATATTCCATATGAAAATATCCAGTCCTAGAGAAAGGAAACTGTCATCTTAAGCTAGTAATGCTAACCTGGTTTGAACTATTACCAATAGAAAATAAAACAAATGATGTTCAAATGTTCAAATTTTCTTACATTTGTGAAAAAAAACCTATAGTAAAATTTACCCCCTCTCCAGGGTGAAATGTACGACCATTGGGTCATGAAATTTACAATTTTATTAAAGCATCTGAAGGCCTTTCCATCCACGAATATTTGATTCTATCTTACCTGGGATTTGAGACGATTTTTGACTTTCAATCTATTTGGCGCTTTTAGGTCCTGCCCCTCAGGCCCCTAGGGGTTGTTGTTTTCCAAGTGAAATAGAAAATATTAAAAGTTTACGACGCACGAAGCTGGAAAAGAAGGGGCCGCAATTGGTCACCTGAGACAAGGTCTAAACACCAAACACAGAACGATACTCATGTCCCATTTCAGACACAAACCAAACGCGGAATAACCTCATATCCAAATCAAGATAGAAAACCAAACGCGGAATGACTATCACGTCTCCCTTCAGACAGAAAACCAAACGCAGAATGACCAACTATGTCCCCCTTCAGACAGAAATCCACACGCGGAATGACCATCACGTCCCCCTTCAGACAGAAAACCGAACGCAGTATGACCAACTATGTCCCCCTTCAGACAGAAATCCAAACGCAGAATGACCATCACGTCCCCCTTCAGACAGAAATCCAAACGCGGAATGACCATCACGTCCCCCTCCAGACAGAAATCCAAACGCGGAATGACGATCACGTCCCCCTTCAGACAGAAATCCAAACGCGGAATGACCATCACGTCCCCCTTCAGACAGAAATCCAAACGCGGAATGACCATCACGCCCCCCTTCAGACAGAAATCCAAACGCGGAATGACCATCACGTCCCCCTTCAGACAGAAATCCAAACGCGGAATGATCATCACGTCCCCCTTCAGACAGAAATCCAAACGCGGAATGACTATCACGTCCCCCTTCAGACAGAAATCCAAACGCGGAATGACCATCACGTCCCCCTTCAGATAGAAATCCAAACGCGGAATGGCCATCACGTCCCCCTTCAGACAGAAATCCAAACGCGGAATGACCATCACGTCCCCCTTCAGACAGAAATCCAAACGCTGAATGACTATCACGTCCCCCTTCAGACAGAAATCCAAACGCGGAATGACTATCACGTCCCCCTTCAGACAGAAATCCAAACGCGGAATGACCATCACGTCACCCTTCAGACAGAAATCCAAACGCGGAATGACCATCACGTCTCCCTTCAGACAGAAATCCAAACGCGGAATGACCATCACGTCCCCCTTCAGACAGAAATCCAAACGCGGAATGACCATCACGTCCCCCTTCCGATAGAAATCCAAACGCGGAATGGCCATCACGTCTCCCTTCAGACAGAAATCCAAACGCGGAATGACCATCACGTCTCCCTTCAGACAGAAATCTAAACGCGGAATGACCATCACGTCCCCCTTCAGACAGAAATCCAAACGCGGAATGACCATCACGTCCCCCTTCAGACAGAAAACCAAACGCGGAATGACCATCACGATCTCTGTTCAGTAACAAGATCAAATGTGAATTGATCATCATCATGATGGCAAACTAAACCAAACGCGGAATGATTATCATGCCCCAAATCAGACATAAAATCAAACGCGATATGATAATCATGTCCCAATCCAGACACAACATATCCTCTGATCAAGGGGGAGGGGGTGTGTATTAGCACCTTCTGGAAATGTGTTTTTCTTTAAGGCATATGGAGTTAGATGCATTCGATGCTCGTTGCTGTGTTTGAATGTTCAGTTGTTGCTAACAACGCTTTTATTGAGGACCTGACATTACTAACTTGGAGTGGCAGATTGTGTATACCTGGTATCGTTGATGAAGAAGAAGACGCTTATCCTTCTGGAACACCTGGTTTTCTCGCACCTTTACAAGAGTTTCCAGATTAAACGTATTGGTTTTATTTTGTCCTCGTTCCATCGCTTTTGAATTTGTATGTAAGTTTTATTTACATTTGGGCTTTTAGTTGTCTTTTAATCCGTTTGCGTTCAAAAATACTACTGTGCAGTCCATATTTACATCGAACAATCTCCAAAGATATTCAGAACGAATCTATTTATTGCAATGAATCATGACCTTGACTGCACGAGCGTCCCTCGACCTTGCCGCCTCGAATGCGTCGATCGTATCTTGTAAATCAAAGTGATGCGTTATCAGTGGTTTCAGGTCGACGCCGCTGTTATTTACAAAATCCAGTGCCGCAGGGTAACTGTAGAAAGTGAAATTTTAGACTATGTAACAAAATAGGGTTAAGACATATTGCTACAAAATGTGGTTTCGATATTAGTGTAACTCAGATGCATAAGTCAGTAATCTTTGGCTGACTGGTTGTAGGATTAATTTTATCAATACGTAATATAGGGTAGATTGGGTGTGAATTATGAATGTACACCGATATTTCGTAACTGTATTTATAGTGGACAGCACTGATATCTTCTGGTCCTATTAGTCTATTCTATTGACAAATTCAGCTATCTCTCGGACGGCGGTCTGCCTTTGAAAATGCCCGCCGTGCCAAAGGTTAAACTCTGACACATGCAATTCTTCCGGTTAACAGGTGTTAGGCAGTCTAATGAACTGAAGTCCACCCTGATATGAAATTCAACCAATGGGACATTTTTATGCCGAGATCATATAGAATAGGGATAAAAGGAGGGGAGTTTTTTGTTTTTTGTTTTTTGGGGTTTTTTTTGGGGGGGGGGGGGGGGGGGGCAGAGAGATCCCTAGGAAGAGAGCCCTGAGAAGAGAGCCATATGGACAGAGACCTATAGACTAGCCCTATGGACAGACGGGGAGATAGCTCAGAGCCATATGGACAGTTCTGATACGAGACACAACGTGAAGTACTAGTATATGAACTCTGTATGTTGATGGGATGTTGCTTTTGTTCATGTAACATTATCATTATTCAACATGAAATAAAAATGGCTATTACCAACAAGTATGTGTGTTTACGCCTACTGTGTTACAACAACTACAACAAAATATGATCAAAATGGAAAAAGTACTTCAATTTGACTTAGACATACGCGTAGATCAAACAAGATGAATAATTAAAATTCGTTTGGAAATTATGCTTTGAAATGACCTCATATAATACCCTAGTTGTATTAGCATCTTTTCCTCAATATCTGACACACCTTTCTTCAATATATTGAAATAACACGTCTTTTCTACATATTTCTACCTAACATGTTATATATAGTTCGTATTTCACACATCAAAACAAGTTTATACGAAAGCGTCAGTTCGTTGCTCTTTGGTACGTACCAATTGGCGTATCTGAAGATACCTTTAATATCTATTTCTTTAGTAGCTGCGATGTTGAGAGGGATGCCGCCACTGTTTTTATAACGTGCTACCGTCACCACACAACCCCCGGGATATGTTGCCTGAAATTAATTATTTCCTATTCTAAATGCTGGCAGTTGTAATGTTTCTCTTCACATCATGGAAAAATCTGGTATATCAGTTGCTAAAACAACTTTAAATATATTAACTGACTCTCTTGTTGCTAATGTAGTCTGTTATAGTAAACACATAATAATTAAACTATTACACAAAGATTGACTAATCTTTTAAACTTAACGAACAACTCAAAATCATGTATTATTTGATGAACATCTACTCTTCCCATATAAAAAGCAATTGTCGTTAAAGGAAGACAAAATGTCGATACCGGAAGCTTACATGTATAGCGGTGGCATAACTAATGTCTGCTCCACTGCATTCTATGGATACTTCCGGTTGACCTTCCATTATGACCTCGACCTGATCAGCCAGACACATGGGGTCATTTGATGTCACCTTCAGGGTGAGATCTGCTCCCATTTGACGGGCTACTTGTAAACGGTTATCATCTATATCTGAAAGTAGAATTAGAAAAAATAACCATGTTTTAGAATGTTTTTATAACTATATTGTCATATATATATTATCAGGTAGCAGGGAAACACGGACAGAACTGCTTTGTGACTTTGTCACTGATATCATCAAATCAGTAATACATATGTCATATTAATTAATACTGTATATATATAGTAACAAGGCTAAGATAACAGACAAACCAGATAACACGGTGTATTTGTAGTAGCCAGTTCAAGATAACAGACAGGTCAAGAAAAAAAGTGTATGTATAGTAAACAGTTTGAGATAACAGACAGATCAGGTAACACATTAAGTGTATGTTTTGTAGCCAACCAGGTAATGTGTGTGACACTTCTAAAGTTCTATTAGTACGATGATAATTAGTGGGTTTTTTTTTTTATTTTAAGAGCGCATCAATTATATGTATGGTGAAATAGCCTTGATCAAGTTACCACAAACGTTTCTATAGCCATATTTCACTGAACGGTACGAAAACAACAGTGGAAGAAACACTCAAAATCTTGTCTAGCAGTGGATAATGGATATTGATACTCCACTTCATTAAAGTCTCTTTTTTTCCATATGGTATTAACGTGATAATTTATCGTGAACAGTTGTAAACAAAGTGTAAGTTCGAATTAAGTATGGTAAAATTACACTGGTTTTATAGTGAAAAATTTCGAGACTTTTTTAAATGTTCGAAATACCGAGAAATTCGAAACATTGAAGTTCGAAATACCGAAGTTTGACTGTAGGTGATGACTAGTTGTGATAAGCAACACAATGTGACATGCCTCGGTGATCACATTGTTTTTATTATTCTTGGAATCAACTGCAGAAAATTAACAAAATTTAAACGACGGAACGAACCAAAGAGCATAAATAAACAAAGTTTTCAGGTGGATTTTTAAACTACAAACGAATGTGAAAACTTCGAGTATTCACAGTAAACTAAAATCTTCCTTTTTAACTCAAATCATTATGTCACTTTCTACACAATATAAAATTTAACACAACGAAATCAGCCCAAATACATTCCCATGGCTTATACACTATGCTTTCCTGTCCGTGTTAAAACACCTCAACATATTATAGCAATACACCTTTAAGTCTATCCAATCAAACCTTTATTCTCTGTCCTCACCTGTTATCAGAACCTTTGAAGCTCCAATTTGTTTGGCTACCAGCATTGTCAATATCCCGACAGGACCTAGGATTAATATAATATCATTTTTAATATTCCTATAGGACATAAGGATAGTAAAATAGCATTGTATGTATTCAGACTGCACCTAGGAATAATATGATATCATTATAAATATTTTAATATGACCTAGACATAAAAAAATATATCATGATTTCTATATTCCAACAAGACCTAGTGATGAAAAATTATCGTTATTTCTATACTTCGACAAAACATCGGAATGATAAAATATCATTATTTTTATATACCGACAAGACCTATGGATAATTAATTATCAATATTTCAATATTTCTACAAGACCTAGTGATAATATATCATGATTTCTATATTCCGAAAAGACCTACTCTTCGCTGTCTACTCTCATTTCCACTAATAATTTGAAAGTTTTACCAGAAACAAATTGTATATAAAACGGGGATGGAACGTTAGCGCCTGTACACATTTCGTACATACATTAGTACTATTACACATTTGACGTGCAAAGAGTTGAACACCATACCACGTGATTCGTGCCTACTGAAGAATACCAGATAGATATATATTAACCCTTAGGAATGAACAAATGAACGTCAATTTGTGGTACAGATTATTTTTAGTGAAGCGACAGTTATGGAAATATAATGACGTCATAGGAGACAGTCCTTTGTTCTGAAGTATAAATTGGAAATTTATTGCAAAGTGATATGATTAATGATCTAATGTCCAGATTTACTAGTATACTGATATAATAAAAAAAAACGGGTTCCGTATTGTTTACATTTATAAGGGGTGTTTTTCTGGTTGTAGATTTAAACTTAAAAGTATAAAATGCTACAAACTATTATATATTTGAAACATGACAAAAACTGTGTCAAGCCTCAACTCATGCTTGGTCAGGTGGCGCTCTCGCGCCTTTCATCTCGGCGTCCAAGGTTTGATTTCCATATCAACAAGAGTGATTAATGGAAGTTGTAATACAAATAAGAACAATTTTAAAGTAATGAAATGCCCTGCTGACCTGAACCGCATACCAAGACTTTGGTTCCGAGTCTCACATTACCGCGGCGACAGCTGTATATCGCCACAGCCAGGGGCTCTAACAATGCGCCCTCATCCAGACTTATGTTACCAGGAAGTCTACAAGAAAAGACACTGTCAGTACGAATTATTATACCAATGTTAAATCATATAAAGCCTGGCCAATTACTCTGTACCAAAGTTGTGCTGTTAAAGGAGGGCTTGGTCGATTGATACAGAACGTAAATAACTACGTTTTCTACTAACGATAGTCTCATGCGAAATAATGACATATCAACCGGATTTAATTACTTGTGCGTCTTTTGCACGTTCTTCAAGATTGCATGTTGTAGACACTTTTATCACTGATGAGTCCTAGAAGGACTGTATGATGCAGTTTGAATCACTCCACAATAGGGTTGTTTCTAGCGTTGGTTGAAATTCGTCAGTAGAAATCCATTATATTTGAAACATTTGTTTTCAATGTAGACTGATATATTTACCTGAAGCAGAAGTCAGCTGGGTGTTTGTAGTACATACACAGGTTGCCATCGTCGGGGGGCGTGGCACAGAAAAATATGCTCTTACATAAATTGTATCTGCCGTTCTTACAAAGGGCACACTTCCGGCACGGAACTCCAGGCTCTATCGCCACCCGGTCACCTGACCAAAAGGCACCAAAACCACTGTATGATAGTCTTAATGGTGATAAGAAATGCTTTGAACGTCATGATAGTTATGCCTTGTTTTTTAAGACGTCGCCATAAAATTTACGTTAACAAAGCATTAATATAAAGAATATATATATATATAAAGAAAATAGGAGTCAGTAGGAATATATGAAGTACCTATGTTCAAGGTCCTAACACCTTGGCCGACCTTGACGACAGTCCCACTTCCCTCGTGCCCCATCACCATTGGCTGTCCGAGGGTGAAAATGCCACACTTGCCCTCTGTCCAGTACTTAAGATCAGATCCACATATCCCTACCGATCCCATTGAGAGTAGCACTTCTATATGAGAACAAAAGCGAAGATTTAGAAAAAAAAGGTATTGCATGTTTCATTTGTTGATGTTTTTTATTCACGATCTCTTAAACATCTCCACTTTGAAGACAAGTATTATTTGAGTTTTTGATTTATTGTTCTTCGCTTTAACACTTTGTGTGACTTTCTGTTGAAATACAAACCATTCTTTTCCAGTTCTGGCACGGCTATTTTCTCCTAAACAGAAAGAGACGTTAGAATATTGATATTGGTGACTTTATAAAACAAGGCCTCAAGTCTTACATAAATAAATCTTTATTTTTAAAAAATTGTGCAACAAACTCGTTACCTTATCAATCAACGGAACACCAGTCATGTTAAGGATGTAGGTTATTTCAAACAGAGATGTCGATCAACATATTTAATGAAGTACATATATAGATTTATTGAAAACAAGCATTTTGTTATAAGCAGAGAAACACCAGAGAGTAGACAGAATAATGAGAGAGAGAGAGAGAGAGAGAGAGAGAGAGAGAGAGAGAGAGAGAGAGAGAGAGAGAGAGAGAGAGAGAGAGAGAGAGAGAGAGAGAGAGAGAGAGCTAATAAAACACTATATGACCGTTTGTTTACATAATAGCATTTTAATACCTTCTGATTCTACACCGGTAGATTTAGGTCAGTATGAGATGTGTGACAAAACATTATCTATAACATATGCCTTAACACACTATCACAGATAATGTACAGACACGCACTTTGCTACATTTTGACCCCTCTGTTTATAAATATATCAATGCAATATTTAGAGAGCTATGTTGTTGGACAAATTTAAACATTAATACAGTCAGGCATTTCTACGATGTGATTAAATGACCTAACAATTATGAGTGTTTATTCTGCGGACTACTCGGGTGATGTTAATTGTATCTGTGCCTGTTTTAGAATTAATACGACAGCAATGAAGCATTATGCAATTGATGTTATAATGACTATGTCAATATATGTTTTAAACATGTCCCCGTATGCTCGACATAAACGATCCATGCTCTACTTCTCATGTAAGCTGCCTGCTTAGTTTATGATAAACTATGTTTTGCATAATCACATTTTTACACTGATGTTACTTTACATCGATGAAGGAGAATCAATATTTGGAATATACCAGACGAATGTCGAGTTTCCCGTGTAATACGGCCGCCAGGTTGTCTGTCTTGATATCACAGGAGGACGCCATGTCAGTTCTGTGTGTCACATCAACGCTGACTAATACAGTATTGTTAAAGTTTGTCGAACCTTATCTGTAAGGTTGTGTATTCAATCTACAAGCTGTAACACTGGTGTAAACAGGTGGAGAGGCCAGGAGGGATCGGACGTGGTTGTCACGCTTTCTAAATTCAAATTCATTTGGATATTTAGCATTCTTTGTCCCCTTCTAAAGCACGTGGTAAACAGTACTTCGTGTAGATAAATCACACGTTCTCTCACTTTATTGAAATAAATACTTGGTAGGATGAGAACTGAAATTGGCGATAAATATCGGCGTTTCACAAAGTGTATAAAAATAAAACGAAACGGAAAAAGAAACCAGACACAATTTTCCCTTTGGTAATGTTTTGGATGATTTTGGTTTTAAAACCTGCATGATAAAGACGGCAGTAGGACCGTACTTATCTCGATCCGTCTGTAGCTTGAAAAATGATAACAAAGGCATAGTGAAAAGATGTATTGATACATGAGCATAAGTATGTCATATTAGGATATCAACATCAAATTGAACAGAAAACAAAACTAATTTGCCTAATATACAATATTAAAATCATGGTGTAACATGTAAATTCGTCAAGTCCATCTCTGAGTGGTAAACGTTTTGGTTTACTCAAGTAGATCGATAAAACAACTGACTTCGCGGATAGGCATCGACAAGAAGTCACGACGGGAAACTCACTTCGAAGTCGTCAATACGTTTCTTCCAAATGGAGATTGGGATTTGTGTATCATTCTCTGTAATATTATTCAGAAAAGGTAGGAGACAATATCACATGATATGATTTTATTAAGTGGTGATATTATAACTGGTTTTTGTCCCCGGATTGAGAATATCACCTACTAGGCACAGTGTATCGTCTTCATCAACAGTCTGCCATTACCCACAAACTCACTTGAAGCGGAAAAAAATTCGGAACATGCCACATACATTCTCATCATCGTTCTTTCAACTTCAAATCTTTGTGACATATTTTAGCATGTCGCTATAACAAATTTCTCCGGTGTCAATTTTTGTGTCAATCATCTGCCTAAAAGGGAAGGATGACTGCCATCTTTGGGATAGCGTCAGAATCCATGAGCATATCTGGGATTAGATTTGACTTAACTTTGCGTTTTCTTCTACGCGTGGTCACCGTTCATGGACAAGATAAGATCGTTATAACGTCCCGGTCATTTCGTCACATCTCAAATTGAATATTCGTACAACGATCATTCTAATCATTCCAACAATATATTCTCTGGTGTCGATGACTATATTAAGCATATTGTGAAATAAACTTCTACAATCAGAAGACGCCGTAACAAAACAAGAAAACCATGGATCAATTAACGGTCATCTCACCATATAAAGACCTACATATAAAAGGAGGCCAAATCAGTCTAAAATTGCTCAACTACTTTACAGCTTACAAAGAAGTCAATGCCGATTAATAAAAACATATTCTACACACTTGAAATCCTATTCCTTATACATGCAACTACACATGACAGAACCAATATCAACAGCATGGACATTTTTGTTAATGATAAGTCGTTTGAAGAATTTAACATATTTGACAAGGTCAATATCATGAATGAAATCGGTAACGCTTCATCCAAGCATACCACAGATCCAATATCAGCACCCAAGGTGTTTTGGTTCTTAAGAAGAAGTCGTTTAACGATTTTGACATATTTAACACATGTGACCATCAACCCATCACGCTACAGGCTACTTGGTTTTGTGTTACCGAGAAGAAGTCGTTCATGCTACAGGCCCAATATTGACACCCTGGGCCATTTGGGTATCAAAATGATGTCGTTTAAAGATTCTGATATTTTTTACATATGTAATTTTGAATGTGGGTCAAGGTAAATAGTGTGACTAAATTGGCACACCTTTTCATTCCATCATGCTACAGGCCCAATATCAGCGCCCTGGGACTGGGTTGTTGAACAGATGTCGTTTGAAGATTAAGTCATATTCAACTGGTAAAGGTCATTCATTTAAGACAAACGTGATAGTGCTTTATCCGTGCATACTACAGGACCAATGTCAAAACTCGGGGCATTTCGGTTATTGAAAAGAAGTCGTTTAAAGACTTTGACATATTTGACACTTGTGATCTTGAAAGTGGCTAAAGGTAAAAAAAAATCATAACAAACATGGTAACGCTTCGTCCCATAATGATACGGGCCAAATATCAACACCCTGGGCCTTTTGGTTATTGAGAAGTAGTCGTTTGAATATTTTGTTACATTTCAACGCTGTGGCCTTCAACGCCGATCAAGGTCAATATTGGAAGCACACTTGGAAGTCTCTCATACCCCAATGCTTCAGGCCCAATATAGACACCATAAGTCATTTGATTATTGATAAGTCGTTTAAAGATTAAAAAGTTCACGAACGATGGACTGCACAAAACGACGAAACAAACTTGTCAGTCCTTCATCCCAGCTTACTATGAATCAAATATCCGCACACTTAGCCTTTAGGTTATTGAGATAAAGTCGTTTAAAGAGTTTAGCATATTTGTGTCATTTGACCTTGAAAGGCGGTAAAGGTCATTCATATCAATAAACTTGTAGCCCTTCATCCGTGCATACTACAGGCATATTGTGCGCACCCTAAACGGTTCAGTTACTGTGAAGAAGTTGTTTGAATATTTTAAATATATTTCACCTTGCGACCTTGAAAGTCAGTTAAGGTCAATCACAAGAACAAAGTTTGCCGTTCTTCTTTCCAGCATGCAATTTAGCTATTTAGAAGTTGTTTAAAAGTTTTAATGCATTGACCGCTATGACCTTTACGAAGTGTTAAGGTCAATCATATGAACAAATTTGGTATTCCTTCCGGCATGCTACAGGCAAAATATCAGTACCCTGAGCCTATTGGTTAATAAGAATCTGTTAAAAAAGATAAAAATCATTTGACCCGTTTAACTTGAACGTCGGTCAAAATCAACTTTTAATTGTTAGATATTTTATTCAAGTATGCTACAGATCCAAAATCAGGACCATGGGCCTTTTGGTTATTGAGAAAAATTCGTTGGAATGAAAAGTTTACGCACCACTCAACGCGCACTTCATACGACGGCAGACAAAACACGATGCCTATTGATCATCCTCAGACTTGGGTCAGCTCACCTAAAAACCTCCTTTATTTCACACCGTAAAAGGCATTTTACTCTTACTAACATACGGCAATGACTAGATCTGTAATTCATTATATTTATAAATGCGTCATGTATCTCTTTCAATATCTTCATTTATCCATAATCTATTACTGAAGAAAAGGCGTGAAATATTAAGTCGGAATACGACACATTACATTACGTACATCATCATCCTCGGGAGTGAGTGAAAAGCTGTCTTACCTACACAGGTTTCGCGCAATTTACCAATAATATTCTATGTTACTTAGCAACGTGTTTTGAACGTTATTGTTACAGGTTTAGAACGGTGTTATATTAATATAACCAAGATTTATAGCACACATTACGTCAATTTTCGTTGCATTATATCCTAGATACCTCTTGTCTGTGAGAAGGGTTGGATTGATAGCATTACTTTGTCTCTTGTATAGAAGGGTGGTCACAATAGAGCTGTTGTTATAGACAAGCTTTATCCCATTCCTCCTTCAACATGAGGTTGGCATTATACTTTAAGTTTATTTTCTTCTTGGTTGGGATCTTTAATTACAGTCAGTGCTATCAGGCAATTTTTAATCAGGAATGTTATAATTTATTGTATTCCTGTTCAAGTACACTGAAAAACAGATATTGTCTCTGTGACTCTTTGTGTGAATACTATGATGACTGTTGTTTCGATGCCCGAAACGAAACAAAGATGAAATCAGAATTTGAAACCAAGCATAGACTGTTTCTTAACAAGACCACTTGTGAATCTGTCACCTTTGGGAAAGTGCAAGGTACAAGTCGAAATTTCGGAGTTTTCATGGTGTCATCTTGTCCTGAATTCTCAAGTGCTGATGTAGACGTTAAACGTCAATGTGAAAGCACTCACACTGACTGGGATCTTATAGATATTATACCTGTTACTGAGAACATTACAAATATCACATTCAAAAACAGACATTGCGCAAAATGCAATGCGATATCAAACTGGATTCCTTGGCTTTTTGAAGTACAATGTGGAATACAGTACTTTGCATACGACATGAGCAAGACGTTTTCACTTGTTGAGTCGGTTCGTCATCGACTAAGAAGTGAATATTGTAGTTATTATTTTATACAACCAAAATATACAAAACCAAGAAGTTGTTTAAAACATTTCAAATATGATTTAAGAAACAGTTTGTTCTCTGTAAACAAGACGGCTTGTGAAAATCGCGTATTTAAAGCAATTCAAAGCTTACATGGTGTGTACAGGAATCTACAATGCTTTCTCGATTTTTTTAAACTTCAATATGTACCAGAATCACACATATTGATTTGCTACCGGGATTTGTCTATAATCTCTGCAAAGGATCATTTTCTTACAATGAGCAGTTTGATAGATGTATCATCCTTAGTGGAGGATGTTTCCACTACTACACGATGTGGTAAACGAGAAGTATACGTATCAAAACAGGTAGGTACAGCTAATAGATAAAACAAATGACAAACTATTATAAATAATTGGAAATTGAGTTCGTAAATATACGACTTAAAGTAACATGGATTCCAGATATACACCTTGATATCTCTGTCTAGTGGGCTTTGCGGGGTTACCAGGGACACAATAATAATTTTGAACAGTATAATGAAGCTTACAGATATTAAAATAAAAAATATATACTTTAGGGATATCTGAAGAGATCAGTGAGATAGCGGACGAAATACTACTTGAATAATGTGTTCAGTCTTTTGATATGGGAGGTCATTTTCAAAGAAAAGTTCATGGTTGTGAAATTGTTTTATGAAGAGTTTGTGTTAAGCCAAGAATTTGCCATGGACGAAGTCGCGAAAAAGATTTCTGGGTCACAGTTTCTCCGTTGAATTTGGTGATAGGACAGGATGTTACAGTATGTTACCAAGCGATGTTCCTCTTTTGTGTGACATTTTTCTTTCCATACTGCTTTTCAGAAAGATTTTAACAATAAATGGTATTAAAAACCTTGCTGGATCTTCGAATTTAACATATTATTTAACCAAGTCTTGAATAACAAGAAATTGAATAACTTGCGTATATTGCAGGCATATCCCACAAAGGCGTCTCTAACATTACATTGGTCGTTTGCCAAAACCAGAAGGAACATGTTTCTATTCAGCTTTATAATAAACGAAATCTTCATTTCCAATTCCTAATGTTCATTTTAAGAAAGTAGCATCCCTGTAGCCCCAGCCTGTCGGTTTAACAAGATAAAGTGGATTCGATATTTTGATAGCTTATAGTGACATTTGCATCACAGGGTGGAGAAAGTGCAGAAGCATCGGGGATCTCTATAGTCCTCAAAGTGATCTTATTGGACAAATGATTTGTTTCTTTGTGCGACCTCAAGTTAAATCTCTTCAATTCTCATTTATTTACAAAGTGGTTTTGCTGTTATTAACATCATTTTCACTTGAAAATTGATTGTCCCACATTGACTTGCTAAATATCTTTTCAAAGTTCTGTATGTATATCTTTCGTTTGTTCATGCCGTGCTGACGTTTCATCAATTTAGATTTTTGAGTTAGATTTTGTCGACAAATCTGTGGTTTTTTGCTGTTTTAGGTAAACTGCCAGCGACTGTATTGTCCGATCAACACTGAACCGCATAATGGACGATGCAAGAAGGTCAGTGCTACATATGGAGGCAAAATACTAGATCTTTTATTTCAAGTAAACATTAACTCTTCTCAATCAAACTTGCATATTTATGAATTTGATAGTATACTTACAGCAGTCGGAATTATACTGAGCAGTTGTTTCAACTTCAGAGCAATACAAAGACAGTCATTTCAACAAACATTAACAGGTGAATTGGTGACTACCGGCAAGGCTTGTGCCATAGTGATGGTAAGATCGCCAATAGCAGTGAAACCGGACACAAATTGCAGCATAGAAAATGAAAGCAATTTGGTGATGAGTTACGTTGCAAACTACAGCGAGCTCTTCGAAAACGGACTCATGATTCAACTTATAAATGACGTGAAAATAGCATCATGTAGGGTTAACTTCTCGCTCAGAAATCCTGCCTATATAATGAACCACAGTGAGCGTCAGTTACCATGTCAAGCTGTAAGGGTTGATGTTCAAGAATACAGACCAGACCTTCTGAATATCAATAATACCATTTCGCCTGAAAATAATTTACAATTTGATTTAAATGGGATATCTATTAATTCATCAGATGTTTTATTTTTCAATGATATTTACTTTATTTGTATAAATACTTATTTATCGAAGTACGAATACGCGGTACAAAAACAACAAAATCTCCATTACAGGACAGTCATCAGTACCTCGTGCACTAGTGTATCTATTCTTTGCTTAATCTACACTTTGGTACAATATTATGTCATTCCATTCATGAGGAATGGTAAATCAGATCTGATTATAGCGTTGATAGTATTTCTTTTGTTTGCGCAGACAAGTTTCTTAACGACGTCCTATCTCCCTGTTACAAATGTTGTTTGTGGGTGGCTGGGAATGCTACATCATTTTGCATGGTTGGGCGCCTTTGTTTTCATGTTCCTCTGCTCCTTCAGATTGGCCAGAGAATTAAGGACCTTAAAAACGTATAGCAGAATGGAAACAACACAAGGTACAGTGAAATATACCTGCGTCGGGCTTATCATTGTCATTGTAATTGTTTTATCCACGAAGATAATGAATTTATATTTATCACCTTCCGAAAACTGGTATGGAGGAAAGAGTTGCTTTATTTCGAATTCTTTCGCCCTATTGTTAGCTTTTGTAACACCGATATCCTTCATTTTGTGTGGAAACTTGGTCGTTTTTGTTTGTATAATGTATCACATATCTACAACATCCATACAGTCTGCATCGAGCACAGTCAAACCCAAATTGGTTGTCTTCATAAAAATTTCATCACTCATGGGATTTAGCTGGCTTATCGGTATTGTTGCCACGCTAGTCGAATCAGAAGTGCTACTTATTATATTTGAAAACATAGCAAGTTTACAAGGAACGTTTATAACCTTAAGTTTTGCTTGTAATCATCGCGTCCTGACATTTTACAAAAATCTGTATCACAAAAGATCGCAATGATAACTTTAGATAGAATTACTGAAACAAATAATATTAGTAAATGAAAAGAATTAAATTCTGCAATATGTCCTAGCGATCTTTTACAATCTTTGAGATTGCAGATGGTAGATATTGCTGGTGGTTGAAAAATAAAAACTTAAACTTGATGTAATTATACAATTACCAGATTTACGAAAATTACGAATGTTATTGAATTAAGGGGCTAATGCTACTCCCCGTTTAAATTTGGACTTTGCGTTTGATTACTTTTGCTGCTTCTCAGTCGCCTCCTAGTCTTCACAAATTAGGCCCATAGCATCACTGACGATTCCTAGAAGGACTAAACAGCTACAAAATACAGTTTAATTCAATGCTATATCAAAGTCTAAATTTGTATTAAAAGATATACTTACAACTTGTGTATATTTGTGTTTTAATGGCCCATTTACTACATATAAAGTATCATTGTCATCATTAGCACAACTTTGAAAAAAAAAACTTATTGCATGGTGTGCAAAATATTATGTTTGGTCGCCATGTTGGATCATAATTTATTAAAAACAGTTGTAATTAGACTTGGCAGCTGCATACATTTCAGGACGGTATTTATGTATGCTGGGCCATTTTAAAATGCCACTACACTGATAGTTTAAGGTAAGTGAACCTTCCCATTCAGCAACACTAATTAGACTCAGAGTCGGTTGTATTATTCATCGTTACTCATTATTTGACTATACAATTATATTTTTACATCGAAATGTGATATTAAATCGTCTGTCTCTTGTAGAATTTACTAAAATGTCAGAACCGTATCATGACAATCCACTCGATCATATTTCCAGTCCTAAAGTCTCATTTCAATCTTAAGGTCAAGCAATGCCATAAATCCGTCATATGTCAGAAGCAAAAACCATAAGGTGGATCGACTTTAGCGGGCGCATAGTAATAAAGATGGAAAAGAAGTGTAAAATGAAGCATAAGAAAACCTGTCTTCTTTTACAACAAAAACATAATATGGGTGTAACTATCAAATTAGGTTCATAAAGGGACGGTAAAACACTACTAATAAAGTTATTTAGTTTAGTAAGACAAACGTTGTATCAAAACAATATTGATATAGCTGTTTAGTTTAGTAAGACAGACGATGTATCAAAACACTACTGATATATCTGATGTACGTTGTATCAAAACAATATTGATATAGCTGTTTAGTAAGACAGACGATGTATCACAACACTACTGATGTAGCTGTTTAGTTCAGTAACACAGACGTTGTATCAAAACAATATTGATATAGCTGTTTAGTTTAGTAAGACAGACGATGTATCACAACACTACTGATGTAGCTGTTTAGTATGTATCACAACACTACGACAGGCGATGTATCACAACCCTACTGATGTAGCTGTTTAGTAAGACAGACGATGTATCACAACACTACTGATGTATCTGTTTATTAAGACAGAGGATGTATCACAACACTACTGATGTAGCTGTTTAGTAAGACAGACGATGTATCACAACACTACTGATATAGCTATTGAGTTTAGTAAGACAGACGATGTATCACAACACTACTGATGTAGCTGTTTAGTTTAGTAAGACAGACGATGTATCACAACACTACTGATGTAGCTGTTTAGTAAGACAGACGATGTATCACAACACTACTGATGTATATGTTTAGTAAGACAGACGATGTATCACAACACTTGATGTAAGACAGTAAGACAGACGATGTATCACAACACTACTGATGTAGCTGTTTAGTTTAGTAAGACAGACGATGTATCACAACACTACTGATGTAGCTGTTTAGTAAGACTGTGATGTAGCTGTTTAGTAAGACAGACGATGTATCACAACACTACTGATGATGTGATGTAGTTTAGTAAGACAGACGATGTATCACAACACTACTGATGTAGCTGTTTAGTAAGACAGTATCACAACACTACTGATGTATGTATCACAACACTACTGATGTATGTATCACAACACTACTGTGTAGCTAGTAAGACAGACGATGTATCACAACACTACTGATGTAGCTGTTTAGTAAGACAGACGATGTATCACAACACTACTGATGTAGCTGTTTAGATATAGCTGTTTAAGACAGACGATGTATCACAACACTACTGATGTAGCTGTTTAGTAAGACAGACGATGTATCACAACACTACTGGTGTATATGTTAAGTAAGACAGACGATGTATCACAACACTACTGATGTAGCTGTTTAGTTTAGTAAGACAGACGATGTATCACAACACTCCTGATGTAGCTGTTTAGTAGGACAGACGATGTATCACAACACTACTGATGTATATGTTAAGTAAGACAGACGATGTATCACAACACTACTGATGTAGCTGTTTAGTTTAGTAAGACAGACGATGTATCACAACACTACTGATGTAGCTGTTTGATGTATCACAACACTACTGATGTAGCTGTTTAGTAGGACAGACGATGTTTATGTATATGTTAAGTAAGACAGACGATGTATCACAACACTACTGATGTAGCTGTTTAGTAAGACAGACGATGTATCACAACACTCCTGATGTAGCTGTTTAGTAGGACTGACGATGTATCACAACACTACTGATGTATATGTTAAGTAAGACAGACGATGTATCACAGCACTACTGATGTAGCTGTTTAGTTTAGTAAGACAGACGATGTATCACAACACTACTGATGTAGCTGTTTAGTAAGACAGACGATGTATCACAACACTACTGATGTAGCTGTTTAGTAGGACAGACGATGTATCACAACACTACTGATGTATATGTTAAGTAAGACAGACGATGTATCACAACACTACTGATGTATTTGTTTAGTAAGACAGACGATGTATCACAACACTCCTGATGTAGCTGTTTAGTAAGACAGACGATGTATCACAATGTAATAGAGGTCATTTTTCATCTCAATGCCTCCGCTAGGAATCGAACCCGGGACCCCTGGTTTACTAGTCTGACTCTCAACCAATCGAGCTAAAGAGAAGTTCTCCCTAGCCGAGTGGTATGTTGCGGCTAGTATTTTACCAGGGTTACATACTCCCCCTCCAGGAAATAACTCGTCCTCGAGTTTCCAGGGGTTACAGCGACGCCGGTGGGGCATGGCTAAGTACTATTCCCGGGTCCCTACATGGGCGCCAATGTAACAGAGGTCATTTTTCATCTCAATGCCTCCGCTAGGAATCGAACCCGGGACCCCTTGTTTACTAATCTGACGCTCAACCAATCGAGCTAAAGAGAAGTTCTCCCTAGCCGAGTGGTATGTTGCGGCTAGTATTTTACCAGGGTTACAACAACACTACTGATATAGCTGTTTAGTAAGACAGACGATGTATCACAACACTACTGATGTATATGTTAAGTAAGACAGACGATGTATCACAACACTACTGATGTAGCTGTTTAGTTTAGTAAGACAGACGATGTATCACAACACTCCTGATGTAGCTGTTTAGTAGGACAGACGATGTATCACAACACTACTGATGTATATGTTAAGTAAGACAGACGATGTATCACAACACTACTGATGTAGCTGTTTAGTTTAGTAAGACAGACGATGTATCACAACACTACTGATGTAGCTGTTTAGTAAGACAGACGATGTATCACAACACTACTGATGTAGCTGTTTAGTAGGACAGACGATGTATCACAACACTACTGATGTATATGTTAAGTAAGACAGACGATGTATCACAACACTACTGATGTATTTGTTTAGTAAGACAGACGATGTATCACAACACTCCTGATGTAGCTGTTTAGTAGGACAGACGATGTATCACAACACTACTGATGTAGCTGTTTAGTTTAGTAAGACAGACGATGTATCACAACACTACTGATGTATGTGTTAAGTAAGACAGACGATGTATCACAACACTACTGATGTAGCTGTTTAGTAGGACAGACGATGTATCACAACACTACTGATGTATGTGTTAAGACAGACGATGTATCACAACACTACTGATGTATTTGTTTAGTAAGACAGACGATGTATCACAACACTACTGATATAGCTGTTTAGTAAGACAGACGATGTATCACAACACTACTGTTATAGCTGTTTAGTAAGACAGACGATGTATCACAACACTACTGATGTAGCTGTTTAGTTTAGTAAGACAGACGATGTATCACAACACTACTGATGTAGCTGTTTAGTAAGACAGACGATGTATCACAACACTACTGATGTATATGTTAAGTAAGACAGACGATGTATCACAACACTACTGATGTAGCTGTTTAGTTTAGTAAGACAGACGATGTATCACAACACTCCTGATGTAGCTGTTTAGTAGGACAGACGATGTATCACAACACTACTGATGTATATGTTAAGTAAGACAGACGATGTATCACAACACTACTGATGTAGCTGTTTAGTTTAGTAAGACAGACGATGTATCACAACACTACTGATGTAGCTGTTTAGTAAGACAGACGATGTATCACAACACTACTGATGTAGCTGTTTAGTAGGACAGACGATGTATCACAACACTACTGATGTATATGTTAAGTAAGACAGACGATGTATCACAACACTACTGATGTAGCTGTTTAGTAAGACAGACGATGTATCACAACACTCCTGATGTAGCTGTTTAGTAGGACAGACGATGTATCACAACACTACTGATGTATATGTTAAGTAAGACAGACGATGTATCACAGCACTACTGATGTAGCTGTTTAGTTTAGTAAGACAGACGATGTATCACAACACTACTGATGTAGCTGTTTAGTAAGACAGACGATGTATCACAACACTACTGATGTAGCTGTTTAGTAGGACAGACGATGTATCACAACACTACTGATGTATATGTTAAGTAAGACAGACGATGTATCACAACACTACTGATGTATTTGTTTAGTAAGACAGACGATGTATCACAACACTCCTGATGTAGCTGTTTAGTAAGACAGACGATGTATCACAATGTAATAGAGGTCATTTTTCATCTCAATGCCTCCGCTAGGAATCGAACCCGGGACCCCTGGTTTACTAGTCTGACTCTCAACCAATCGAGCTAAAGAGAAGTTCTCCCTAGCCGAGTGGTATGTTGCGGCTAGTATTTTACCAGGGTTACATACTCCCCCTCCAGGAAATAACTCGTCCTCGAGTTTCCAGGGGTTACAGCGACGCCGGTGGGGCATGGCTAAGTACTATTCCCGGGTCCCTACATGGGCGCCAATGTAACAGAGGTCATTTTTCATTTCAATGCCTCCGCTAGGAATCGAACCCGGGACCCCTTGTTTACTAATCTGACGCTCAACCAATCGAGCTAAAGAGAAGTTCTCCCTAGCCGAGTGGTATGTTGCGGCTAGTATTTTACCAGGGTTACAACAACACTACTGATATAGCTGTTTAGTAAGACAGACGATGTATCACAACACTACTGATGTATATGTTAAGTAAGACAGACGATGTATCACAACACTACTGATGTAGCTGTTTAGTTTAGTAAGACAGACGATGTATCACAACACTACTGATGTAGCTGTTTAGTAGGACAGACGATGTATCACAACACTACTGATGTATGTGTTAAGTAAGACAGACGATGTATCACAACACTACTGATGTAGCTGTTTAGTAAGACAGACGATGTATCACAACACTACTGATGTAGCTGTTTAGTTTAGTAAGACAGACGATGTATCACAACACTACTGATGTATATGTTAAGTAAGACAGACGATGTATCACAACACTACTGATGTAGCTGTTTAGTAAGACAGACGATGTATCACAACACTACTGATGAAGCTGTTAAGTAAGACAGACGATGTATCACAACACTACTGATGTATTTGTTTAGTAAGACAGACGATGTATCACAACACTACTGATGTAACTTTTTAGTTTAGTAAGACAGACGATGTATCACAACACTACTGATGTAGCTGTTTAGTAAGACAGACGATGTATCACAACACGACTGATGTAGCTATTTAGTTTAGTAAGACAGACGATGTATCAAAACACTACTGATGAAGCTGTTTAGTAAGACAGGCGATGTATCACAACACTACTGATGTAGCTGTTTAGTAAGACAGATGATGCATCACAAAACTACTGATGTAGCTGTTTAGTAAGACAGACGATGTATCACAACACTACTGATGTAGCTGTTTAGTAAGACAGACGATGTATCACAACACTAATAATGTATCTGTTTAGTTTCGTAAGACAGACGATGTATCACAACACTACTGATGTAGCTGTTTAGTAAGACAGATGATGCATCACAAAACTACTGATGTAGCTGTTTAGTAAGACAGACGATGCATCACAAAACTACTGATGTAGACAAGTTTCTTAACGACGTCCTATCTCCCTGTTACAAATGTTGTTTGTGGGTGGCTGGGAATGCTACATCATTTTGCATGGTTGGGCGCCTTTGTTTTCATGTTCCTCTGCTCCTTCAGATTGGCCAGAGAATTAAGGACCTTGAAAACGTATAGCAGAATGGAAACAACACAAGGTACAGTGAAATATACCTGCGTCGGGCTTATCATTGTCATTGTAATTGTTTTATCCACGAAGATAATGAATTTATATTTATCACCTTCCGAAAACTGGTATGGAGGAAAGAGCTGCTTTATTTCGAATTCTTTCGCCCTATTGTTAGCTTTTGTAACACCGATATCCTTCATTTTGTGTGGAAACTTGGTCGTTTTTGTTTGTATAATGTATCACATATCTACAACATCCATACAGTCTGCATCGAGCACAGTCAAACCCAAATTGATTGTCTTCATAAAAATTTCATCACTCATGGGATTTAGCTGGCTTATCGGTATTGTTGCCACGCTAGTCGAATCAGAAGTGCTCCTTATTATATTTGAAAATATAGCAAGTTTACAAGGAACGTTTATAACCTTAAGTTTTGCTTGTAATCATCGCGTCCTGACATTTTACAAAAATCTGTATCACAAAAGATCGCAATGATAACTTTAGATAGAATTACTGAAACAAATAATATTAGTAAATGAAAAGAATTAAATTCTGCAATATGTCCTAGCGATCTTTCACAATCTTTGAGATTGCAGATGGTAGATATTGCTGGTGGTTGAAAAATAAACACTTAAACTTGATGTAATTACACAATTACCAGATTTACGAAAATTACGAATGTTATTGAATTAAGGGGCTAATGCTGCTCCCCGTTTAAATTTGGACTTTGCGCTCGATTACTTTTGCTGCTTCTCAGTCGCCTCCTAGTCTTCACAAATTAGGCCCATAGCATCACTGACGATTCCTAGAAGGACTAAACAGCTACAAAATGCAGTTTAATTCAATGCTATATCAAAGTCTAAATTTGTATTAAAATATATACTTACAACTTGTGTATATTTGTGTTTTAATGGCCCATTTATTACATATAAAGTACCATTGTCATCATTAGCACAACTTTGAAAAACAAACTTATTGCATGGTGTGCAAAATATTATGTTTGGTCGCCATGTTGGATCATAATTTATTAAAAACAGTTGTAATTAGACTTGGCAGCTGCATACATTTCAGGAGGTATTTATGTATGCTGGGGCCATTTTAAAATGCCACTACACTGATAGTTTAAGGTAAGTGAACCTTCCCATTCAGCAACACTAATTAGACTCAGAGTCGGTTGTATTATTCATCGTTACTCATTATTTGACTATACAATTATATTTTTGCATCGAAATGTGATATTAAATCGTCTGTCTCTTGTAGAATTTACTAAAATGTCAGAACCGTATCATGACAATCCACTCGATCATATTTCCAGTCCTAAAGTCTCATTTCAATCTTAAGGTCAAGCAATGCCATAAATCCGTCATATGTCAGAAGCAAAAACCATAAGGTGGATCGACTTTAGCGGGCGCATAGTAATAAAGATGGAAAAGAAGTGTAAAATGAAGCATAAGAAAACCTGTCTTCTTTTACAACAAAAACATAATATGGGTGTAACTATCAAATTAGGTTCATAAAGGGACGGTAAAACACTACTAATAAAGTTATTTAGTTTAGTAAGACAGACGTTGTATCAAAACAATATTGATATAGCTGTTTAGTTTAGTAAGACAGACGTTGTATCACAACACTACTGATGTAGCTATTAGTTTAGTAAGACAGACGATGTATCAAAACACTACTGATGTAGCTGTTTAGTTTAGTAAGACAGACGTTGTATCAAAACAATATTGATATAGCTGTTTAGTTTAGTAAGACAGACGATGTATCACAACACTACTGATGTAGCTGTTTAGTACGACAGGCGATGTATCACAACCCTACTGATGTAGCTGTTTAGTAAGACAGACGATGTATCACAACACTACTGATGTATCTGTTTAGTAAGACAGAGGATGTATCACAACACTACTGATGTAGCTGTTTAGTAAGACAGACGATGTATAACAACACTACTGATGTATCTGTTTAGTTTAGTAAGACAGACGATGTATCACAACACTACTGCTGTAGCTGTTTAGTTTAGTAAGACACACGATGTATCACAACACTAAAGATGTATATGTTTAGTTTAGTAAGACAGACGATGTATCACAACACTACTGATGTATCTGTTTAGTTTAGTAAGACAGACGATGTATCACAACACTACTGATGTAGCTGTGTAGTAAGACAGACGACGTATCACAACACTACTGATGTATCTGTTTAGTAAGACAGACGATGTATCACAACACTACTGATGTAGCTGTGTAGTAAGACAGACGATGTATCACAACACTACTGATGTAGCTGTTTAGTAAGACAGACGTTGTATCACAACACTCCTGATGTATCTGTTTAGTAAGACAGACGATGTATCACAACACTACTGATGTATCTGTTTAGTTTAGTAAGACAGACGATGTATCACAAAACTACTGATGTAGCTGTTTAGTTTAGTAAGACAGACGATGTATCACAACACTACAGATGTATCTGTATAGTTTAGTAAGAGAGACGATGTATCACAACACTACAAATGTAGCTGTTTAGTTTAGTAAGACAGACGATGTATCACAACACTACTGATGTAGCTGTTTAGTTCAGTAACACAGATGTTGTATCAAAACAAAATTGATATAGCTGTTTAGTTTAGTAAGACAGACGATGTATCACAACACTACTGATGTAGCTGTTTAGTTTAGTAAGACAGACGATGTATCACAACACTACTGATGTATCTGTTTAGTAAGACAGAGGATGTATCACAACACTACTGATGTAGCTGTTTAGTAAGACAGACGATGTATCACAACACAACTGATATAGCTATTTAGTTTAGTAAGACAGACGATGTATAACAACACTACTGATGTATCTGTTTAGTTTAGTAAGACAGACGATGTATCACAACACTACTGATGTAGCTGTTTAGTTTAGTAAGACAGACGATGTATCACAACACTACTGCTGTAGCTGTTTAGTTTAGTAAGACAGACGATGTAGCACAACACTACAGATGTATCTGTTTAGTTTAGTAAGACAGACGATGTATCACAACACTACTGATGTATCTGTTTAGTTTAGTAAGACAGACGATGTATCACAACACTACTGATGTAGCTGTTTAGTAAGACAGACGATGTATCACAACACTACTGATGTAGCTGTTAAGTAAGTCAGACGATGTATCACAACACTACTGATGTAGCTGTGTAGTAAGACAGACGACGTATCACAACACTACTGATGTATCTGTTTAGCAAGACAGACGATGTATCACAACACTACTGATGTAGCTGTGTAGTAAGACAGACGATGTATCACAACACTACTGATGTAGCTGTTTAGTAAGACAGACGTTGTATCACAACACTCCTGGTGTATCTGTTTAGTAAGACAGACGATGTATCACAACACTATTGATGTATCTGTTTAGTTTAGTAAGACAGACGATGTATCACAACACTACTGATGTATCTGTTTAGTTTAGTAAGACAGACGATGTATCACAACACTTCTGATGTATCTGTTTAGTAAGACAGGCAATGTATCCCAACACTACTGATGTAGCTGTTTAGTAAGACAGACGATGTATCACAACAGTGCTGATGTAGCTGTTTAGTACGACAGGCGATGTATCACAACCCTACTGATGTAGCTGTTTAGTAAGACAGACGATGTATCACAACACTACTGATGTAGCTGTTTAGTAAGACAGACGATGTATCACAACACTACTGATGTAGCTGTTTAGTTTAGTAAGACAGACGATGTATCACAACACTACTGATGTATCTGTTTAGTTTAGTAAGACAGACGATGTATCACAACACTACTGATTTAACTGTTTAGTTTAGTAAGACAGACGATGTATCACAACACTTCTGATGTATCTGTTTAGTTTAGTAAGACAGACGATGTATCACAACACTACTGCTGTAGCTGTTTAGTTTAGTAAGACAGACGATGTATCACAACACTACAGATGTATCTGTTTAGTTTAGTAATACAGACGATGTATCACAACACTACTGATGTATCTGTTTAGTTTAGTAAGACAGACGATGTATCACAACACTACTGATGTTGCTATTTAGTAAGACAGACGATGTATCACAACACTACTGATGTAGCTGTTAAGTAAGTCAGACGATGTATCACAACGCTACTGATGTAGCTGTGTAGTAAGACAGACGATGTATCACAACACTACTGATGTAGCTGTTTAGTAAGACAGACGATGTATCACAACACTACTGATGTAGCTGTTTAGTAAGACAGACGATGTATCACAACACTACTGATGTAGCTGTTTAGTAAGACAAACGATGTATCACAACACTACTGATGTAGCTGTTTAGTTCAGTAACACAGACGTTGTATCAAAACAAAATTGATATAGCTGTTTAGTTTAGTAAGACAGACGATGTATCACAACACTACTGATGTAGCTGTGTAGTAAGACAGACGATGTATCACAACAGTACTGATGTAGCTGTTTAGTACGACAAGCGATGTATCACAACCCTACTGATGTAGCTGTTTAGTAAGACAGACAATGTATCACAACACTACTGATGTATCTGTTTATTAAGACAGAGGATGTATCACAACACTACTGATGTAGCTGTTTAGTAAGACAGACGATGTATCACAACACTACTGATATAGCTATTGAGTTTAGTAAGACAGACGATGTATCACAACACTACTGATGTAGCTGTTTAGTAAGACAGACGATGTATCACAACACTACTGATGTAGCTGTTTATTTCAGTAACACAGACGTTGTATCAAAACAAAATTGATATAGCTGTTTAGTTTAGTAAGACAGACGATATATCACAACACTACTGATGTATCTGTTTAGTTTAGTAAGACAGACGATGTATCACAACACTACTGATGTAGCTGTTTTGTAAGACAGACGATGTATCACAACATTACTGATATGGCTGTTTAGTACGACAGGCGATGTATCACAACCCTACTGATGTAGCTGTTTAGTAAGACAGACGATGTATCACAACACTACTGATGTATCTGTTTAGTAAGACAGAGGATGTATCACAACACTACTGATGTAGCTGTTTAGTAAGACAGACCATGTATCACAACACTACTGATATAGCTATTTAGTTTAGTAAGACAGACGATGTATCACAAAACTACTGATGTAGCTGTTTAGTTAGGCCAGTAGGGTTAAATGTCTTAACTCGATTCGGAAAAGTATTGACTTACGGAAAATCATGGACTTTATATTGTCTTTCATTCTCTCTAGCATAGAGCCAAAGCAAACATATCTATAATTTTTTTGATAAAAAAAAATCTGGTATAAAAAATGGGCGCAATTGTTTTATTCTGAAGATGCTACATTGGCTAACATTTCTCTTTACCTTTTCAAACAACAAATATTTCTAAACTTCAGTGGTTTATTTCAGAATTCTACAAAATATTTTGACTACAAATTCAATTCTTTATAAAGCGGACATAATTGTCAGTCTACTTTGTACTTTATGTAATTCTGAGACAGAAACCATCCATCATATCTTCTGGGAATGTGAGAAGGTCAAGAATGTTATACAAAGTTTAGAAATATTCCCATTACTCATTCCTTATATACTCATTAAGGAATTCTTTATATTTGGTTTCTTGTCTGTTAATGTGTGTATATTAATATTGATAATGAGATCGAAATTATTATCAAATAGTATATTTATAAATCTAGGTGTTCGAAAATTCTCTAAACATAACTGTACTTGTAAACTTAACAAGCTACAACTAAGGGAGACCCCTCTCTTGAGCGCTTCAATGAAGAGTGGAGAAAATGAAACAAGGTAATGATTCACAATATCTACCCTAATTTAAGGTCCTCGACCTTGACAGTTTAAGTTTACAGCTGTTAAAAAATATTGCTTTCGCTGTTTGTCTGTCTGTCTGTGTTTTCCTTAAAGACCACGTGTAAATTGAAATACATAACACCTTCTCACGAGGTTGTGTTTGGAGTGAGGATGGAGGTCAACAGTTCATTGATTGACGACGACGATGATGATGATGATGATGATGATGATGATGATGATGAGCCTAAGTCTGTTTGTGAATCTTAATGATGTACTGTTGTGTTTCGTTTAATGTGTTTATGAAATATTAAAAATACAAAAAATGGTATTCTTTGCTTGTTTTATTTGCTGTAATGAACACATTGGTCAGATCTGAGATATGTTATGAGTGGTGTTTCCAAAAATTGTCCCTAGATGGTGTAATAGCTTAAATCACTTTGGCGTGCTACTAAAGGTAACAGAATAGAACACAAACGACTGAAGACATTTGTGTCGAAAATGAGGTTGCTACGACATCAGACTTTGTGCAAAAGTGCATCATGAGGAGGCAGTACTGATATGATTGTAAATGAGTTAGTAACTCGAAATTTTGAGTTTGTAATCCAAAATTGTGAAGATATAATGAAATTTCACATTACTGCGCAGCAAACGTGTTGACATGTTGGTCAATTTGTCATGTCTAGAAGTTGTATTGGCGGTGTATTTTTCTTTGGCTGTTTAACGAATTATTTAGAAAACAATACACCATAAAGTCCTACCTCGAGATCAGGCAGGTGAAGGATAGGATGGAGAATGTTGATGAACGTGACTGACAAGAAAGGATGCAGAGTAGTGACCACGTTGAGGAGTTAAAATTGGCAACCTTGTAGTTTCATGATTTGTAGTCTAAGCACAAACAGTATTTTCTTTGTTCTATAATTTGATTTGAAACTACTTAAGACTAGTCTTGCTTGAACTCTTCCTTTGTGAACAGCAGCAATGCAAATTTGTAATTGGAACAGTCTTTCTTTGATTCTACTTGTATACTGAAATGTGCTATAAACATCGAGACTTTTGCTGCTGAGGTTGGCCGTAAGCTTCAAGCCACGTTTTAATTTATTCGCACTGCTGCATGGTTCAGCGTATACCCTTAGACTCGAGTTCATCAGATATTATCAGCGAAACGAAAATTACATGATTTATTGAATAATTGGGTTAGTGTCATTTGTTTCCATGCTTAGGTATTTCAAATTATGCTAATATGGCCAATTAAGACAAAATTATCAATATTAAACTTGATGGAGGCCCAAACACAACATAACGGAAACTTCTTTTACTGATGTCAAGTCAGATATACTCGTGTATACTGAAATAATCGAATGGTAATGCTGTATAAATATCTTTAATGCCGTGCATAATTTTACGTGTCTTTTTTAATTGATTGGCAGATCTGAATTGCATATCAGGATATTGCCCATGTAAGCAAAAAGATCGTTGACTCTGTCAGCGTATTTTCCATTCTCTTTGAAGATGTTGAGTGACATCCAGTGTCGACAGCTGTAAAAACTGAATGTTATTATATAACCATTACTCCTCCCACAGTTTATATTAACCAACCATCTCGTATTTCACTTTTCAATACATCGAGAGGTCTAATTATAATGTTACACTATCATAGGATCGATATTGATTTGGCTAAGAGACAAACGTACAGTATGTGCATTTCATGTTAAATGAAAACGGAGACGTAAGTGTTTAACAGTTTAAGCTGGACTGTTACCATTCTTTTAGTGGATAAAAACAAATTTTATCAAAAACTTAAGTATTCCATATTGATATCAATTGAATAAATTCAATTGTTGAGTGTCGACCGAATTTCACACAAAGGCTCCAAAATGAAATATTAACCAGAAAATGGATAAATTTTATCAAATAGCTGTTTCTCTAGCTGTACTGGTAATAAAAAGAGGAAACCTATCGGAGCCACCGCCCAATGGACTTAATGTTATATGCACATCACCGCCATTTTATACTATTCATACCGTTGGGTACATTCAGTGTCAGCGCGCGTGTTACTGCCGTTCAGAATGTGGCTGGATGAGATATGTTAAAAACAAATTAGTATGCAGTATGTTTTTCGACGGAACTTGCAATGCTGGACCTGAACAAGTCGAATACACCAGGAGAATGGATATATCTGAGGTTAAGTATGACAAAACACTTGCTTGGTGTTATTTCTAATTTCATCAAAAACTCAAAAAATGGGATAACGTTCAGAATATGAAACCTTCCGGTGTTTAACATGTGGTTGTCTAGATCTTACACATAAACTCTTCTCCGCCTGTTAAAGCAATAGACATATGTGATAATATGATGTACTTAACGCTTATAATATTGACGTTTCATGAAAAAAGATTTTGTTTCTTTCATAACCGATCTTCTAATGCCAAACAGGGAAGTATATTTAATTCAAACATATTTTCTGTGAAATTTGTGAAATGGTAGAAGACAACGGAAGATTCTCGAAAGCGAAAAGTTCGTGACCAGCTTATCTAAGTAACAATTTGACATATCTCAGAAAAGTCTTCTTATCAGGATCAGATTCTCTAACATTCCTTAACTTTGGGAAATCACCACAGAAAGCATTAAATAAGTTGAAGGAAAGCTTAAACTTAAGGAAATTTCCTCACTAATGTAATGCTTTCGTATTGGCAAGTTCAGAAAATATCCTTAAGGACGATTAATGAAACTGGGACCTGAAAAACTCGAAGGAAAATAGGACCAGAATATCTACTACACCGACAAAACTGACATCCAAGCAAAGAAACGTCCTTAAAACTGAAATCTAAGACCATTTTGTTGTTACTTAATTATCGTTTTTATTGATGTAGAACAATGGTGGCCCCTGTAATGGGAACGACTGCCCGGCTGATCATACCTACGTCACACTAAGCAGTGGGATTAGCACCTGCCTACCAGATCAAGGTATTATATCTTACAAAGACATGTCCTTCCATGTTTTTTCTTTATGTGATATTTTACCTCCTACAAAGAAATTAACTTGGAAAGATTGAAAACAATGTATACTATTTTCGCTGCTAAAGAAATTGTGTATAATGTATTGATTATGGTGTGTTCTTCCCGAACACCCCATACAAGACTAGGACCGATTTGTTATATAGTACAGACGATTAAGGTAAAGCAGGTCAGTTGGAATTCTACAGTTCCTTTCGCACACTGAGCAGACTAAACTTTGTCAGATACACCTAATCCAACTCCACGAATCTTTGTCACCTCATCTCTTTGGTATATTCTTTCTTAATATAATCTAGAAAAAAAAATTAGCAAAACTGTTCAAAGAAACAAATCTTGGTATCTTATTATAAATATGTGTTTTAATTGTTATTGTTTAACTTTAAGAATCGCAATTTGCTCGTCAGAACCAATCGGGATTTGTTCATTTTGATGGAATGATTTTCGTTCCGTTGCGTAAACCGTCGAGCAGGAACATGGCCGCGGCGACGTGTATGTCACTATCAGGACATCTGGCCGTTATAGACACCATGCGAAAATTCGACGTTATGAATACAACAGTATCGGATCTACCGTCCTGTAAGTAATTAGATTCATGTGCAGGCCGGTATAAATCATACAACTAATATATAGGATAGTACGGAAGCGTATTCCGGCCACGTTGTGTTTCATTTTTTCTCGAAATTTCGAGATAGCAACTCGAAATTTTGAGTTAGTAACTCAAAATTTCGAGTTGCTATATCGAAATTTCGGGTTACTATCTCAAAATTTCGGGTTAATATCTCAAACTTTCGGATTACTAATTCAAAATTTCGGATTACTAACTCAAAATTTCGAGTAACTATCTCGAAATTTCGAGTTGAAATAAAACACAACGTGGCCGGAATACGCTTCCGTAGGATAGGACTTAAGTTAAAGTTTTGATTTCATATGTTTTCATTGTATGTTCATTTCATAACGTAATCTATTTCTGACTGGTGCAATCAACATTGAATGTTCCAAGGTATATTATACCCAAGATTGTGACATAAAATGGACAGCAGTGTGTGATAAAACAAGCTTAGTTATGTTAAGACTTCAACAAATTTGCTTCTGTTTGGTATGGCAGTGTTTAACCTGTTCCATGATCTGTGTGAACGCAATGCTCCACAGGTCAGTGTTAAGGAAAAGAGTGGTTATAATTTGATCTCTACTGATTAGAACTAAATTAAACCGATTCTTTAAGGGAACACCACTGCAAGGTACTTTCTCTCCAAATTTACATGAACAAGTGGTGTAAGGTCTTTATGAGCGGACCTGAGGACGGATCTGTTTTGTTACACCATGAAAGGCGTGTCAATAACATCAGCCATCCACAAGAAACACATTAAGACATTTTTGCTTTTTGCAGATTATATCTATCCTCTTATGACATCACGTTCTCAACCACAAAAAAATACATTTTATCTATAATTTTAGTCTTGACATTAAATATCGTTCGATTGAATGTGTCCGTACATCACTACGTTAAATAGATGAAACGATTGTGACGATGTAGAAAAAGTCATAATTACGTTCAACCAGAGACATATATAACACATGTGATATATACGTCTCTGGTGCAACCCAAAAAAAAGAGACCTCTTCTCGTATTTCAAGTATAGGTATTTGGCATTTTTCACTGGCCACACTGCTAAACGTAATACCTAATTCTTTATTCTTTCTGTCTGCAACAGCTTCCTGGTGGCTTAGAGGACTGTATTTTGGGTCTGGTCCATTCATCTGGTACCCTGAAGAAACAGTTACTGATACAGATCAAACTTGTTTGTTATTCCGGCTTGGAACTGGTTTCATGTACGGACCTTGTTCTTTCACCTTGTATTTTGTGTGTGAATTATGATGTGCCTCCAAAGGAACTTATTCAGACCTTTAACAGAATAATGAAATGTGACTCTGTATATATAAACATTCAATCATAGTGTATCCCAAGATCCCTGGATACATCAGTGATACTGTTGTAACCCTGGTAAAATACTAGCCGCAATATACCACTCGGCTAGAGAGAACTTCTCTTTAGCTCGATTTGTTGAGCGTCAGACTAGTAAGTCTGGGGTCCCGGGTTCGATTCCTGGCGGTGGATTTGAGATGATAAATGACCTCTGTTACACTGTATTTCATCATCCCAGGATATATCAGTCATACTGCATCCGAGGCATAAACGGTGGTTGTCATTATGCCTAAATTGAAGTTGTCTGAAGGATATGTAACCCTTTGAATTTTACATATTGTCATTAACATTTGTGAGAAAGATCATCTATTAGAAGAAAATTATATTCAGTGTATTTAGTGTGATTATAATCAAAGTAAATATCAGTATTTTTTTCCTGGTTTCAGTAGACGCATAACGATATTACATCATACAGCTATTTCATTTTTCTATGGAACCTCAGTGATGCCGTAGGAACCCAGTTATTTAAATATTGAATGTGATAGCGAAAATTAAAACTGGTTGCATTGGCGTGAAAATTCGATAAATTCCTTGAAGTTCAGTACTTAATTATTTCAAAAGAACGTCTAAAATATGTATATTCTGAGTGTATTCTGCACCATGAAGCTATTGGACTGAATTATCATTATTGTTAATGTCAGCATAAATGGATTTGTTATTGTGTCGTTAATCACATTAACGTTTGTAAAATGCTTATTATTATCTAACCTGTGCCATCTTTTTCTATATCTATTATCATTATACTTTATAACAGTGCACGTACTGAATATAATGTGAGATCACGATAGGACATTTTATGACAATACCGTGGATTAAATTGTTAGAATTTTGTTAGAAATAGAAATACATTTTTTTTTTTTTTTTTTTTTTTTTACGACTTTTCTTGAGAAATATTTGTATCAACATAGATTAACGATCCATTTTTTCCCTTAATTGCGCATGTATATGAATAATGTTAAAGTCTTAAAGTGTGTTGGATCTAATTGAGTCTTGGCTTGTAAATTATAAATGCACTTTTTATTAATGAAGGTTTGTTCAAGCAATATCGTTGATTAGGTGATTTGTTTTTTTCCAATTATGTTTCGTTTTTCAATTCCCTACCAATGAAACACCAACAATATAGGCTCCAGTTCTTGACGATATCAAATATGGACTTTAATTATCAATGATTTACACTAATAAAAGAACACGAAATAGTGAAAATGGAGACAAAACTAATAAATATATGTTATCAAGCATTTGTGCTATAAAATGTCTTATTTGTATTTCCTGTTAATATCATCGTTCGCTTTGACCTTCAGCATTGTTCTGCTCCAATGAGTCATGAAAATTAATTCTTGCCTGAATTTGTAAACAGTTTTGCAATATTCAAGTCTAAAAGCGTCGATTATATGCGTATGTTCAAGGTCCTCTGCACGTGCCCGAACGAGCTACACATGCTTTACTGTTGAAATCGAAGATCAGATTCGCTGGACAGGGCCTGACAAAATCGCCGCTTGGTGCGCATGTCAGATAATAGTGACATCCGGTGCAGGACTGGTAATCTCCCAGCTGAAGATTACGACAGTCTGACGATCTGTGACATCCTCCTGCAAGGAAAAATATAAATCAGACTCTATCCACTCTCCTCAACCACACCTAATTTGTTGTCTTTATTTTTCAAAATTGTTCTGAAGTTAATTATAACCAGTCAAATTGAAATGTGTCGGAACACGTCAATATTTTTCATACCAAAAATGTTTCATCGCATCGAGTGACGATCAGAATATGTATTTAATTGTGGATGAATGAGATTTGGGGATATGGTTGTAAGACACAAAAAGAGACGCTTTTACTTGTAGAGAATTGAAATACGGAGAAAGTCGATGTAATCGGTACAAAACTGCTGTCATTGGCCTGGGAAACCATTATTAAATATCAAAACACCAATTGTTACAGGTAGACTATTGCGACAGAAGAAGACCGTTGTTGCAGGTAGAATTTTCATATTGGAAAAATATTTTTTAAAAAAACAAACAAACAAAGAAGACAACCGCAACTGTTCGAACTTTAAGACAGAAGTCCATTATTATAGGTATAAGTTAAAATAATTGGTTGAGACACCTACTTGTAAAAGTACTCTGGCCAACCGTTTGTACATTGCCTCCAATGGGAACTGGAATGTTTGCTTGTACTGAAAAATAAAAAAATACACATGACAGGTAACCAATGAAGAATAGCTGTGTTAACGTCACTAGAACCAATATTGAAAATTGTACCGCTACATTATGTATTAACACGAATTGATTTAGATTCGATGAAACACAGGTAAAGACATTAACGATAAAAACAAGTCATGCTACATATTGATATCGACAGGAGTATCCTGCTGTAAATCTTTAACATGTTGTACTTATTGAACGCACTTTAAAACAAACGTGTACTGAAGGAAGAGGGCATTCCAGGAAACAAGTTAAAACTTATCCATATTTTCTTTGTATTTTTCAAGAGCTTTTTTCCTTTTTTAACCGAATTTGAATTAGGATTTCTTTAGCAGCTTTGCGATTGAATTGGGATATACTTGGTGTACGAAGACGTATGAAAGATGATAAAAAAAATCTTTTTCATTATCATTATCCAACAACTAGGTGTTTGTTTTATCTTTTCTACTGTAATTTAGAAAGTTGTCGTCCGGAAAATAAAAAATCCATACTCTGTCCCAACTTAACAGATATTGGGATGCATTGTTTTGTGTAGGATAACTAGAGTTGACGTACAAGGAAAAAGACGACCCTAGGTTTACAACCTGTAGAGAAGAATCCTGTTTTTATTATCCTGTAAATGGTCAGTAATATTATGTAAACGACGTGACAACATGGCCTTCATTTTTGTGAATTATAGGTTTTGTGATTCTCGAAACACCATATATACAGACAACATGATAGTTACTTATCCACGGATCTCGAATGTTTTTACTAAGAAACCAAGCCTAAAATCAAGCTGTCGTGACCTACTTGTTATTGGAGCCTGCGTGGAGGGCGTGGTCGGTATTACGATAGCTGGGGTGAAGTTATTGACGGGTGCATTCCAAACTGAAATTGATATATTAATTAATATTATTACATTATACAACATGATGTGTGACAGGAAATACAGCATTAATATCCACGGAGAATGTTGTGAGATATCGATTGTGTTTAGTTTTCCTGATCACATGACTCAAGTCTAACATGATCTCTCGTATATACCCGATAATAGTGACTGCATATTGATATCTTGAGTTTGAGGAACACAACCAACACGTAACATAAAGTTAATAAAATAATTTATAGTCGTGTAAACGACATCCTGATAAAATACTTACATTTCTTTTTCTCACATACGTAGTTGATAGGGTTGTTACAGTTGATGTCGTTCAGACCAGAATTCACCAGCTCACCACAGTGTTCTATCGTCATATAGTTATCCGGCATCTTTGGTAGCCAAGGACTGTTTTCACAATTAACACAATAAGTCCTGAATACTCATTTAAGTGTAATATAGCATTCAATTCATCAATATCTTTTAAAATATTTTCTATGAGATTAAATTTATTGATAAATAGAAACCGTCTTTGAATATTGCACATGCTGCATATTGAATTACCGTTTATTGACAAAGAGATGCTATACTTAGACTATTAATTGGATGTGTGTGTGTGTGGTGGGGGGGGGGGGGGGGGGGGTATTACTTACATAATGTTAGTGTCGTGGGTGTGTGTTGGGGGTGTATTACTTACACAATGTTAGTGTCGTGGGTGTGTGGTGGGGGTTAGTATTACATACACAATGTTAGTGTCGTGTGTGTGTTGGGGGTAGTATTACACAATGTTAGTGTCGTGGGTGTGTGGTGGGGGTAGTATTACTTACACAATGTTAGTGTCGTGGGTGTGTGGTTGGGGTAGTATTACACAATGTTAGTGTCGTGGGTGTGTGTGGGGGGGGGGGGGTAGTATAACATACACAATGTTAGTGCCGTTTGTGTGTGGTGGGGTTGTATTACTTACACAATGTTAGTGTCGTGGGGGGTTCCGTCTATCCATTTATAGTCTTGCGTATCTCGTCTTGGTCTGTTACTAAGACCTACCCAAACTTGAAACAGTGGGTTGGTTTGGAATTGTGTGTTTTTAACGATATTCAACTGTTGAATGATCCAGTTCTAAAATAAAGATAATAAAATTTGAATAGTCAAGAGTTTTTTTATTTTGACCAATGCGTTCTAATTTTTTTAATTCCGGAAAGATTTACAAAAACGTAAATCATTAAAGAAAAATTCAGACGACGTACTGAATTCTTTATCGTAGCAGCATTTTGTTCCAAATCACAAAATATTCACACTTGACCATACGTTAGTGATCAGCAATTTCAGTAGGAACATTTTAATTGATTTTATTTCCCTTAAACGTCATCATACTCCCTGTCGTATCCAATTTTTGTTTGCTACCATAACCGCGCGATACATCTAACTTGACGGTAACCAACTTATACACGGGTATCTCGCCCACTTACAACTAACTGGTAAATCATACCATGCTCATATTGTGGGTTAAAATGGCAAGCTTTTCGAATGGTTCAAATTAGTATAAGATACAGGTAGGTAGGTATTTGATTTAATGCAGGCGGTCTTTTATTTCTCGGTCAGCGCATACCAAACCGGGCATGTCAACGAGCATCCCAGTTTTGACGGACTCTGAAAGACTACAGTCAGAGGAGAAAGACTTCTGTACAGACAAACAATGTTAACCCAATCATCACTGCTAACAGGCTTAGGGGAGAACGGAACGTAAATGCTCGTGTTAGCTGGCGTACCGCCTTGACGACCAGTAAAACGCCATTTGTTAAAACTGTTGATTACATAATCCACAAACGCTTATAAAACACCGGTTTTCTTGTTTTCGTGTGTCTCAAAGCACTGTTTTTCTTAAATTTTTTAGTATTTTTTTAAAGTATCATTTTTTATGCCACGAATGTCATTCCAAATAGAATAATTTATTCCAAAAGCATCAACCTCCTAGTGTGACATATACATAATTGGTAACACCCACCCTCTCCTGGACGGTGTCGATCTGCACGAGGTCCCCCTGTTGTAGCCTGCAGGCTTGTCTCGCATCGTCAAAACCTTTGGACTGGTTCGTGGAAATGAGGTAACACTCGTTACTATTAGGTCGCTCCAACCATCCTGACGGACACTGACCATATGGATCTATAATAAAGTAATTTATTAACATTGAAATTCACCAAAACATTTTGGACGTGAAGATGTTCTGCCTCTAATCACTGTAGATTCCGGTATCATTAATTTGTATATTTAGCTTTAATCTTATTTCACTCACCCTTATTATTTGCGTGTCGACGTACATCTAGAAGAAGGTTTAGGTTTTGTGATAACATACTTCGCCTTCCATCAGGTAACTTTTCATTACTATTATCATTTGAAATAGCTCAGCTGAATAAAAGGTTTTACATGAAAAGACATTAACAGTAATAATCTTACTAGCGTCAGTTGGGCAACCAATTGTGTCCCATCTCAGTGACACGTGAGAGTCCCACGTGACCGGATACAAACGGATGTACTTGGCAATTATTGGGCAGGGTAGCATGTTGGTGACGGGAGTGTCCTGATCTGTGTTTCCTGGGAAAATCTATAATGAAAAAACACCTTATAATACTGACTACTGCCTATGTATTGTCTGTTGTTGAGACCCTAACACATTAGACTACTGTTCTTTATCTATAATAGTACGATTTCGTTCGCAGTTCGTTCATTTTTGGTAAAAAAATAAACTCTGTTGTCAACTAGAGTATACGCATATTTTAGTACATATAGATTTAGTACTACTTTTCCCATTGCACGATGCTTCTTTTTTAAAAAAATCCTTAACTCGTTACTTGACAAAAAATTAGTTTCAGCTGTTATATAGAGCATCAAAATGTGTAAATTGCGGCTACTGTCTCCAGAGCGAGTAGGGGCAGGTCAGCCGTAAGGACAGGTCAGTAGTTAGGAAAAATCAGTGGTATGGATTGGTCAGTGGTATGGACATGTCAGTGGTATATTCATGGCCAGAGGCAAGGACAAGTGGTAGGGACATACACTAAAGACAGGTCATCGGTACGACAGGTCTACGGTAGGGAAAGGTCTTTGGTATTACCAGATCAGTTCTATGAACAGATCAGTGGTAGCGACAGATCAGTGGTAGAAACAGATCAGTGGTAGGGACAGGTCAGTGGTAAGGGTATGTTATTGGTATTGATAGATCAGTGGTAGGGATAGATCAGTAGTAAGGACAGATCAGCGGTAGGAACAGATCACTGGTAGGGTCAGGTCAGTGGTAGGGACAGGTAAGATGTAGGATAGGTCCACAGTAAAGGCAGGTCAGTTGTATAAAAAATGGTCAGTGGTAGGAATTATCATTGATAAGAAGTGGTATGGACAGGTGAATGGTGTAGACTGGTCAATGGTATAAACAAGTTAGTGGTAAGACTGGTTATGAAATTTTCGTGTAACTTTCATATTAAAACAGAATGGCCCATCAACCCTGACCATCTTAGTTGTAAAGAAGACGTAAAAGCTGAATTATTCATAACATAAAACAACCAAGTAAATAAACTACATTCCTTTTTATCGTTCACAATGAAAAGACATACCATATCATTAGGTCCGTTTTTCACCATCTGCCATGTGGTCCCATCAATACTGTAGCCGACTTTGTAGCTTGTCACCTTCTGACTACAGCAGTTATCCTTAGGGTTAACGTTTCGTCCCTGTGTCACCATTCCTCGAATAGTCGACACTTTCGTCAGCTCCGCCTAAACAGTAACACATAATGGATAATTGTTAGGCCAACTCGGCCTAAAAATGTTCAAACCCAATCATTGGTTAGTCCGGTCTATGCATTACATCAGATATATCATTGGTCAGTCCGGTCAAAGCATTACATCAGATTTATCATTGGTCAGTCCGGCCTAAGCATTACATCAGATTTACCATTGGTCAGTCCGGCCTATGCTTTGCATCAGATATATCATTGGTCAGTCCGGCCTATGCATTACATCAGATGTATCATTGGTCAGTCCGGCCAATGCATTACAGCAGATTTACCATTGGTCAGTCCGACCTATGCATTACATCAAATTTATCATTGGTCAGTCCGACCTATGCATTACATCAGATGTATCATTGGTCAGTCCGGCCAATGCATTACAGCAGATTTACCATTGGTCAGTCCGACCTATGCATTACATCAAATTTATCATTGGTCAGTCCGACCTATGCATTACATCAGATGTATCATTGGTCAGTCCGGCCAATGCATTACAGCAGATTTATCATTGGTCAGCCCGGCCTATGCATTACATCAGATTTACCATTGGTCAGTCCGGCCTATGCATTACATCAGATTTACCATTGGTCAGTCCGGCCTATGCAATACATCAGATTTACCATTGGTCAGTCCGGCCTATGCATTACATCAGATTTACCATTGGTCAGTCCGGTCAAAGCATTACATCAGATATATCATTGGTCAGTCCGGCCTATGCATTACATCAGATGTATCATTGGTCAGTTTGGCCTATGCATTACATCAGATGTATCATTGGTCAGTCCGGCCAATGCATTACAGCAGATTTACCATTGGTCAGTACGACCTAAGCATTACATCAAATTTATCATTGGTCAGTCGGCCGGTGGTCAATTCGATATGAAATATCATAAAATCAACTCATCTCTCTGATTCCCCAAGAGGTAAAGACAACAATGTTAGTAAACAAAAAGAACATATTGACATTTGATAAAACTGAATGCTTACGTCTAAACGTTATATTTATAATCGTTTGGTCAGTAGTTATTTGATTACAGAAGATGAATTGAATGTTTTTTAGCCTTTGAAACGGCCACTATAGGATGTGACGTGTTAGATGAGTTTAATGAGAAGAAACCTGTTTATTTATATTCTATGTACACGAGCGAGGATGTAATTTAAGTATCCATAGTTACTGTCATAATATCCGAAACGAAAATTAAAGAAGACATTATTTATCTGATATATGCCAAAAGTGTGCAACAGAGAAAAAATTACATTACCTGTAACCCTTCCTATATGTTATAATAAACATGATATTCTACCTGTATGTACTAATAAACACGATATCCTACCTGTGTGTACTAATAAACACGATATCCTACCTGTGTGTACTGATAAACACGATATTCTACCTGTATGTACTAATAAACACAATATTCTACCTGTATGTACTAATAAACACAATATTCTACCAGTATGTACTAATAAACACGATATTCTACCTGTATGTACTAATAAACACGATATTCTACCTGTACGTACTAATAAACACGATATTCTACCTGTATGTACTGATAAACACGATATTCTACCTGTATGTACTAATAAACACGATATTCTACCTGTACGTACTAATAAACACGATATTCTACCTGTATGTACTGATAAACACGATATTCTACCTGTATGTACTAATAAACACGATATTCTACCTGTATGTACTAATAAACATAGTATTCTATCTGTATGTACTAATAAACACGATATTCTACCTGTATGTACTGATAAACACGATATTCTACCTGTATGTACTGATAAACACGATATTCTACCTGTATGTACTGATAAACACGATATTCTACCTGTATGTACTGATAAACACGATATTCTACCTGTAGGTACTAATAAACACGATATTCTACCTGTATCAACTGATAAACACGATATTCTACCTGTATGTACTGATAAACACGATATTCTACCTGTATGTACTAATAAACATAGTATTCTACCTGTGTGTACTAATAAACATGATATTCTACCTGTATGTACTGATAAACACGATATTCTACCTGTAGGTACTAATAAACACGATATTCTACCTGTACGTACTAATAAACACGATATTCTACCTGTATGTACTGATAAACACGATATTCTACCTGTATGTACTGATAAACACGATATTCTACCTGTATGTACTGATAAACACGATATTCTACCTGTATGTACTGATAAACACGATATTCTACCTGTAGGTACTAATAAACACGATATTCTACCTGTATCAACTGATAAACACGATATTCTACCTGTATGTACTGATAAACACGATATTCTACCTGTATGTACTAATAAACATAGTATTCTACCTGTATCTTCTAATAAATATGAAATTCTACCTGTATGTACTGATAAACACGATATTTTACCTGTACGTACTAATAAACACGATATTCTACCTGTATGTACTGGTTTTTATCGTTCACACCCGCACTCCAGGCTCCTCTCAGATAAGTTCCGTTTGAGTAATCAACAGCAGTAGTAAAGAGACGTGACCGATGGGGCTTATGGTCGTCATTTGTTTTATTTGACCATGTTGATGAAGCGGTCAGTTTGTTGTCGGGAACTCCTCGAACTCCAGATATCAAATATTCGTGACACACCTGAGGTGCTACAACACATTTAATAATACATTGACAAATGAAGGTGTTAAAAACATTTCAATTAAGTTTATCTGGCTGAAACAGAAGACGAAAGCTTTAAATAGAATTTCCACGATGGACACAAGACGTTCGGATATCATTGAAACAAATGAAGATTGTCAACAATTTCAAAACAAAACCCCATCATGGCTCGTGACTGCAAGGCGTGAACACAGTCAACAGAATATAAAGTCTCCTCGGTGTTCATAGAACAGAATTTAAGAAACATTAGTCTTTTCAAAAAAACGTCATAGATCAGAATTGTAGAACCATTAGTCACTTCAAAAACGCCATAGAACAGAATTGTAGAACCATTAGTCACTTCAAAAACGCCATAGAACAGAATTGTAGAAGCATTAGTCACTTCAAAAACGCCATAGAACAGAATTGTAGAAGCATTAGTCACTTCGAAAACGCCATAGAACAGAATTGTAGAAGCATTAGTCACTTCAAAAACGCCATAGAACAGAATTGTAGAACCATTAGTCTTTTCAAAAACGCCATAGAACAGAATTGTAGAAGCATTAGTCACTTCAAAAACGCCATAGAACAGAATTGTAGAACCATTAGTCACTTCGAAAACGCCATAGATCAGAATTGTAGAACCATAGGTCACTCAGAAGATCAGAAGAAATTTGTGTAAACACAGGACTCTTCAAAAAACATGTTATAGAAAAAAGTTATGTTAATACTGGACACTTCAGAAATGCGCTATGGAATAGAGTTTTACAAGCACAGGACACTTTTTACAATATGCAATGTATATTTGTTAAAACATTGTATATAAAAGTGTAATGTTAATTGATTGCAAATCAAATATATTAAAAAGACATTTGTAAACATATAATATAATATTAGTTGGCTGAAAGTTTAATGTCAGGAGGTAAAGAAGTACTGCTACATAAAAAGTGATGTTCATGAGAATTCACTGTAATGGTACTATCATAAAAAAGCATGATGTTCGTAAAAATTCACTGTAATGGTACTATCATAAAAAAGCATGATGTTCGTAAGAATTAACCGAAATGGTACTATCATAAAAAAGCATAATATTCGCGAGAATTAACTGGAGGAATACTGTTATATACTGTGACGTTTGTAAGAAATTACTGATAAAGGACTGTTATATAATAAAAAAAAAATGCCATAGAATAGATCTGTGTAAACACTAGATACTTCCTAAACATCAAGTAGAATAGATTCGTGTGAACAATGGACATTTCATAAACATGACATAGAACATATTTGTGTAAATTGAACAGTCCATAAACATCACATAGGATATATATATTCACACAAGGGACTGTTCATCATCAACAAAAAGAATAGAATAGACGTGCCCTTCATCATTTGTGTAAACTTCGTCTTAATTTGTATTGCGCTCACCTCCTTGTTGTGTCAGTGTTTGTTGTGTTACCGGGGCGACCGTGGTAGTCGTGGTTGTGGTGGTTGTAGTGGTGGTGGGGATGGGGTCACAGTCATACTGAAGGTCAAGGTATTTTGCGACCCCTGGACACGGATCTTCACCAATCACAGTGCTGTCTGCTGTCAGCTGACAGGCATTTAATCCATTACATTTGTTTGCAAGGTAGCCCGTTGTACGCCCGGAAGAGTAGCAGTTCGTTGTCGGATCATTGCTGCACACGATCTTTGATGTCCGACCAAAGTTCACACTTCGAATTTTTAAAGCAAAACCATTCTTACACGAGATGGAATCCGTGGAATGCTCACAAATGAATTTATTCACTACAAAAGAATGAAGAAAGTCAAAGTGAAACGATTGTTTGCGTTAATGACGTCATGGTGAGTCATTGGCACTGCATGGACATCATTAACAAGCTGTTTGAGCCAATTCCTGCTGCACTTTTTGACATTGTTTAGTTCTTAAAGCATATAAATACTCTTATATATTAACGTACAATTTTATCTACACAAAAGGATATTTTTTTCATCTTCAATCATGTTGATCAAAGGTTGTCGTAAGTTTATCAAAATATGTAATAATGATAAAGATTACAATTTTTGATATTCCTTCATTGCTTCTTCTGATAAGTTTAGAATTTTTTTAAATCACTGTAGCCTACTTTTGCTTTAAAGTTATATTAGGAGAATTTCGGTCAGAAAGTTCTGATATTCCAATGCTATTTGTATAACTAGAATATTTCCTTTGGGTTGTAATTTTATCATATGTGATAGTAAATAATGACCATAACGGTTTGGAACTTCTATCTTACGTAGTTGTAATGTCAATGCGTTGGTTAATGTTCCTATCACTGTATGACAATATCAACAGCTATTTATATCGTACACCCAACAACGACAGAAATCCAGTAAAATCTTTATAAACCAACTACGTTATCATTAGAGATTGTTGTTACTTACATGAGAAAACCATGCCAGGTAAAAATACTGTAAACACAAACAGAAAAATGGTTAGCGATATATAATTAACGATGACAGTCATAAACAACAACATTTCTTAGTCGTATAAAGTCTCCTCTTAGTGTTCATAATAGTATTAAAGGACAGACCCTCCGCCCTTTATTTAGAGTCATAATAGATGTAGTATTTTTAGACAGACCCTCAGCCCTGTATTTAGTGTTCATAATAGATGTTATATTTTAGGACAGACCCTCAGCCTTTTGTTAAGTGTTCATAACAGATGTAGTATTTAAGGACAGATCCTCAGCCCATTGTTTAGGACTTCATGTTGGTTAAGCACTTAATTGTTTAAACTTTTTTAATGATGCATTATAATATATGTTGTTCCTAAGGCAACAAACATGTATTTCAGTGTTTAAATAATTCCGACGGATACCTTTAGAAACATCTTAATATTCACGTTTAGTCAAGTGTCTCGATGCCTTGTTTGAATTTTGACATCTAATCCAGATGACAATTAAAAGTGGACCTGATGTGGTCCCATCTCTTCCGAACAAAACTTGAAAACGAAGGTTATAACAGATATTTTCAACCCTAATGTAAACCCATCACCTACTAACACCATATATAAACAACAGTAGATACGGATATTCTAAACCTTACTGTGACACCATCACCTACTAAAACCACCTAAACAACAGTACGTACGGACATTCTAAACCTTACTGTGACACCATCACCTACTAACACCATATCTAAACAACAGTAGATACGGATATTCTAAACCTTACTGTGACACCATCACCTACTAAAACCACCTAAACAACAGTACGTACGGACATTCTAAACCTTACTGTGACACCATCACCTACTAAAACCACCTAAACAACAGTACGTACGGACATTCTAAACCTTACTGTGAAACCATCACCTACTAACACCATATCTAAACAACAGTAAGTACGGATATTCTAAACCTTACTGTGACACCACCACCTACTAACTCCACCTAAACAACAGTACGTACGGACATTCTAAACCTTACTGTGACACCATCACCTACTAAAACCACCTAAACAACAGTACGTACGGACATTCTAAACCTTACTGTGAAACCATCACCTACTAACACCATATCTAAACAACAGTAAGTACGGATATTCTAAACCTTACTGTGACACCACCACCTACTAACTCCACCTAAACAACAGTAGATACGGATATTCTAAACCTTACTGTGACACCATCACCTACTAACTCCACCTAAACAACAGTACGTACGGACATTCTAAACCTTACTGTGAAACCATCCCCTACTAACACCAACTCTTGACATTAAAGTGATAGAATATTGTAGTACAGGGTCTACCTGAAGAGATGCATGTTTGATTAGTTACATTACTGTTTCTAAGTCTCCCCGGCTGAAGAATCCTTTACACGTGGTTGAGTCTGGCAATTATTTCAATATAATGCATGAATAAATAAAATCATTTTTCATGACTTAGAACTATAATCCTTAATGCACATGAATGTGTTCAGCCACTATCGATTATTGCTCCTCATTGCTAGTAAACAGACACACGGAATCAGGTTATGATCAGGAATTCTCATCGATGTCCTGAAGTTGTGTCATTTTCTACAGAGAATGATGCGGTTGTGTTTCCACTGGTGTTTGAAACCATGAAGGAATATGTCTTTCGTTGTTTTGTTGTATTTGAAAGCAAATCTTATGGAATATAATTATTTTAAAGGATTCTTTTGAAGTGTATATGAATAAACTATGATATGACATTTTTTAAATATTTGGATTGTTCTAAGAGATTTCAAGCCTCGGTGAAAGATTAAACATGTAGACCTAAGTGTTTGTAGTGTACAACCAAAGTTCATTTCCGTTTCTCGATTCTTACAGCTAATAAAATCCAACTCCTAATAAAATTAGAAAGTAGTACAGGTACAAAAACAACAGAGGTACGTTCATATATCAAAGGATTGATCACACTAGAAATTCAGTACCCGTGCAATTGACCTTTTAGTAAAACAAATCAGAATTTCACGTGTAACATATGAAGCTATAACACGTGTTTACAACTGGCTTTACAGAAAATCTACCAGGATTATGGAAACACAGAATAGGTTTACAACTTCAATAGCACTGTACGAGTTTAACCTGTAAACTATTAAGCTGTTTACTCCTTCAACTAAATTAGACGAAGTCGAGTTCTATGTTATATTTGTTATTCGTCAGGGAGACAGCCACGATAAAGACCGTTTCTAAGAATTTGAGGAATTGAGAGTACAAAGCTTAAATCGGCAATAGAAAGTCGAATACAAATACGTTATTAGTCGAGAGAAAATCTATCTAAAAGTATTCCTGATTATCAATAGTCGAGAGAAAAACGATTTAAACGTATTCTGATTATCAATAGTCGAGAGAAAATCTATCTAAAAGTATTCCTGATTATCAATAGTCGAGAGAAAATCTATCTAAAAGTATTCCTGATTATCAATAGTCGAGAGAAAATCTATCTAAAAGTATTCCTGATTATCAATAGTCGAGAGAAAATCTATCTAAAAGTATTCCTGATTATCAATAGTCGAGAGAAAATCTATCTAAAAGTATTCCTGATTATCAATAGTCGAGAGAAAATCTATCTAAAAGGATTCCTGATTATCAATAGTCGAGAGAAAATCTATCTAAAAGTATTCCTGATTATCAATAGTCGAGAGAAAATCTATCTAAAAGTATTCCTGATTATCAATAGTCGAGAGAAAATCGATTTAAAAGTATTCCTGATTATCAATAGTCGAGAGAAAATCTATCTAAAAGTATTCCTGATTATCAATAGTCGAGAGAAAATCGATTTAAAAGGATTCCTGATTATCAATAGTCGAGAGAAAATCTATCTAAAAGGATTCCTGATTATCAATAGTCGAGAGAAAATCGATTTAAAAGTATTCCTGATTATCAATAGTCGAGAGAAAATCTATCTAAAAGTATTCCTGATTATCAATAGTCGAGAGAAAATCTATCTAAAAGGATTCCTGATTATCAATAGTCGAGAGAAAATCTATCTAAAAGTATTCCTGGTTATCAATAGTCGAGAGAAAATCTACCTAAAAGTATTCCTGATTATCAATAGTCGAGAGAAAATCTATCTAAAAGTATTCCTGATGATCAATAGTCGAGAGAAACTCGATTTAAAAGTATTCCTGATTATCAATAGTCGAGAGAAAATCTATCTAAACGTATTCTGATTATCAATAGTCGAGAGAAAATCTATCCTGATTATAAAAGAGATTCCTGATTATCAATAGTCGAGAGAAAATCGATTTAAAAGATTCCTGATTATCAATAGTCGAGAGAAAATCGATTTAAAAGTATTCCTGATTATCAATAGTCGAGAGAAAATCTATCTAAAAGTATTCTGATTATCAATAGTCGAGAGAAAATCTATCTAAAAGTATTCCTGATTATCAATAGTCGAGAGAAAATCTATCTAAAAGTATTCCTGATTATCAATTGTCGAGAGAAAATCTATCTAAAAGTATTCCTGATGATCAATAGTCGAGAGAAACTCGATTTAAAAGTATTCCTGATTATCAATAGTCGAGAGAAAATCTATCTAAAAGTATTCCTGATTATCAATAGTCGAGAGAAAATCTATCTAAAAGTATTCCTGATTATCAATAGTCGAGAGAAAATCTATCTAAAAGTATTCCTGATTATCAATAGTCGAGAGAAAATCTATCTAAAAGTATTCCTGATTATCAATAGTCGAGAGAAAATCTATCTAAAGTATTCCTGATTATCAATAGTCGAGAGAAAATCTATCTAAAAGGATTCCTGATTATCAATAGTCGAGAGAAAATCTATCTAAAAGTATTCCTGATTATCAATAGTCGAGAGAAAATTATCTAAAAGTATTCCTGATTATCAATAGTCGAGAGAAAATCGATTTAAAAGTATTCCTGATTATCAATAGTCGAGAGAAAATCTATCTAAAAGTATTCATGAGTATCAATAGTCGAGAGAAAATCGATTAAAAAGTATTCCTGATTATCAATAGTCGAGAGAAAATCTATCTAAAAGTATTCCTGATTATCAATAGTCGAGAGAGAAAATCGATTTAAAAGTATTCCTGATTATCAATAGTCGAGAGAAAATCTATCTAAAAGTATTCCTGATTATCAATAGTCGAGAGAAAATCGATTTAAAAGGATTCCTGATTATCAATAGTCGAGAGAAAATCTATCTAAAAGTATTCCTGATTATCAATAGTCGAGAGAAAATCTATCTAAAAGTATTCCTGATTATCAATAGTCGAGAGAAAATCTATCTAAAAGTATTCCTGATTATCAATAGTCGAGAGAAAATCGATTTAAAAGGATTCCTGATTATCAATAGTCGAGAGAAAATCTATCTAAACGTATTCTGATTATCAATAGTCGAGAGAAAATCTATCTAAAAGGATTCCTGATTATCAATAGTCGAGAGAAAATCGATTTAAAAGGATTCCTGATTATCAATAGTCGAGAGAAAATCTATTTAAACGTATTCTGATTATCAATAGTCGAGAGAAAATCTATCTAAAAGTATTCCTGATTATCAATAGTCGAGAGAAAATCTATCTAAAAGTATTCCTGATTATCAATAGTCGAGAGAAAATCTATCTCGAGAGAAAAACGTACGTATTCTGATTATCAATAGTCGAGAGAAAATCTATCTAAAAGTATTCCTGATTATCAATAGTCGAGAGAAAATCTATCTAAAAGTATTCCTGATTATCAATAGTCGAGAGAAAATCTATCTAAACGTATTCCTGGTTATCAATAGTCGAGAGAAAATCTATCTAAAAGTATTCCTGATTATCAATAGTCGAGAGAAAATCTATCGAGAGAAAAACTAAAAGTATTCCTGATTATCAATAGTCGAGAGAAAATCTATTTAAAGTATTCCTGATTATCAATAGTCGAGAGAAAATCTATCTAAAAGTATTCCTGATTATCAATAGTCGAGAGAAAATCTATCTAAAAGTATTCCTGATTATCAATAGTCGAGAGAAAATCTATCTAAAAGTATTCCTGATTATCAATAGTCGAGAGAAAATCTATCTAAAAGTATTCCTGATTATCAATAGTCGAGAGAAAATCTATCTAAAAGTATTCCTGATTATCAATAGTCGAGAGAAAATCTATTATCTAAAATTTAAAAGTATTCCTGATTATCAATAGTCGAGAGAAAATCTATTTAAAAGGATTCCTGATTATCAATAGTCGAGAGAAAATCTATCTAAACGTATTCTGATTATCAATAGTCGAGAGAAAATCTATCTAAAAGGATTCCTGATTATCAATAGTCGAGAGAAAAATCTATCTAAAAGTATTCTAAAAGTATTCCTGATTATCAATAGTCGAGAGAAAATCTATCTAAAAGTATTCCTGATTATCAATAGTCGAGAGAAAATCTATCTAAACGTATTCTGATTATCAATAGTCGAGAGAAAATCTATCTAAACGTATTCCTGATTATCAATAGTCGAGAGAAAATCTATCTAAACGTATTCCTGATTATCAATAGTCGAGAGAAAATCTATCTAAAAGTATTCCTGATTATCAATAGTCGAGAAAAAATCTATCTAAACGTATTCCTGATTATCAATAGTCGAGAGAAAATCTATCTAAAAGTATTCCTGATTATCAATAGTCGAGAGAAAATCTATTTAAAAGGATTCCTGATTATCAATAGTCGAGAGAAAATCTATCTAAAACTATTCCTGATTATCAATAGTCGAGAGAAAATCTATCTAAAACTATTCCTGATTATCAATAGTCGAGAGAAAATCTATCTAAAAGTATTCCTGATTATCAATAGTCGAGAGAAAATCTATCTAAAAGTATTCCTGATTATCAATAGTCGAGAGAAAATTATCTAAAAGTATTCCTGATTATCAATAGTAGAGAGAAAATCTATCTAAAAGTATTCCTGATTATCAATAGTCGAGAGAAAATCTATCTAAAAGTATTCCTGATTATCAATAGTCGAGAGAAAATCTATCTAAAAGTATTCCTGATTATCAATAGTCGAGAGAAAAACGATTTAAACGTATTCTGATTATCAATAGTCGAGAGAAAAACGATTTAAACGTATTCTGATTATCAATAGTCGAGAGAAAATCTATCTAAAAGTATTCCTGATTATCAATAGTCGAGAGAAAAACGATTTAAACGTATTCTGATTATCAATAGTCGAGAGAAAATCTATCTAAAAGTATTCCTGATTATCAATAGTCGAGAGAAAAACGATTTAAACGTATTCTGATTATCAATAGTCGAGAGAAAAACGATTTAAACGTATTCTGATTATCAATAGTCGAGAGAAAATCTATCTAAAAGTATTCCTGATTATCAATAGTCGAGAGAAAATCTATCTAAACGTATTCCTGATTATCAATAGTCGAGAGAAAATCTATTTAAAAGGATTCCTGATTATCAATAGTCGAGAGAAAAACGATTTAAACGTATTCTGATTATCAATAGTCGAGAGAAAATCTATCTAAAAGTATTCCTGATTATCAATAGTCGAGAGAAAATCTATCTAAACGTATTCCTGATTATCAATAGTCGAGAGAAAATCTATCTAAAAGTATTCCTGATTATCAATAGTCGAGAGAAAATCTATCTATCTAAAAGTATTCCTGATTATCAATAGTCGAGAGAAAAACGATTTAAACGTATTCTGATTATCAATAGTCGAGAGAAAATCTATCTAAAAGTATTCCTGATTATCTGATTATCAGTAGTCGAGAGAATATCTATCTAAAAGTATTCCTGATTATCAATAGTCGAGAGAAAATCTATTTAAACGTATTCTGATTATCAATAGTCGAGAGAAAAACGATTTAAACGTATTCCTGATTATCAATAGTCGAGAGAAAATCTATCTAAAAGGATTCCTGATTATCAATAGTCGAGAGAAAATCTATCTAAAAGTATTCCTGATTATCAATAGTCGAGAGAAAATCTATTTAAACGTATTCTGATTATCAATAGTCGAGAGAAAAACGATTTAAACGTATTCCTGATTATCAATAGTCGAGAGAAAATCTATCTAAAAGTATTCCTGATTATCAATAGTCGAGAGAAAATCTATCTAAAGTATTCCTGATTATCAATAGTCGAGAGAAAATCTATCTAAAAGTATTCCTGATTATCAATAGTCGAGAGAAAATCTATCAAAAAGTATTCCTGATTATCAATAGTCGAGAGAAAATCTATCTAAAAGGATTCCTGATTATCAATAGTCGAGAGAAAAACGATTTAAAGTATTCTGATTTCCTACCTAAAGCATTGATAGTATACTTACTGACTGCAAGAAGATATGTATACATCTTAAGATTACAAAGTCCGTGAAATGATTGCATAAGAAATCGACTTAGTCCAAAATATTCCCGTGTATCTTGGAAATGGTCACTGTTTTTCTCACGTACGTGCGGTTATGTCCCCCATGAACCGTCTAAAATCTGCGGTGATAGGGACCTCAGGGACTATATATCCTAGTTTGGTTCCACACCCTATTGTCGATATACTGTTTGAAGCCTACATTCCATCACTGTAAGCAATATCACGATTACTCCCTAAACGGCCATGTTGTTTCCACTTTCGGCATTTTCAACTAGGGGTCTGAAATGGGGTAATATTCTAATAAATTGTTTTTTTTCGGGGCTGTTTTCTAAATGAAATCGTGATCGTAAATGTATCTTTGAATGCTACATATATTTAATCAAACCTCTTATTTGACAGAATATCTCGATAATTATGTAAATTTTATTTTTTGTTTATCTCAATATTTAATATCTTAGGTCGTCTTAATTCTGGTGGGGCACTGTTTGTTTTCTCGTCGTCAACAAGAGGCCATTCCTGTACTGGGCCGAACCAGCTATTGGGCTGTTTACAAAACATCCCATTTGTGGTGAACTTAAGTCCTAAATTTAGGGATTATGATGAGTGGACACGGAGCGGGTGGTCAGCCATCTCAGATAACACAGAAACTACACTCACTTGACTCTGGTGGGTGGAGTCTTGTTAAGGTACAGAACCTACAACCACGTCACAGAATTATGATAATTATTCTTTCTACCATCCTGTATATTCCTTAATGACAACAAGTTTCTAAACACACATCTCGTCAGGCGATATAATGCTTCATATCCTCGTAGGTTATCACGAACACTTGGCTTTTTTCGATCCGTCTTCATCAATTTGTCTGTAGTTTTGGCGGATTTGAACTGATATTGACGACAACACTACTTCACTAGGGCTGCACAATCAAAAATAAAGGTCACCTATTTGAGGAAATGTCACAAACATTGTCCGATTAAGAGGGAGCCGGCACGAACGTCATGTTTCAAAAGACGCAAAATATAGCAAAAATGCAATGTCGAAGGGTGGAAGTGCTGTTATTTATAGGGATAAATATTTTGGGAAGTCGAGATCAAACAGATAAATTCGACACACAATTTATATTTGCTATAAGAATCAAACTCCCGACTTATGAAGTACATAACTTAAATACATTCGAGAATTTGCGTGACTCGTAAATAAAACGACGCACATTTATACTGTTAAATCGGTAAATAAAGAAGTTATCAATTGGATTACGTTGTATTTCTTTGCAGTGAAGTCATGCGATATATGTACTCTTAACTTTTACATAATTCGCCTGTTTTATAGTGAAATCATCCATGTACTCTTTTTGCTTATATGTCAATAGTGCAATATGCTCTAGAGCGTTTTTCGTTGACTGCGTCAAACTGAAGCTGATTTCGATGTCATACTTTGAACATTGGCGTTACGTCATGAATTGAAAATGGCGTCTGTTTGATTTTGTCCTCCACGTTTTTACTTTAAACCCGGTCAAAATATAACTTTTCCGAGTTATATTATAAAAAGTATTTTAAATTTGCTTTCATTTCGTGTGAATTTTTTGGAAACTCGTCTCGAAGTTTTAATTAATGTTTGTCAATGCTTGCAAAATTTTGAATAATATTTTAAGACTCGTTTCATAAAATCTCATATAAAATGAAAACACCTATAAGGTCCAATAGATCCGATCTTGGCATTAACGACACACACTATATGATATTTTTTACATTGATCTAAAGATCTTAACCAATTAATCGTCGCTATTCGATTAAAATACTCAATCCGTGTAACAGCCAGTCGCTGCGGATAAGACAAATTTTATCGAATTCTATTTTTTCAGCTATGTTCGAGATTATGCTTTCTATTCATAATAGTTTGTACCTATAAGTAAAAACTTGCGATCATATTTTCCTTTGTATAATACCCTTAGTAGAAACATATATATGACAAGTTTGTTCGTGCTGAAAAAAAAATATCACCACAATTTCCCCGTGTCCCCCTCCCCATACCTTATAAGGATACCAGGATTGTCTCAGTAGGTTTTCTTACCGTTTATTTTTATCATAGTTTTCCATTTTAATTCGTCCCTGACTTTATTGTTTCAGTAGATTTTACAGCTCTTTATAAACCGTGAAAGTAAACAAAGCGGTCAATTCGAAATGGATATCTGCCTGTATTTTACTGTAAGAGAAATATCTACCGAAATCAACTCGGAAATAACATATTACACGTCTATAACAATCAGCATTTTATTAAAAACTTCAAATATTAAATAATACACATAAATAAAAAATATTTTATCACCTGTGCAATTTGGCCCTAATTTAGTTCTAGATTTTGACCTCCATATACTGTTACGTTACACCAAAGCCAGCCCTGAGGCCAAAAAAGTAAGAGTGGCTGTGATATTCAAAATAAACGAGGAAACATAGATAGAAGTCACTCCCTTTCACATCATCATCATCATTCTTTATTTTCCCCTTGCGGAGATTAAGATATAACAAAAAACAAGAAATCGAAAAAATTCAAGTGAAAGGTAGATATTTGAATATATATATATAATTTGTCTCAGTCATTTAAAGCGAAACCTCATATTGGAGGGTGTGATCTGTGCCACGACATCATTTCAAGAAAAATAAGCATGGGATGCTTGTCGTAGGTATATCACACACTCTCGGAGAAATTCCTTAGAATTGTGATGGTCCCCAGGAGATCTGAGCCAAGCACAGTTTTAAGGAAGTGTTCATTGTCCATGCTGTCTAGGGCAAAGCAATAGCCAGTACCAAAACTCTCCAGAATTTCAAACATGAGAGCGCGATCTTAAATCAGTCATGTGTTTGTAAAATGGCAGGATGGATGTTGGGTGTTAGGACTTCGAGTAAGGGCCCTGATTTGAAGTTGATATTAGACATTCGCCCTTGTTCAATACTTTGAGAACTCTACATTTCATTTATATAAGAAAAACCACGGAAAAATAAAGCGGTACGGGTGGAGCTTGATGCATGGTTTGTCTCAAAACAAGATTCTTAGACGAAAATGTGTTTGCTGTCGTGTAACGACGTGTGACAACGTTATTCAAAGATGAAGGCACGGATAGTGGTAGTCTCTCATATGTCCCTCTCAGTGAAGAACGTTTTCAAACGACATACGGTTTCAGCTAATACGTAAACAAACAATAGCCAGATATTATTGATAAAGAACAGCAACAGCAATAAATGTAACATTTGTGTATTTAATGCCATAAACATGATGCATAAAACATTGGACTCGCGGAGAAATACTTAATTGTTTCATTCCGTATTCCGAAACGACAAGTAGGAAGTAGTCGGTAACATGTTCGTGCTGGTAAGTTGTTTTTAATAAACAAGGTTTTATCTGGAATCCAGTCTCCACTTAACTCAGCGGTTCGGGGTCAGGTAGATGAGATACGAGGTGTCACTAACAAAGCCAGGTGCCAATCTCCTATGTCAAGTTCCCCTAAATGCCCTATGTTTTACAAATATGTCGTTCACTTCCTCAGTCTTCTTAGTTTATGAACGTAATTGCATGATTATGCATTAGCACTATTACTACAACGATATGCAGTTTGAAGTTCGTTATAAAAAAATCTGTTATAAAAATCAACAACTGTAGGTGTAGTTTAACCATTCGTCATTGGAAGTTGTGAAAACTTCGCTTCCTGCCCTGACCCATTTTAAGGTGACCTCTACCTATAATATATATACGAGACTTGACACTCACAACCGACTGTTACACACAAACAGTATAACCGAGACTTAAAACTCACAGCCAACGACTGGTACACACAAACAGTACAACCGAGACTCAAAACTCTCACCCAACGACTGGTACACACAAACAGTACAACCGAGACTTAAAACTCTCATCCAACGACTGGTACACACAAACAGTACAACCGAGACTTAAAACTCTCACCCAACGACTGGTACACACAAACAGTATAACCGAGACTTACATAAACAGTATGACTAAGGTCTTGGCGCACGGAACATGCATACCAAATATGAAAGCTCTTCCGATGCAATAGTTATGGACAAGGTTTACTAACTATGTAACAAACAAAAACGAGCAGAATTTAAGAAATCTAAGACGACGTCGTTAATACGCAGTATCATGCGCAATTATTTCTAGAACGTCTGGAGACAATGATAAAAATATGTTTATAAATTAAGGAGTTACTCCCCTTACATCAGGCTAAACTAGAGAATGTTAACGCAATCAAAGTGTCAGGTGTTGATGCTTTATCAAAGCATTAGGGACCATTATAGTGTTCCGTCTTTACAATCAGTTTGACATTTATCAAAGACATGTGTACGGCGATACAATATATAGATATTAGGTACATTTGTACTTCCAAATCAAATATACTGAGGACAAAATTATAATTGTCGTGTTGTCAATACCTTCGCCGTCTCGAATTTCATAAGATCTCCCAGCAAACTTTAAGCATAGCTATGGAAACACACGATGCCCATTTCTTGGCTGACTTGTTTTTGTTTTCATACGAGATTGCATTTATCGAAGAGCTTATCAAACCAGGCGCTTTCAATTTCTCTTTTAGTTGTTGATGATGTTTTATTGAATTCACACGATAATAGATTTATTGATTACTGTCCATCGTTTATACCCAGCAGTCAAGGACACGGCAAAATCTTCTGCGTCAGCTACGACCTACAACGAATTCAACTGTAGACAACTTTCCACCAGGCTGTGTGATGAGCATGATGATTTCAATTTCTCTACTCTCTGTTTTCTATTTCTGGATAACACCACCCCTGCTTCTCAAACCTATCGCCTTTACACGTCGCAATAACAGCACTGCTGCTTCCCAAACCTATGTCCTTTACACGTCGCAATAACTGCACCAGTGCTTCCCAAACCTATGTCATTTATACGTCGCAATAACAGCACCACTCCTTCCCAAACCTATCGACTTTACACGTCGCAATAACAGCACCAATGCTTCCCAAACCTATCGAATTTACACGTCGCAATAACAGCACCACTCCTTCCCAAACCTATCGCCTTTACACGTCGCAATAACAGCACCACTCCTTCCCAAACCTATCGCCTTTACACGTCGCAATAACAGCACCACTCCTTCCCAAACCTATCGCCTTTACACGTCGCAATAACAGCACCACTCCTTCCCAAACCTATCGCCTTTACACGTCGCAATAACAGCACCAATGCTTCCCAAACCTATCGAATTTACACGTCGCAATAACAGCACCACTCCTTCCCAAACCTATCGCCTTTACACGTCGCAATAACAGCACCACTCCTTCCCAAACCTATCGCCTTTACACGTCGCAATAACAGCACCACTCCTTCCCAAACTTATCGCCTTTACACGTCGCAATAACAGCACCACTCCTTCCCAAACCTATCGCCTTTACACGTCGCAATAACAGCACCACTCCTTCCCAAACCTATCGACTTTACACGTCGCAATAACAGCACCAATGCTTCTCGAACCTATGTCCTGTACACGTCGCAATAACAGCACCAATGCTTCCCAAACCTATCGCCTTTACACGTCGCAGTAAATTTGATATTAAAAATATTGTTCCCGTCAGCCCACCTTTGGCATAAGGTTTCGATAACATATAAAGTCGAGAGATGCCGGTAGTAGACGATTGTATGGGCGTTTTACGACCAATTTTAGGATTTAATAGCACTGTATTGCGGTTTATAGCTTATAAACTAGGTTGTAAACCTCAATGACTGTCGAAACAAAAGAGTAGATGCATTAAGGGTCAATTTTGGCCCCAGCATAGATTTTCTTAATTTTTATATCATGCAAACATGGACATATGACATTGATAAAAAAACAAGTTTTCAATAATTCTGACAATGCGTTGCCTAGCAACGGGCCTGGAAACCAACCTACTCTTTACCGTCTATTTGCACATTTTAGTGATATTTCACTGTTTTTTTTTATTATTTGGTGAAAATATTTAATCAATTTTTACATATCAATGGTATGATTTAAAAATCATATCATATTTGTGATCAACCATCATATATTACATGTTTAAGATTTCCTAGCAACACAATAACAACCAAACTCTCTCCATAGCAACGGATTGTAATAAATACAATAAAGGACACAGAAAATTGATGATAATACTCAAGGGCTGTTTAGATTATGGTACATCTTAAAAATGTAAATATGATGATACAATAGAGCATATAGGTGGTATTCCACAGTAACCATGTCTTACCATAGCAACTAAATATTTCACCATAGCAACAGTACATGCAATAATCAGTACATCAATTTGTCAATACTTCCGTACACGGTTATCTTTATATTCTTGGTTAATTTGAAAAGGATATGAAATCAAACATGTTACAGTTAATGATTCTTACAAAAGTTAAAAGTTATTTCAAATAAACATTATGCACTAACAAAATACATTGTCATTCGAGATTAAAGTCAATTCCTCAGTCGATCAAGTGACCATCGTGCATTTGTAATTACATTTTTGGAGATTCCGAAATTTATATGTAATTTACATGGCTACATCGGTAAAGCTGTGCTGTTTTATTCCTCCGTGTTACCTTCATCATCACTCTCATCAATACTGATTGGGTCTGGTGTATAACTGGCATCTTGTAAATATTGTGTCCAGTCCTTACTAAAGTCAAAGGACTTGTCTAAATGACGTGCAAATCCCATATACCATAAGATGGATGCAACATGGGAGCAAGTCCCAACCACCCTCGCCCCAGCACGGCATGTACAGTACCATCCTTGCACATTACAATCATCAAATGATACCCACAATTGGTAAAGTTTTGAGGAAAAATGTCGGCTCTGTATCTTGGCATTGATCAGATTAGCATCTACTTTACAGATAGATACTTCATATCCTCCCGTTTCGCTCATATGTTCCTGTGTGTAGGACCGTGCCAGTTTGAGCTGATACACGCCCAGTGTCAAATTCCGCAGGTCTTCTTCTGTCAGAACAGGAAATATGATATCAGTTGTGGTCTCCATCTTCTGCCACTTACTAGGTCGATTGAAAAGGCCTTCTCGTTCAATTCTCTCCCAAAGAGAGTTCTGCTTCCGTGACAAATGCAACATTTTCGATCCTAGCAGTTGATCTTGCTCTGCATCCCCCGTGCTTATTGGTGTACCGAACTTGTTGAAGATTGCACACACAATCCTGACAATATCGCCTATGTATGGAATCTGTGAGTTTGGCAACACACGATCCAAATATTTCCAGGTTTTTAACCGTCCATTCACAGCCTCAACGACCCATCTGAAAAATAGTAAATAGATGCATTTTGAATGTGAATAAATGCATTATTCAAATGCATATGATGGTAACTATATCAAATAAATTTTGTTTTTAATTTCGACATCTTCTAAATGGACAGGTTTATGCAGTTCAACTTATAAAATCGAAAGTATCTAATTCTCACTGGGAATTACCTTTAACCATTTTAATGATATATTAATACAAATAAGTTATAAATATGTTGTAAAAGCATCAGAAACTAAAGGGCGTCTGGGCATTTACTTATTGTATGTTGAATAAATATGAAACATTGTATCCATCACTTGTTGTTTATACAGTGTATCATGCAATAGTGATCTTCATAATGTTATTACAATGATTTATCAAACATGTAAATTGATGTGTTAACAGGGACTCGAGTCAGATATGAGCATTGCTTTGACTGGGTGTTAAATATTTGTATTACTTTACTAGAAGTCAATAATTGCTTTATTATACAGTATATACTGTATGAAATAATAAAATAATAGCTATTTTAGAAGCTGGTAGCTGGACTCATATGAAGTAATCGAAAATGTTTATCATTGTTCTTCATAAATAGCCAACAAGGAAAGACTGGACAAACAATTGGAGGGAGACGGACAGTGACAATTACATTAAACACATGTATAATAGAAAAAAAACCTGTTTTTATTACAATACATATATCAGTCACCTTTTTTAAAATAAAATATTGTAGTTGAAACGGAAATAAACATGATAATGAGAGAATTCTCCTCCAAGTATTTCAGATTTCTGTTACTTAACAATTTGAAGCATAGAAATAAGATTAATTCAGGAACTTCCTAAAACACTTACATGTAACTTCAAGAATCTCCAGGCATTTTCTCGCTACTCTCTGTCTCCTATTACATCACTAGTAAACCTTAAAGAATGAAAATAATGAAAATAAATAATCTATTAAATCTTAAGTTCGGTGAAAAATCTGATTTTTACAAAACTTTATTTTAAAGAGTAGCTAATGTATATTATGCCAGTGTCAATCTGTTTTAAAAAAAAATATATATCAAGCCAGTGTTTCGTATGTTTCCCGTAATTTGTTTTTGGTAACAGTACATGTAGCATTGATACTGGCTATACAGTATATCTGGAGCATATAAACACGTTTATATATACATGTAAGCATGTACATGTATATACTTCATTTAGTTATTCAGGGATGTGCCATTATAACAAGAGTTCTCCGAAATATACAAGCCAATAAACTAACTGCAGCCAAAAATGAAGCGAGGTCAAAAATATCAAATAGCCACAATATAATAATGTTCGATTCATTGTGCTGACGAAACTTACAAAGCAGAAGACTTACGTTTAATTTCTGAATCAAATGTATCCATAAAAATATTTGAATTCAGGTCCTCAGGATCGTTATGTTACTGGGATTCTTCAAAAGAAAATATACATGGTAAGATTTTTCATCGTATTAATTTTACAATAGTATAAATGAGAGAAATTATACCCTAGCCCATAAGAATTAACACTTTAGTTTCTGCACGTATATGCTGATTATTTGATGCTAGCAAAAGTAAGTCCGACGCAAAAAATATATATAGAAAAAAACTACCCCAAGTCGATAACAATTCAGCAAAATGACATCTAACGCGATGTAAGAGTTACAATATCTCCAGAAGAAATATTTGTAACACCAAGACTATCGATGCAAATATAATTGTTTGTATTAGAATGCAAGGATATTTATATGGAAAAATACATGTAGCAACATGATATAACGTCCTGATAATATTCTAATATTTATAATTATTAATTCTATCAGTACATTATTGATGAATATAACTATTAAAATCGAGAATAATTGAGGTGAAAGTTATAGAAAAAAAATAAGAATAAAAAATAATATGGTGTGTGCCCGCGATTTGAACTCGCCACGGCAAATCTACATCTCCAGAGCATCGCACCTTCACCATTACACTACAGCGGCTGATTACGTCACACAGGAGATTTTGTTAGTAATATAAATCAAAACCAACACACTTCGGATGTACACTGATTTTATTATGGGTGTGTGAATTGACATTTTAGTTTATATCTCGTATATAGGAACACTTTCTCATTTTTATATGTTAGTGTATGTTTTGAAAACAACACTGTAGCAAATACAGTTTTGCCATTATGTTTTTTCTGACGATAAATCCCTGCATTTTGTTTGGTTGCAAAATTCTATTTTTAGACGCAGACTCAGACAACGTTATTATGGAAAATACCGTTTATAAACAATAAAAGAAAAGGTTTTATTTTATTTTTTATACTTGTTATTGTATTTTTACTTACTGCATACTTATCAAAACACTAGCAATATCTACAATGACTATTTTTTCGAAGTCAGATCTGACGTCTGCTCATATGCACAAACGTAAACAAATCGCGACAATGTCGCGAATACACAACATGGATGTCTTCTACATAATATTGTTACATACCTGTTAAAGAAGTAGACAACTTCTACAAGATGTGCAGATGTGTTGACAGCTCTTCTACGTATACATACTTCAAATGTAGGCTGAAACTTGCAAGATCTTCTGTACGAGTTTAGACTAACGTACAATGTAGCGCATTAGACTCGGGCCTAGGAGATTGCAAAATCTAGGAGTTGTTACCATGGATATTTTTGTCATCTTTCAAAATACATTTTTTTTTCATTATTATTATCTAATTTTATTAACAAACATAAGTCAAGTCATTTTTCATGTTTTTGTCTTTTATTTCAGCATCCATTTACTTCCGCAATCTTGTAGTCGGTCTCGACGCTAACGTTACGCTGGGCAACGTCAAAATCTCACCAAAATCGTGAAATGTGGTTACAAATTCAGAAGATATTTGTTATTTTAAATACCTCCCCAGGCATGTACCAAAAAAATATTTGAGCATCGCAAACATAATGTGGAAATTGTTCTCATTGATAAATATAAAATTGGTACACCCTTGGGGAGGTAGTTAATTTTTCGTTCAAAGTCATAAAATATCGAAAAAAATCGTGACTTTTTGTAAACGTGACGTTTTCCCGCGAAATTTGTGACGTCATCACACGCGTTATGAACCTATTTTTATCTGCATTTCAACTGATAAGTTGTTAAATAACACAAATGGGTACATGATTAAAGAATTTTCTAACAATTAAAAAAAAGATTTTTTGAGGCCAATTTTGAGCCAAAGTGCATCTACTCCTTTGGTGAACTTTATGTTAGTATGTCTGGTAGTTCCGTTAATGCTAAGCTTCATTTGATATGGTAACGCTACTTACTCGATATCGACCATGGCGTGTTATCGGGTTCCGTCTATGAAAAAAAGAGATGTTTAACCTTCCGTAATAACTGCTCGTATTCTCCTTGTCTTTTCTTTTTTGTTTTATTGTTGCTTAATATCTTATCAACAGCTAAGGTCATTTAAGGACGTCCTAGGTCTGGGCAGTGGAAAATAAATAACACTCCTGAATACAAATGGCTTTTATCCAGACGTTTTGTAGGACATTGAAGATACCAGGACACCCCTTTCCACATTGCCTGTCATGGCTTTGGGTAACATCTCCTCCTAATTTGAACACCTGCCGTCCGTGAAGGATTATAGGAATATCGAAGAGCTCAGCTTATTGAAACAACCTATATATCCTACATTTCCAACACATTCTACTAAAAATGTTAGTGTTAACAATGTTCCACTCAATTAAATGTATGTTTATGTTAGCAATGTACCACTCAGTTTAATGATGTTGATTTCACCAATGTAACACTTAGATAAATGTTTGTTGATGTCAACAATTCACTACTCACTCAGATGTTTGTTGATGTCAACAATGTAGTATTCAATTAAATGTATGTTTATGTAAACAATGTAACACTCAGTTAAATGTATGTTTATCTAAAATGTAACACTCAGTTTAATAATGTTCGTGTCAACAATGTAACCCTGAAGTAACCATCGATGTCTCTTAAAGTATATAATATAGATAACAACCGACAACAAGTTGGTATAATGTTTTATTAAAATGTTTTCCTTGTACACAGACCAGAGACATAAGTAACAATGCTTTTCGGTTAAATCAATAAATAAACGGACAATCTATAAGATACAGATATAATATAATGATATGAAAGCACCTTGCATACTACATGTATGATAAAGGCAAAGCACACAGATATTTAATTATCAATATCACATCGGCTCTGTGTAGATGCCATATACAATACTTAAAAGTCAAATGTAAACACGATCACCCATGGACAGTTTTATGTAGTTACAATAACCCAATGACAGCCTTATGTAGCTGCAATAACCTATAACCAGACTTTTGTAACTACAATGCCTCATGGACAGTCTAACGTAGACACAATAACCCATATACAGTGTTACGTAGACACAATAACCCATGGGCAATCATGTAGCTACAATAACCCATGACCAGACTTGTGTAACTACAATGCCGCATGGACAGTCTAACGTAGACGCAATAACCCATATACAGAGTAACGTAAACACAATAACCCATGGACAGTGATGTAGCTACAATAACACATGGACAGTCTAACGTAGCTACAATAACCCATTGATAGTCTTACGTAGCTACAATAACCCATGGATAGTCTTACGTAGCTACAATAACCCATGACCAGTGTAACGTAGACACAATAACCCATGACGTTCTGAAGAAGATGTGACATTTTACATATACCCGACGTAGTAGATTTTCTAACCTTGTCTTCCTGAAATTTTTCATAAAATTTCCTATTTAGCATATCATCACAATCTGAACTGTCTACAATAGCCCAAAGACAGTCCTAGCTGTCTACAATAACCCAGAGACAGTCTGAATTATCTATAATAATACTGAGACAGTCTGAACTGTCTACAATAACCCTGAGACAGTCTTAGCTGTCTACAATAATCCAGACACAGTCTTAGCTGTCTACAATAACCCTGAGACAGTCTTAGCTGTCTACAATAATCCAGACACAGTCTTAGATGTCTACAATAACCCTGAGACAGTCTTAGCTGTCTACAATAATCCAGACACAGTCTTAGCTGTCTACAATAACCCAGAGACAATCCGAACTGTCTACAATAACCCAGAGACAATCTGAACTGTCTACAATAACCCAGAGACAGTCTCAACTGTCTACAATAACCCAGAGACAATCTGAACTGTCTACAATAACCCAGAGACAGTCTCAACTGTCTACAATAACACAGAGACAATCTGAACTGTCTACAATAACCCAGAGACAGTCTCAACTGTCTACAATAACCCAGAGACAATCTGAACTGTCTACAATAACCCAGAGACAGTCTCAACTGTCTACAATAACACTGAGACAGTCTCAACTGTCTTCAATAACCCAGAGACAATCCGAACTGTCTACAATAACCCAGAGACAATCCGAACTGTCTACAATAACCCAGAGACAATCTGAACTGTCTACAATAACCCAGAGACAGTCTCAACTGTCTACAATAACCCAGAGACAATCTGAACTGTCTACAATAACCCAGAGACAGTCTCAACTGTCTACAATAACCCAGAGACAGTCTCAACTGTCTACAATAACCCAGAGACAGTCTCAACTGTCTACAATAACACTGAGACAATCTGAACTGTCTACAATAACCCCGTGACAGTCTGAACTGTCTACAATAACACTGAGACAATTTTAAATGTCTACAATAACCCATACTCTGAAACAATACCCACAAATAGTGTAATGTATCTGATTTAGCTTCAATAACCCACAAACATACATTGTAAGGATGTAAGCTGAGAGTATACACACCCGACTTCCAGTATTTCCTCTGAAAGAATACCACGTGTTCTAATGAAACGAACGTTACATCTTAACAGGTTAGGTCACGTGATGGACACTGTCTGCATCAAAGTATAGAAACTATCTGCATTTGTCACAAAATTGACGCTGGCGCAGTCTATATCACACAAATGACACTGACTCTGTCTGTAACACATATTTGATGTCGTTTGTTTAACATAGAGTGTAAATGACTCTGTCTATATCAGAACATGGACACGGTATATAAACATTGCCGAGGTTATCAAGGTCGTATGTTGGAGGATAAGTTAAAGAATGTTATTTTAGAACCTGTTATGTATGGCACGAATTAATTTTTATTGTTTATTGAGACAGACATCATTGTAGCAAATTAATGTCTTCTAACGAATAAATGGTGGCTGTAATATATAAGTTATAAGCTTATAAACGAAACTGAAATCTATTTTTCATTTTTCATGCAAATATACGAAACTATGGCTGATTTAGTGTTACTTTAAAGTACGAAACTATGACTGGTTCATCACTTCAAACGAATCCAAGGTCAGTTCTTTGCTGTCCTTGTGACATTGATTGACCACAGTGGCTACCTCTCCACGTCCCATATCACGAAGGGCGGTTGATAAGCGATCTACAGCGCCATCTTTTTTGTCTTTCATCTGACGCTTCCAGTACAGAAGGATTTTATACGTCACGTCAGCCATGCTTAGACCGTTTGATATTGCGTCGAAACCAAGTCCGGTGATGGTGCTGTCCGGAAGATCTAGATGCACAGCTAACGTAAGTCCTTCCGGAACTAGTCTTGATAAAGTCCGTAAACTTTTACCGGAAATCGTCTTTGATTCTTTTTCCACTGTAAGATCAAATCAAACACCATATAAAATGAAAATACTTATAGAAAGGGGTAAAATAAATTGCACAGTTTTTTTCTAATCTTTTCACAACGAAGGAAATAGCTAGTTAACTTATAGCACTGACCCAAACAAGCCTTCACCTGCTATCCATATTAAGTCATTTTACCTCCCAAACTAACTCTGGAGATTTAATCATTTACCTCCCAAACTAGCTCTAGAGATTTAATCATTTACCTCCCAAACTAACTCTAGAGATTTAATCATTTACCTCCCAAACTAACTCTAGAGTTTTAATCATTTACCTCCCAAACTAACTCTAGAGATTTAATCATTTACCTCCCAAACTAACTCTAGAGATTTAATCATTTACCTCCCAAACTAACTCTAGAGATTTAATCATTTACCTCCCAAACTAACTCTAGAGATTTAATCATTTACCTCCCAAACTAACTCTGGAGATTTAATCATTTACCTCCCAAACTAACTCTAGAGATAATCATTTACCTCCCAAACTAACTCTGGAGATTTAATCATTTACCTCCAAACAGAGATTTAATCATTTACCTCCCAAACTAACTCTAGAGATTTAATCATTTACCTCCCAAAAACTAGATTTAATCATTTACCTCCCAAACTAACTCTGGAGATTTAATCATTTACCTCCCAAACTAACTCTAGAGATTTAATCATTTACCTCCCAAACTAACTCTAGATTTAGATTTAACTCTAGAGATTTAATCATTTACCTCCCAAACTAACTCTAGAGATTTAATCATTTACCTCCCAAACTAACTCTAGATTTAAGATTTAATCATTTATCATTTACCCCAAACTAACTCTCTAGAGATTTAATCATTTACCTCCCAAACTAACTCTAGAGATTTAATCATTTACCTCCCAAACTAACTCTAGAGATTTAATCATTTACCTCCCAAACTAACTCTAGAGATTTAATCATTTACCTCCCAAACTAACTCTAGAGATTTAATCATTTACCTCCCAAACTAACTCTACAGATTTAATCATTTACCTCCCAAACTAACTCTAGAGATTTAATCATTTACCTCCCAAACTAACTCTAGAGATTTAATCATTTACCTCCCAAACTAACTCTAGAGATTTAATCATTTACCTCCCAAACTAACTCTAGAGATTTAATCATTTACCTCCCAAACTAACTCTAGAGATTTAATCATTTACCTCCCAAACTAACTCTGGAGATTTAATCATTTACCTCCCAAACTAACTCTATAGATTTAATCATTTACCTTCACAACTAACTCTAGAGTTTTAATCATTTACCTCCACAAACTAACTCTGGAGATTTAATCATTTACCTCCCAAACTAACTCTGGAGATTTAATCATTTACCTCCCAAACTAACTCTAGATATTTAATCATTTATCTCCCAAACTAACTCTAGAGATTTAATCATTTACCTCCCAAACTAACTCTTGAGATTTAATCATTTACCTCCCAAACTAACTCTAGAGATTTAATCATTTACCTCCCAAACTAACTCTAGAGATTTAATCATTTACCTCCCAAACTAACTCTAGAGATTTAATCATTTACCTCCCAAACTAACTCTAATCATTTACCTCCCAAACTTACTACTAACTCTGGAGATTTAATCATTTACCTCCCAAACTAACTCTAGAGATTTAATCATTTACCTCCCAAACTAACTCTAGAGATTTAATCATTTACCTCCCAAACTAACTCTATAGATTTAATCATTTACCTCCCAAACTAACTCTGGAGATTTAATCATTTACCTCCCAAACTAACTCTAGAGATTTAATCATTTACCTCCCAAACTAACTCTAGAGATTTAATCATTTACCTCCCAAACTAACTCTGGAGATTTAATCATTTACCTCCCAAACTAACTCTGGAGATTTAATCATTTACCTCCCAAACTAACTCTGGAGATTTAATCATTTACCTCCCAAACTAACTCTAGAGATTTAATCATTTACCTCCCAAACTAACTCTAGAGATTTAATCATTTACCTCCCAAACTAACTCTGGAGATTTAATCATTTACCTCCCAAACTAACTCTAGAGATTTAATCATTTACCTCCCAAACTAGCTCTAGAGATTTAGTCATTTACCTCCCAAACTAGCTCTGGAGATTTAATCATTTACCTCCCAAACTAACTCTAGAGATTTAATCATTTACCTCCCAAACTAACTCTGGAGATTTAATCATTTACCTCCCAAACTAACTCTAGAGATTTAATCATTTACCTCCCAAACTAACTCTGGAGATTTAATCATTTACCTCCCAAACTAACTCTACAGATTTAATCATTTACCTCCCAAACTAACTCTGTAGATTTAATCATTTATCTCCCAAACTAACTCTGGAGATTTAATCATTTACCTCCCAAACTAACTCTAGAGATTTAATCATTTACCTCCCAAACTAACTCTAGAGATTTAATCATTTACCTCCCAAACTAACTCTGGAGATTTAATCATTTACCTCCCAAACTAGCTCTGGAGATTTAATCATTTACCTCCCAAACTAACTCTAGAGATTTAATCATTTACCTCCCAAACTAACTCTACAGATTTAATCATTTACCTCCCAAACTAACTCTAGAGATTTAATCATTTACCTCCCAAACTAACTCTAGAGATTTAATCATTTACCTCCCAAACTAACTCAAGATTTAACAAACTAACTCTGGAGATTTAATCATTTACCTCCCAAACTAACTCTGGAGATTTAATCATTTACCTCCCAAACTAACTCTAGAGATTTAATCATTTACCTCCCAAACTAACTCTGGAGATTTAATCATTTACCTCCCAAACTAGCTCTAGAGATTTAATCATTTACCTCCCAAACTAACTCTACAGATTTAGTCATTTACCTCCCAAACTAACTCTGGAGATTTAATCATTTACCTCCCAAATCATTTACATCCCAAAACTAACTCTAGAGATTTAATCATTTACCTCCCAAACTAACTCTGGAGATTTAATCATTTACCTCCCAAACTAGCTCTAGAGATTTAATCATTTACCTCCCAAACTAACTCTAGAGATTTAATCATTTACCTCCCAAACTAACTCTAGAGATTTAATCATTTACCTCCCAAACTAACTCTACTGGAGATTTAATCATTTACCTCCCAAACTAACTCTAGAGATTTAATCATTTACCTCCCAAACTAACTCTGGAGATTTAATCATTTACCTCACAAACTAACTCTAGAGATTTAATCATTTACCTCCCAAACTAAGCAGATTTAATCATTTATCTGTTAAATACTACATTAATTAAAAATCGATTCCTTTAAAGTGTTATCACTTGTTACAAGGAAAATAAATCTTTGATACCCAATAGTTTGACAATGACATAACAGTGGTATTTTACCTATAATAGGTTTCCTGCTCGTCTTCATCAGACGTTCCATTACTGTCGCCGGAAGTGGTTTGAATTTAGGAATTGTGGGTATAAGAGGTTTCTCTTCCTTCACAGTATTCATCATTAGCAGGTCGAGGTTTGGCTTTTCTTTCACTGGTTCGGGTTCTTCCGGTACAAATTCTGGCCGGAAGTAAGCTTTAACTGCCTCTTCGTCTATATCAATCTTCAAGGTGAAGGTCGAAGCTTCCTTCATTCTAGCATCACCCTCCATATTTAGAGGGATGAGATTTATTGCACCACTTATTGCTTTTTCGTCGTTATTTTTCGGCTCGATTATAAATTTCCGACAACTATCTGGCAGATGCCGGAAGTACTGAAAGTCCTTGTTTTCCATATAGTCACTGTCAAAACTCACCTTGATATCCTCTACCACTTCCATTGTCCATTTCATACCGTCAAACAGCTCAAACCCTTGTATCTCCTTCACTTTATTTTGTTTTGGCTGTGATCTCCGGAATCCTTTATTCTCGACTACTTCCTCTCGACGGAGAATCTGCTTCCCAATATGTTTGAATCCCCGGTCTTTCATTTCTTTAATCCGAGTCTCTGTTTTACTTTGAGGAAAACACTCGAGCACTACGAACCATAGCTTCTCTTGGATGTTTAAAAATGCGATTACCTCCCCTTTTTCTTTATCACTCCTTCCTTCCACGATTGGCACTGCCGCTAACACTCTTTTTGCACGATCGGGCTTGGTCTGTACGATACAGAACCTATAAATGAAATCAACACATTATAAATGTTTTTATCTATTCATATTAAAAATAGAGAAACCCTCGATGTGAATGTCCAATCTCTTCTTTTCCATTTTCATTTTTATACAATACAAGATGCCTTTTCTCGCGATCAGCATATAGTGGAAAATCGTCAGAGACCTGTTGAACTTGTCATATTGATTGATAAGAAACATCCATTGTGACGAAAACGTTCGAATAATGATTCTTAGTGCAGTGTAAAGTGTGATAGGGTCTATTGCATTTGTGTTTGTATTTACAATTGTAAGCCTATTTTACATGCAAATTAAATCTTGTTTAATTGTTGACATTTCTTGGTGATAAGTTTTATGGCTATTTAGTGACAAAAACGATAGCTCTGAAAAAAAAGTGTGAAGAAGATGTCTTGGGTCCTTGCTGTCACGAAAATCAGGAAGAACTATTTATTACCTTGACAAAGACTTCACGTCGAATGTCACTGTTGTCCGTGTGTATTTGTATTTACTTTCCACGAGCTCCCAACCTTTTTCTGTTTTCTGGAAAACGCCAATAGTGTTTGAACTTTCATCTTCAACCTCTACACCGCCCGGTAGAGGGAGCTTTACAGTCGCTGCCCTCCGGAAATTGCAAGGAATGCTGGGAATCAAATCTATAAACTCTGTAGTCTGAACAAGGTCGCAGAGCTCCGTTGGATAGAAGTCTTTAGCCAGCTCAAGCTTGTCTGGAGAGATGGGTGTGATCTGGAGACAGAAGTCGGTATTGATGATCAACAATTACAGCAAAACTTACATACAGCAAATATCGCTCACATCTTCAATTGTTATTATCATTATTACATTCTTAACGGCCCGTCAACACATTAAAGGTCATTAGGGCCATCAAATGGTAAAACACACAGCGATCCAATGGTTTTCCGTTTTGTCATCGTGATTTACGTCATCCATGTTTCAGTATTACAGAAAACATACGCAGATATGAAAAAAGACAGCAATAGTCACACAATTATGGATTAAAATAATCAAATGTTACCGTATTGAGAACACTCTAAACATTTTGGACGTACCTGGATCGCGCACTGGAAAGATTTGTCGGCAGCCTTCTTCGGGAACCGAATACTGATGTACCTACTAATGTGTGCGTTATACAGACAACCCTGGGGTGTGACGTCAAACAATTCCCTCTTTGGGGTGAAGGTCACCACGAAAATACCAAGACGGTCAATCTCCAGTTCCACGCACGGGGTCGAGCTATCCTCCTGTAAAACAATGATAAAAGAAATGACAAGAGTGATTTTACTGATGTTTTAAAAATCTTCGTGTAAATTGTTTAAAATCTTATTTTGTATTTAAAGAATGCTGAAAGAGGGCATCGGTATTCGAAAGAATGAATGTCCGATGTCTCTACAAGAGACAAATTGTTTATTGACGCTTCGATAAAAGTTACTCGCGCCAAGAGAATTAGTTTAAACATGTGACTTCAGTCGGATTGAGACGTACACTAACATTGTCAATCAAGTTTAAACATGTTATGTCTAAACTGTGTTGGATAATTAAGACAGAACTGATTCATGCTATGTCTAAACTATGCTGGATAATTAAGAAAGAACTGATTTTATGTCTAAACCATGTTGGATAATTAAGACAGAACTGATACATGTTATGTCTAAACCATGTTGGATAATTAAGACAGAACTGATTCATGTTATGTCTAAACTGTGTTGGATAATTAAGACAGAACTGATTCATGATATGTCTAAACTATGCTGGATAATTAAGACAGAACTGATTAATGTTATGTCTAAACCATGTTTGATGGTTAAGACATAACTGATACATGTTATGTCTAAACTATGCTGGATAATTAAGACAGAACTGATTAATATTATGTCTATACCATGTTGGATAATTAAGACAGAACTGATTCATGTTATGTCTAAACTGTGTTGGATAATTAAGACAGAACTGATTCATGATATGTCTAAACTATGCTGGATAATTAAGACAGAACTGATTCATGCTATGTCTAAACTATGCTGGATAATTAAGACAGAACTGATTAATGTTATGTCTAAACCATGTTGGATAATTAAGACAGAACTGATTCATGTTATGTCTAAACTGTGTTTGATAATTAAGACAGAACTGATTCATGTTATGTCTAAACTGTGTTGGATAATTAAGACAGAACTGATACGTGTTATGTCTAAACTATGTTAAGACAGAACTGATACATGTTATGTCTAAACAATGTTTGATAATCAAGACAGAACTGATTCATGTTATGTCTAATCTATGTTTGATAATTAAGACATAACTGATTCATGTTATGTCTAAACTGTGTTGGATAATTAAGACAGAACTGACTCACGTTATGTCTAAACTGTGTTGGATAATTAAGACAGAACTGATACATGTTATGTCTAAACTGTGTTGGATAATTAAGACAGAACTGATTCATGTTATGTCTAAACTGTGTTGGATAATTAAGATAGAACTGATTCATGTTATGTCTAAACTGTGTTTGATAATTAAGACAGAACTGATACACGCCATGTTGGATAAACAGTTTTGCTCTTTGTTTGAAAAAACGCTGCATATTTGATCGTACCAAAACAGAGATGTGTTAAAATGGAGTATTCTAAGTGATGTTTTCTTTTAGATTTCTTATGTTTGGTTGTCACTCCATATGTAAATACTACCTTGGCGAGGTCTCATGTTTTCATGGGAAATAGACTTTATTCGCGTGTTTATTTGCCAGGAAACAACGTCTCCGTACTGTGTTACAAGAATGTCTTGCTGATCTGCCTTTTGTGACCGCCGTTCCTTGAACGTTACGACGAGCCAAAGATTAAATATGTTCACATCTAATCGGCTGTGAATGCTCACAACCTTTGCCAATAATCAGTGTACGAAGGCACAAAGGTTTCATGTGGATCCAACGCGCTCATTGATTTCCCAGTCGACGTTTCGAGGTCAACTGCAGCTGTCATTGTGTTTTTATTTGTCGAATTGAGGCAAGTAGCCACATCAAACACATATATTCCGTTATGATTAGCTGTCCCCGATATATAAATGGGGATATCACTTAAGTCCGGATATTTGCCATTTCGAATACACATTATGATAAGTTGTCTACTGGTTTTGTTGAATTTTCTGTCGTATTGAAGTTTTATACGCCAAAGACTCACATATTCAATTCACATTAATCGACTTATAAACATTATCATCTGCAGATTTTCTATAGAAAACGGCGTCCCAACAACGGTTAGAAAACATAAATTGTAGTGCTTTATCATAATGTACACGACATACTAAAAAACTCTGAAAAAGAATAATGATTTTTTTTATGTTGCGATGACAAATTTCGAACACCACAACAACTACAGGCCACCTTTACCTTTTTAAGAAATCCGACGTTCACCCATTCGTTTTCGTCCTTCCATTTGCCTTTCACATTCAACTCATTATGTTCCGGGTCTATTTGATAAAACGGTATTTGCACAATTATGTTCTTCTTCAAAGTTTGAAGAGTTGATGTCAACACAAAAATTTCACTGGTCATATGTTCGTATGTTGTAAGGACAGGACAGTGGCGCCATCTTTGTGCAGGTGGCGCCACTTGACATGTTATAGAGTCTTTCTTTCCAAATAGACCTTCCGGCACAACTAGCTTAGCTCCGACAGGCAACCCATAGCTGCCTCCCTTCTTCCCGGGAGTATAAGTCACTTTCAAACTGGAAATAAACCAAAATTCACGTATAAAGAGGAAATTTTAACATTGACATCAGTATACAAGCTACTTGTGTTGGTATATAACTGTTTTATCATGACCTGTAATAGGTATCAACACAATACGATTTCATAACCAGCATAATAAAATGTGCCTATTTATAACGAAAGTGTCTTGGAGGAGAGAAAAAATGGTTGGCCGACCACCGACGTTGACATGCAACGCTTCTTCGGAGACAAAATAAAACACACAAAAAGTGCGTTAATCTTTCTCGAGAAAAAAAGTGATGAATCATTTGGAATCACATGGTAACGAGGTTCAACGAAAATTTGCAATGAACCAACCCGGAAGTATAATTTACTGGTGGCTTCTTTATAGGTCGGTTTGACATAATAGCATAAATAATATATGACGTCATCAAAGTAGCAATCACTTGACCTGCATTAGGTGATTTACGTCACTTGGAGTCAATCTGAGTTGAAACAATAAAAACCGCTTTTGACAATGTTTGTCTATAGCGATAAGTGTTTCTTATCTAATAAATCAAGCTTGTTATAATGTTGGATTTTTACTGCTATAAAATGTGTATTATATGATGTCATTACATTGAAGGGCTCTCGTCAGTGCACACATGGTGTCATTCTGTGCGTCATCCTCCGTTCACCATTAGGACAGTGCGGTATTCCCTATGTCATTGTTCACATGGCAACCGTCCATACTTACTGGGGGTCATCCTCCGGCTAGCCGTTCACCTGACAACCGTTCATACTTACTGGGGGTCATTCTCCGGCTAGCCGTTCACCTGACAACCGGTCAAACTTACTGTGGGTCATTCTCCGGTTCACCGTTCACATGACAACCGTCCATACTTACTGGGGGTCATTCTCCGGCTAGCCGTTCACCTGACAACCGTTCATACTTACTGGGGGTCATTCTCCGGCTCACCGTTCACATGACAACCCTTCATACTTACTGGGGGTCATCATCCAGTTCACCGTTCACCTGACAATCGTTCATACTTACTGGGGGTCATTCTCCAGTTCACCGTTCACCTGACAACCGTTCATACTTACTGTGGGTCATTCTCCGGTTCACCGTTCACATGACAACCGTCCATACTTACTGGGGGTCGTTCTCCGGCTAGCCGTTCACCTGACAACCGTTCATACTTACTGGGGGTCATTCTCCGGCTAACCGTTCACCTGACAACCGTTCATACTTACTGGGGGTCATTCTCCGGCTCACCGTTCACATGACAACCCTTCATACTTACTGGGGGTCATCATCCAGCTCACCGTTCACCTGACAACCGTTCATACTTACTGGGGGTCATCATCCAGCTCACCGTTCACATGACAACCCTTCATACTTACTGGGGGTCATCATCCAGTTCACCGTTCACCTGACAACCGTTCATACTTACTGGGGGTAATCATCCAGTTCAACGTTCACATGACAACCGTCCATACTTACTGAGGGTCATCATCCAGTTCACCGTTCACCTGGCAATCGTTAGATACGTCCTTGTTCTTCATGCTTCCCGGGTTTTCGGACCTGTGATGGGAGAACACAATTTATTGTCACACTTAAATAACACGAATATTTCATAACACATATTCACAATCAAAATTTTTTTGATCAAACGGCCGCTAACTGCTTACTTGCCTCTTAAAACTTGCTGAAAAAGTGTTTGATAAGGTGATTTACACATGACAATATACCACATTTGTTGTACTCACCATAGTAACCGGACCTACTCACCTCTAACACAAAGTATTGCACATAAGAATATACATTCAACATAAACCTATAGATATATATTGTACACAAAGTTTTCAGTTTACTGTAGAAATTACACATTGTCGAACAGTCAATGGATTAATCTATGTATATGAATGAAGTGTAGATTAAGTCTGATTTTCGGTAGTATTAGAAATACTATCACGTAGTGACATGTTAGAAAGGTCATACATGTACCAGCTTACCCGGGTTAATAATAGACACATAGAAACAATTTAAAAAGCAATTAAAATAATAATGTAAAATATATTTTTATCGTCAAAATTTTCTGCCAATAGTATTTCGATCACCTATCTGGTGTTAAAGGAATGAATAAACGAATAACATTATGATTGAAGGTTTTTTATATGATTAGGTAGTACTGATTTCTCATCCTCCATACCTCAGGGGTCACGATCACTTTCGATCACCCCCTGTAACATGTTATGGCAAAATTGAAGGTTCCACATCTGCGACCGTGTGTGGCCGGGGTCGCATAACGTTATATCGTACTGGCTTTGAAGTTGGGTGTCGCTCCTTAGTTGTCTTCAAAGGAGCGTGTCAGTCTGTGATTGGTCAGCTTTTCGCTCTTGAAACCCACCAGTCAAATTACTTTGCTTGTTTCTTCAATTTTCGAGGATGGTTCCATCGGAGGAGAAGTGATAGTGAGTGTAACCCTTGAAGTATCGAGGATGGTCACATGGGTTTAGAGGCGATAGTGAGTGTAACCCCTGGAGTATCGAGGAGGAACCAATGGGTGGAGTGGCGATAGTGAGTGTAACCCTTGAAGTATCGAGGATGGTTCCATGAGTAGTGAGAGCGATAGTGAGTATAACCCCTGGAGGATCGAGGATGGTTCCAGAGGTGTAGAGAGCTGGAAATGTTCCAGGGGTGGAGAGAGTGACAGTGAATGTAACCCCTGGAGTATCGAGGATGGTTCCAGGGATGGAGAGAGTGACAGTGAATGTAACCTCTGGAGTATCCAGGATAGTTCCAGGGATGGAGAGAGCGACAGTGAGTGTAGCCCCTGGGTATCGATGATAGTTCCATGGGTGGAGAGTGATATCGAGGATGGTTCCATAGGTGGAGAGGCGATAGTGAGTGTAACCCCTGGAGTATCGAGGATGGTTCCATCGGAGGAGAAGTGATAGTGAGTGTAACCCTTGAAGTATCGAGGATGGTCACATGGGTTTAGAGGCGATAGTGAGTGTAACCCCTGGAGTATCGAGGAGGAACCAATGGGTGGAGTGGCGATAGTGAGTGTAACCCTTGAAGTATCGAGGATGGTTCCATGAGTAGTGAGAGCGATAGTGAGTATAACCCCTGGAGTATCGAGGATGGTTCCATCGGAGGAGAAGTGATAGTGAGTGTAACCCCTGGAGTATCGAGGATGGTTCCATGGGTGGAGAGGCGATAGTGAGTGTAACCCCTGGAGTATCGAGGATGGTTCCATGGGTGGAGAGGCGATAGTGAGTGTAACCCCTGGAGTATCGAGGATGGTTCCATGAGTAGTGAGAGTGATAGTGAGTGTAACCCCTGGAGGATCGAGGATGGTTCCATGAGTAGTGAGAGTGATAGTGAGTGTAACCCCTGGAGGATCGAGGATGGTTCCATGAGTAGTGAGACCAGTTCGTGAATCAGAAAGAAAAAAGAGAAAACTAGTATCCCGACACATGCTGTGTTCCCTTATTCCCTTATTATGAAATACTCAACAATTGGAATGACTAAGAAATTATTTTGAAATGTAGGGTAAGGATACGTAATTACACACAGAGCATAAATTCGCACACTTAGTGGTTTTCTTCTGTTTCATTCAACTAGCCGTAGATTATGCATTTTCGTTTATTTTCCGCGTTAAGCTAGATCTCAGTCGTGCTTTTTCTGTTCTAAATAAAGCACTTCCGATTAACCTCGTTTTGAAAACGAAACTTGACCTTTATGGCTGTCGTCAAAGAAAATGAACATCCGGTAATCAATTATCAAACCAATTAACTTAGGGATTTCCAAATATTAAGAGAGAATATCGTGTCATCGGATTATGATTAAAATTATATTTAGTTTTAAATGAATTTTGATTTTCTTTCAATGAAGTGAAAGTACAATGGCGAAAAGTTGATATTTTTCAATGAGGTGGAATATATTGGCTTTATCTAAGATTAGAAGTTTTGGTATACAAGACGTTTGAAAACCTTGCATAATAACAAAAAATAAGCAGGCTTGGTGAGTGTGCGAAAGTGCGTTCCCGCTCGTCTTCAAATCAGGAAGCAAACGGTATTTAATAACAACGCCTGCGCGTGTTACAGAGCATTTGTACATCTAACCATGTAGGATAATAAATAAATAAATATGACAAAAGCGAATTTAAATGCATACCAAAATTGTGCGAAATCACGTACCTTCAATCTACATCGTGTCTAGTCGTAAGAAAATCAAGTCCTATCAAAGGTGATATTTTCTATCAGACGTACAAGTCGAGCGGACTCTAGGAAGATACACCGCTCTGACTATCTTTTTTTCTTTTTTTGAGAACGTGGCATCTCTTTGAGATTACCTATATTGAAGACGATGGCAAGGTAGATGTTTGCTTAATACTTGGTGTTATTCGTCTTGGAATAATTAATTTACTTGTGTGTCTTTGTACAATTTTCAAGGCTCATGTCATTTGATTATATATTGCTAACATTTTAACGAGGACATTGAATTGGTACTAACACGCTGGTATTACAATATCCCTTTACTATTATTGATTCTGTTACGACTAGACAAACTGGAATAAAATTCTATTTACCCAACAAAACATTACTACACAATGACGTTTTAAATATCTAGAATCTAATACCCTTTACACATTGTATGTAGCATGTTTATTCATTAAACCACATTTATCATTATTAGAAGAGCAAACATCAGAACGGTTAAAGGAGACCAGACACCAGATAGGCTAGCCAATATTTGATACTAGGTATCCTTACAAATCGTCAGGAATGGACTCTCCGTCAGAATATTCTAACATGGGAATGGCCACTTGGAGTGTGCCTCCCCAAAGTGAGTCGCCCCTCATGCCGGTCTGTGAATAAACACAATCAATGTTGTAGATCAGAGCGTCACACATTAACTCAATTAACTTTCGGATTTTCTCGTGTTTTATGCACTAATACTTATGTTTTTTTCATTCTTAATGTTTTTTCTAAGGTCAAGATTTAAAAGTGGTTGTGTTGTTGGCATTAGGTTACTGGTTCAGAAGGTTATATATCTGGTTATACTTCATTTAAGTTGGTGATTTACGGTAGTAACACCGCGCTGTTTATGTTATTGTAATGACCATTAGTGTGACGTCAGCGACTTTAAACCCGATAGGTATCTGTCATATTTCTTCCGCACTAGAAATCACCAACAGACACTTGGATTGCTCTTCTACATTTCAATATCACATTTATATAACAAAACCGTCCGACAAATAGAACTATATTAAGATTTCTATCAATAAAGATTGGAGTTGGCAGAGTTATAACCTGCCGATTGACACGGTGTACACGTCTAACGTTCACAATATAGCATGGCGGACACTTTTTCTTTGTACCAAGTTACCAAACAGGTACACTATAATACGTCGTTATAGTCTCCGTCTCCATATCAATATACAATCTCTGGCGGGAGACAAAACCTGAATGCTTAATTAGCATTATTTAACTATGCCATAATAAAGAATAACTTACTCGTCCGGCACCAATATATGATTGGCAACATTTTAGTCGGCTGAAATTGACTTTAACTGTTTTCTCTGTTCAACTCAAAAAAAATAATAAATCTGCCTTTTACATATGATGACTATATCATATAGAGACTAAATAAGCTGGTGGTGACTATGTGATTTCCTGTAGTTTAAACAACTGTACAGCGGTGAAAAAAAACCACTGAAACACCAGGAGTTTACACGACTTCCTTCATAAAACCTTTATAAAGAAGTGTAATTCGTTGGTCTACACACAATAACACGACTAAAGAGAATAATTACACCTTCTTAGGTGTTCGTGTCAGAACCATAATTGAGCAGTAAATTACGAGATCTGATCAAGAGAATAGATGTCTTTTCTTTGTTATAAAGAGGAACATTTCAAACGGTGTTGAGTTACAGTGTCCACGAACAATTTCACAAGTAAAGACCTAACTCTCAAAATCTATATCGGGGATTTTCTTCGGGCCCCTCACACTACAGGAACTACTGTTATAAGTTGTTATCATAAATATCATTCTTTAAACACTATCAATCATATCTACATTTATAAACAACTTATCCCACGCCAATACCAAAATGCCACTTAAGCGGGAAATTTTATTTCTTTCCCGATAAATACCTAGGTATCCGAAGTTTTATATACATGAAATATAAATTCCTATTGTTAATATCGGTAAAATCAAATTCTCCATATGAAAACTATAAATAAATGTTCTTTTTATTAAATAACAAAATCAAGATCTTTCTTTGATATAGTAAAAAATTAAGTTTGTGTATTTAAAATTCCAATCGTTGAAATTCGACTCATGTATATAAAGTTTTATAAATATAGGTAGTTATCTTAAATAACACTCTTTAAATACTATCAACTTGATGTTGTCTTTAGCTAAATTGTCCTATTTGACGTGAATTTGTAGTTTCGTGTGGGTGCGTAAGGTTGTGTCAGAGTAAAACCTACTTGGTTCATAATGGCTAATATCAAATAAACACCACACTTAAAATAGTTCCGAATTGAATGTATCACTAGGTTTGGTTAACATTTAATATACATTCAGTAAATGCGCCACTCAATTTAAATGACGACAACGTTTTCAAATTACCTCATGATATTTAATCATCAGGCTTAGGTATTCCAATATTGGTGGTGTGTATGTAAAGTATGATTTGTGCTTTGGTTGTTAACACTGACTCGCCCCGATAAACAGGGGATTACGATCCACATTGACTCATTCCCTTAATACAAGTAATACACTCCCGTTAATGGAAACAGATACATTGTTAGACAAGGAACAATGATCTCCCTGGATACTACATGACAAACGGCTAGATATACAATGTAGATGAGCTCAGATAAACAAATATATCGATAGAAAGATAAAAATGGACAAGTAGATTAAAGATCAACAAACCCATCACACCTGAGCGGTGTAAGCGACGTCACACTCACTAAGATGGAAAATTCCTTGTAGAACCGACCTATCTCAATCACCACCATTTTCTATATACATTTGACGTATCTACATCATATATCTTAATTGAATCAAATTTCATTGAGGCTATATCGAACATTTATTTTACCTGAGGGGAAAACGACTTTATTTTTCCAAAACCCAACAACCACAAACGCAATCACGTCGATTTCTTGTATTCAATCGAATTAAACCAAGTTTGACCAAAAACACAATGACGTAAAATATAACCAAAATGGAAAACAAAACGAGATTTAGCTCTGTTGGACAAAAGAAAACGTACTGGGTTGTTCTGTACGAAGTCAGGATGAATCACCGTGAGATCTTGTGAAACATTCCGTGTTTACTGGTTAATGGAATTTTATATTCTGATCATGGATTTATCGGGGGGTCCATCAATGAACGGAAAGCGAAGTATATCTACCCGAGAAGCTTTGATGGTCACCAGATAACACCACAACAGCTGGTAGATATCACCGTTCAATTTACATATCAATATCTAAACGCGCTAATGTCAATCTCTTAATTCCATCTACATGGCTGTGACGCTACGAACGGATTAGTCTTTATCCCATATCACTGTGACAAAATGGACACATCAGTCGACACTACTGCGACACAATGGACACATCAGTCTTATAACTGTGACACAATGGGCACATCAGTCGATACCACTGTGACAAAACAGTCTTAACACTGTGATACAATGGACACATCAGTCTTAACACTGTGACACAATGGACACATCAGTCGATACCACTGTGACACAATAGACACATCAGTCGATACCACTGTGGCACAATGGACACATCAGTCTTAACACTGTGACACAATGGACACATCAGTAGATACCACGTGACACAATAGACACATCAGTCGATACCACTGTGGCACAATGGACACATCAGTCTTAACACTGTGACACAATGGACACATCAGTAGATACCACGTGACACAATGGACACATCAGTAGATACCACGTGACTCAACGGACACATCAGTCTTAACACTGTGACACAATGGACACATCAGTCTTAAAACTGTGACACAATGGACACATCAGTCGATACCACCGTGACACAATGGACACATCAGTCGACACTATTGCGACACAATGGACACATCAGTATATACCACTGTGACACAATGGACACATCAGTCGATACCATTGTGACACTATTACACCATCAACAAACAGGATTTGCTACACAGACATACAAATACAAGCAAATAAATTTGAGACACAAACAACAAACAGACAAATGTGATCGTAATCCGTCTGATAATTACTAAGAAGATGGTATTATATATAATTTCAAAATATCATACCTAAATTGTATATCGGTAATCAATTTACACCCAAACAAGGATTAAGACAACAGAGAGGATTTCAATTACCGCTCCGTAGAAAACATACTAAAGACAACTTGTTATAACGTATAAGCAGGGACGTATCATAAGTCCCTGGTATAACTGTTTAAATTTCTACCCATTTGTCGCATGAAACCGTATTAGTCTATTAGTGTTTATCAACGAAATAGTTTTAATTAAAACCACGTCAGATGTTAAAGATAAAGCTTTATCAAGCTATCAGCTTTAGTCGTACATTTCATGTACACGTGCTCGTTGACTTACTCTATTCATTAGTACGTCGTATTTAATGGTCATTCCTACCATTTCGTTACTTACTTCCTCTGCCTTTTCTTTGCCTTATTGTCCATATCTTTACTGGTACTGTTAAATCCCGGCATGATTCTAGTAATAGTTGACAGTTCCAAATCTGTTGTCAACAACCGTCCTTAAATGTTTACTAGTCAAGACATTAATGACGAACCACAACACTCCATTGAGTCCGTATTTAACTATTTGTGTGGCCCAGACAATCAATTAAAAACCTTCAGTTTAAAAGTGCCGTTCGCCACAATCTTAGTCCGTCAAACGCTTATATTGTTATGAGGTTTTTCTCGCCGCTCTATACGATACATATGCTAATTGCTTCCCGACGACAGAGAAATATGTCCGGGTTTTCCTATCCCTGAGCGGTCGAACCCTTCCTCTCGCGTGTCCACAAAAGTCAAATATCTTATACATATCCTAGTGTTATAGGTTTTATCCAAACACAGCTTTCTCAATTTATGAATCAGGGTTAGTAACGAAGAAGCGGAACGAATCTGCTATTTTCCGCTCGATTGACCGCTTTGGAGCGGATTTGGCTCACTGAAGTGCGCTTGGCTGCGGTCTATAACAGTAAATACCAAATGATATCGTGCGGGGCCCATCAAGGTAGTAACATGTCAATAGTTTATGTTCTCTAGATACAATCGTTAATTGATAAAATGCTGACAAATATAGGACTAATGTCGCTGGTAGGAACATTTCATTACTGACTGGTAAACAAGATTTGAATTGAGGTATATTAAATATCCTGTGTTGGTGTGTTTATTTCATGTATACAGGTGCATATCTGTGACAGACATTTACACATAAACTCATATTGACAACCGCCTACATAAAAACTCGTACCGATCACAAAATACATACAGAGTCGCACTGACAACCAACTACCAAATAGTACTGACAACCAACTACCAAATAGTACTGACAACCAACTACCAAATCGTACTGATTACCAATTACTTTAAAAAAACTCGAACTGAAACTAACGATATTAAATTCGTACTGACCACCAAATACATACAAACTCGTACTGACTACCAACCACATACAAACTCGTACTGATTACCAACCACATACAAAATCGTGCTGACCACCAACTACATACAAAATCGTACTGACACAAACTACATACAAACTCGTACTGACCACTAACCACATACAAACTCGTACTGACCACCAACTACATACAAAATCGTACTGACCACCAACTACATACAAAATCGTACTGAAACAAACTATATACAAATTCTACAGACCACAAACTACATACAAACTCGTACTGACACAAACTACATACAAACTCGTACTGACCACCAACTACATACAAAATCGTACTGACCACCAACTACATACAAACTCGTACTGACCACCAACTACATACAAACTCGTACTGACCACCAACTACATACAAAATCGTACTGACCACCAACTACATACAAAATCGTACTGACCACCAACTACATACAAAATCGTACTGAAACAAACTACATACAAATTCTACAGACCACAAACTACATACAAACTCGTACTGACACAAACTACATACAAACTCGTACTGACCACCAACTACATACAAAATCGTACTGAAACAAACTACATACAAATTCTACAGACCACCAACTACATACAAACTCGTACTGACCACCAACTACATACAAAATCGTACTGACCACCAACTACATATAAACTCGTACTGACCACCAACTACATACAAAATCGTACTGACCACCAACTACATACAAAATCGTACTGACCACCAACTACATACAAAATCGTACTGACAACAACTACCAAATAGTACTGACAACCAACCACAACTACATACAAACTCGTACTGACCACCAACTACATACAAAATCGTACTGACCACCAACTACATACAAAATCGTACTGAAACAAACTACATACAAATTCTACAGACCACAAACTACATACAAACTCGTACAAACTACCAAATAGTACTGACAACCAACTACCAAATAGTACTGACAACCAACTACATACAAACTCGTACTGACCACCAACTACATACAAAATCGTACTGACCACCAACTACATACAAAATCGTACTGAAACAAACTACATACAAATTCTACAGACCACAAACTACATACAAACTCGTACAAACTACCAAATAGTACTGACAACCAACTACATACAAACTCGTACTGACCACCAACTACATACAAAATCGTACTGACCACCAACTACATACAAAATCGTACTGAAACAAACTACATACAAACTCGTACTGACTACCACCAACTCGTACACCAACTACAAAATCGTACTGACCACCAACTACATACAAACTCGTACTGACCACCAACTACATACAAACTCGTACTGACCACCAAATACATACAAACTCGTACTGACACAAACTACATACAAACTCGTACTGACCACCAACTACATACAAAATCGTACTGAAACAAACTACATACAAATTCGTAGACCACAAACTAACAACTACATACAAACTCGTACTGACCACCAACTACATACAAAATCGTACTGAAACAAACTACATACAAATTCTACAGACCACCAACTACATACAAAAACGTACTGACCACCAACTACATACAAACTCGTACTGACCACCAACCATATACAAAATCGTGCTGACCACCAACTACATACAAAATCTCGACCACAAACTACATACAAACTCGTACAAACTACTACACCAACTACATACAAAATCGTACTGACCACCAACTACATACAAACTCGTACTGACCACCAACTACATACAAACTCGTACTGACCACCAACTACATACAAAATCGTACTGACCACCAACTACATACAAAATCGTACTGACCACCAACTACATACAAAATCGTACTGACCACAAACTACATACAAATTCTACGACCACACTACAACTACAAAATCGTACACCAACTACCAGTACTGACAACCAACTACATACAAACTCGTACTGACCACCAACTACATACAAAATCGTACTGACCACCAACTACATACAAAATCGTACTGAAACAAACTACATACAAATTCTACAGACCACAAACTACATACAAACTCGTACTGACTACCAAAAACTACCAACTACAAATCGTACTGACCACCCTACATAAAAAACTCTACTGAAATACTACATAAAATCGTACTGACAAACTACCAAACTACATACAAACTCGTACTGACCACCAACTACATACAAAATCGTACTGACCACCAACTACATACAAAATCGTACTGAAACAAACTACATACAAATTCTACAGACCACAAACTACATACAAACTCGTACTGACACAAACTACATACAAACTCGTACTGACCACCAACTACATACAAACTCGTACTGACCACCAACTACATACAAAATCGTACTGACCACCAACTACATACAAACTCGTACTGACCACCAACTACATACAAACTCGTACTGACACAAACTACATACAAACTCGTACTGACCACCAACTACATACAAACTCGTACTGACCACCAACTACATACAAAATCGTACTGACCACCAACTACATACAAACTCGTACTGACCACCAACTACATACAAACTCGTACTGACCACCAACTACATACAAACTCGTACTGACCACCAACTACATACAAACTCGTACTGACCACCAACTACATACAAAAACGTACTGACCACCAACTACATACAAACTCGTACTGACCACCAACCATATACAAAATCGTGCTGACCACCAACTACATACAAAATCGTACTGACACAAACTACATACAAACTCGTACTGACCACCAACCACATACAAAATCGTACTGACCACCAACCACATACAAAATCGTGCTGACCACCAACTACATACAAAATCGTACTGACCACCAACCACATACAAAATCGTGCTGACCACCAACTACATACAAAATCGTGCTGACCACCAACTACATACAAAATCGTGCTGACCACCAACTACATACAAACTCGTACTGACCAAAAACTACATACAAACTCGTGCTGACCACAAACTACATACAAACTCGTACTGACCAAAAACTACATACAAACTCGTGCTGACCACCAACTACATACAAACTTGTACTGACCACCAACTACATACAAACTCGTACTGACACAAACTACATACAAACTCGTGCAGATACCAAATATATACAAACTGGTATTGACAGCCACCTACATACAAACTTGTACCACAACTTATCAAATTATACATAATCTTAATTCAACAACAGAAAACAATCGATTGACGATTTACACATGCCGACCATGACTCAAATCATTCTGAGGATTCCATTGCACAATACCTCAGCAATGTTACCAATACTTCACATTACTCAGCTAATCTCCACAGAAACCTTCCCAACATTTCAAGCTTATGGAATGATTAAGTTTATAAGCATGGTTCTCTTGTAATGTATCACTATTAACAGGTAATGGCGTACAAAGTTAGAAGTCACACCAAAACGCATGTTATCCATTGTAGATAGCAGGATTCGAGAAACATGGATGTTCTTGTGTGGGATCGGTATCACGAGATCGAGACTTAAACATAATCTAATGAAATACATGTTTCCCTCTCATTTTTAACTACAACACTGTCTGTGTGTACAGTGGATATCAACATAATCTGTTGTAATACATGTCTTCATCTCATTTATAACTACAACACCCTCTGTAGGTACAATGGATATCAACATAATCTGTTGAAATACATGTCTTCATCTCATTTATAACTACAACAACCTCTGTATGTACAGTGGATACCAACATAATCTGTTGTAATACATGTCTTCATCTCATTTATAACTACAACACCCTCTGTAGGTACAATGGATATCAACATAATCTGTTGAAATACATGTCTTCATCTCATTTATAACTACAACACCCTCTGTAGGTACAATGGATATCAACATAATCTGTTGAAATACATGTCTTCATCTCATTTATAACTACAACAACCTCTGTATGTACAGTGGATATCAACATAATCTGTTGTAATACATGTCTTCATCTCATTTATAACTACAACACCGTCTGCAGGTACAGTGGATATCAACATAATCTGTTGTAATACATGTCTTCATCTCATTTATAACTACAACACCGTCTGTATGTACAGTGTATATCAACATTATCTGTGGGAATACATGTCTTCATCTCATTTATAACTACAACACCGTCTGCAGGTACAATGGATATCAACATAATCAGGGATCTTCGCCGAGTAATTTTTAATATACTTTTATATATTTATATATATAGAAAATATAAGTAAAACTCATTATTTATATTACAGAAATTCACTAATTGGCAAAGCAAAACCATATATCTTATGTTGTATCTAGTTAAAGCATGGAATACTTTAATATCGATCACTTCAAATCATTTGAATGCACAAGCGTTTGTAATATTTGAATACTGTGCATTGAGATACTGCAGGACATGGCTACACATTTTAATGTGTGCTGCTAAGGACAGCGTATTAACATTGAATAGACTAACACGAATATGTCTTCAGGATAATATTTCTAAAATATTCTTCGAACAATCATATTGAATACAATTTTAAACTGATAGGAAGTACAAAGTCACATCAAGTAGTGATATCAGCATACCATTGACGTCACGTAACAACATGGACCAGTTGTAGTTTTAATATCATAGACGAAGCTTTAAAATCTTAATAAATGTTTAAGATACAATAGAACATTTCTAAAGGTATTACTCTCTTTGACAAACTTCATTCGATTGTTTTGTACACGTTCACATGTAAATATGTGTCCTTGTCAGGTATGATATCAATATTCCATATTGAATGATACCTGGGTCGATTGATTACATATTACTACCAATTGCGAAAGGAGTACGTGGTATGTGAACAAAGCTTGTGTAAACCGCATTCTGACAGCCATTGTAACTATGGACAAAACACGTCCCTGAATTCTGTCCCGATCACCACAGTCTGAGTGCGAAAATTCGGGACCATTTAATCAACTGCTGGTTTTTGATGTGTGAATGCGTTCCTGAAACTCTACATTTTAATATCGTTCCATTGTGATTAATTTCAAATATGACTGAGATTACAGAAATAAGAAAATTCATAGTCAAAATCGCCGAGATAAGGGCAAAATATGAATGAAAGTGAGATATTATTACAGATCATTAGAAAATATGATAATTAGACATTCTGTCTGACTGGCGACACTCTTTATATAAATATTGGTCGATGCAAGTAAATTATGTTACGTTCTCAAATGAGAGCAATGCAAGTACAAAGCATACTAACTAACATTGAACACATTTAACTTCATATCGAACAAAGAAATTGAACATTCACCAGATTGTATTTCATAATATTCTGAAATAAAGTCAAATTGATACCGAAATCAACTGCGATAAGAGACCGAATTGTATACCAGAATTATATGGCAGGACGTTTCTATAACAGTGTTTGTGAAAACAAGTTTCATACAGCAGAGAGATTCTATAACTTGTGTTTGTGAAAACAAGTTTCATATAGCTGGACGTTGCTAGTTTTAAAGTTCCCTGTCTGGACATGAATCCATCAGTCCCTAGAAACCACTTTACTCAGAAGCACAAGCATAGGAGTTTTAAGTCTGTTATTATCCTAGTAAGATGGATGTTTAAATTATTGCTTAAATTCGAAGCCCGAATTAGATTATGATTGTGTTGTGAAACACTTTGGATTACCTATGTGAGAGAAATGGACAATCCCGGAAGCCGTCATACAATTTATCAATGTTTCTAATCCCCCTTATAAAGACGGAGATGTAAGTAAGATACACTCAACGCCATACATCACGGGGGATCAATTTCCCCCGTAAATACATTAATACAACAACAAAAATCGTAAGCTCCTTCAATATATCAGCGCCAGTTTCTTCGTCAACACCATTGTTCATGTTTATTGAAAAAAAAAACACATGGATTTAACTTCTGTACGATTATAGAATTTTCTGTTCCCAATACTCGTTTACTGCTCTCTGACAGACGCAGAGGCGTGTTTACATTGGACAAGCTTTCATTCCTTACCCAATACAAGTTAATCTGGACTCCTGCAGATCAGTTCCATAAAGTCTTAGCTCTTTAACGTTACCTGCCTAATTTGCCACTGTTCCACAACCAAGGGGGGCATACATCGTGACGAGGTCGAGGGTTACTCTTGAGTCACTTCTAACACTTGTTTACTGTGAATACCTCGGCGACTAAGAAATGACACCTGAGAGTCGGTATCTCGGAGTCGGTTAATCCCACGATTTAGGAATAAAGGGATTTCATTTTTTTAATCAAGTGTTCTCTCCAAGTAGCTCTTACATAAATTTGGAGTAGATTAAAAGAAAACAAAACTAGTTTATATGGATATGTCGTTAGAAATCAAAGGAAATGATATATAGATCTCAAATTCGTAACGCCATAAAGACAGTAACTGTTCAACACACAGTATGTGGAAATTTTCACACGAACCTCTGATATGGATGTTTTTACCGATAGTTGGGAAGTGGGTTGATATTTTTTTTTTAAATACAGTCTAACCAGTCATAACGGCCACCTTTGTTAGGCGGTCACCTGCTTATAACGGTAGAATGTTTAGTAAAATAGTTCTATTTACTGTAGAATGATTAAAGTTTACTGTGAACTGTCACACCATCATATTTAACTGATATAGCAAGTCTATAGTAAAAATAACAAAGAATGTCCCAAGGCCTTGTGTGTTAACTGGCTTCTTGTGAAGTAACATTGCCAAATGCTGACAACGCAATGTTCTATCTTTTGCAATTTGATACCTGTCAACTATTGTAATGGTGTTGTTGTGTACTGTAGTCATTGAATTAAAAAAAATATTAGATACATGAATGAACCTTTTTTTTCAATTTTAATTCTAATATTTTAAATTTCAACAACAAGGGTTTAAAAGGCAACAACGACTTTCTAAACTTTCCTGATTAGACCCCACAATTCATGATGCAGTACAAAGGATCATCGGATCCTATCTGTAATTTCTTAGAAGGATCCTCTCAGAGACGATTAAATTGAACTATTAAAATTTAAGATTGTCGAGAGAACACTTGCTTTTCTATGCTACACAATCATACAACGCTCTAAAATTGTATTCTCGTCATCCCAAAAGAGACCCAAATATAGATTTCATACTGAAAATTGAAACAGAACGATATCTTAGTTCAATCGTCGAAGACTGAGCGAACCTTTTGTTTCGTATACAAAACATTTTTTCATATTACTGAATTAAGTTATCATCCAATGGGTTCTAGTAATGTAAATCTGGGCGATATCGAGGCTCTGTGACAATCTGTTGTCAATGTTACCGACATTGTGGAATACCCCGTCTTTCAACATTCTCGTTAGGAGAACATCAGACTGTGGTATGCTTACCTGATCAGAACAGAATCGTCATCATTATCCCCATTGCTATGTACACAATTCATTCCTGTGTCCGAGTTATCGCTTTACATTCCTGGTCGGATCAGGCGTATGGGGACGACCCGCAAAAATCAGCAATATTACCTCCTTAGTGTCAAAAAACAATTTAGTCGGCTAATCCCTTAAACAGTCAGCGCGCCTTTACGTCATCACCATCGATCTCTACTTTGTATTTGAGAGGTCTGGACTATAATTCGTTTTATTTTTGGTCGTTAGAACAAGCAGACAATATTTGAGTAATGCGCCAGTCCACTTGAAATTATTAGTCCGCAACATGGTGGTATTATTACAGCACAAACAGAAGATTTAAAAGGTGACATAGATCGAGGGTGTGAGTGAACGGTACGTCCCGTTTGTGTTGTCAGACACACATGGTGATCCGTCTGTACAAATATATATATAAGTCTTGTGATCAATTAGTCTTCAATATTGGTCTACCCATGTTACGATCTATTTCGTCAACAAAGATATCAAAAAAGGGGTTTTATATTACCAAAGTTTACCTATAGTTTGTCTTCACGTGGTTTCTCCTTTACCACAAATGTCTATTTTCGTCTATACATCGCTGTTTTTTGACGTTACATTATGTTCTTAAATTGATTGTCTTAGATTTCAACCATTGTCAAAAAATAAGTAAACAGACCAGATCCGTTAATTATATCGTGTTATCTCCCCTTACCAAACTTCGCACACAAATCTAATCCTGTATTCACCAGGGTTACACAAAAATCTCCCAATATGAGTATTCACCAGGGTTACACAAAAATCTCCCAATATGAGTATTCACCAGGGTTACACAAAAATCTCCCAATATACGAGTATTCACCAGGGTTACACAAAAATCTCCCAATATGAGTATTCACCAGGGTTACACAAAAATCTCTCAATATACGAGTATTCACCAGGGTTACACAAAAATCTCCCAATATGAGTATTCACCAGGGTTACACAAAAATCTCTCAATATACGAGTATTCACCAGGGTTACACAAAAATCTCCCAATGTACTAGTATTCAGCAGGGTTACACAAAAATCTCCCAATGTTCAAGTATTCACCAGGGTTACACAAAAATCCCCCAATGTACTAGTATTCACCAGGGTAACACAAAAATCACCCAATATGAGCATTCAACAAGGTTACACTTATATCTCACTATGTTCGAGTATTCAGAAGGGTTACACTTATATCTCACAATGTTCAAGTATTCAGAAGGGTTACACTTGAATAGTCTAATATATATCGCTTTATCATCGAAAATTTCTACATATTCATGTTAGGAATTTATTCTGATTAAAACAAAAAAAAAAGAATAGTGAATTCTGACGAGCTTCAGTTGTGACACCTTATTCGACACTGTCCTGAATACAGACTACATATTGCATTTGACTTGAAATCTTCCTCCACACTGTCTTCACACACGTCTAGTAGTAGGCAGTGTAACGGAGGTCACCAGGGGGTCACACACGTTGGGCTGGCCCTATCAGCCAAATCCTATTGTTCTCTATTGTATATCAATAATGTGACTGTTCGTGGTAGATTATGATTTTAAATCTCTTATGAAGTACCGTTTATATCAAATGTCAATTTATGGTACCCGACTATCCGCTGTACGTTCGGTGTATGTGTATACAGCGTGCCATATGCTTAGTCTTGTGACACAAAGGAAACATCAAACGTCATCGAATTTGTTCGTAATATTATGTGTACCCGATTTGTCGACTTCGACATAAGCGAAATGGACGTTAACTTAATTGTGATTGACTTGTCGACTTTTACTTTTCATAAAAAAAATTACCTACGTTTTGTCGACTTGTCTACTTTTAACGTTGTGTGGTCGATGAGGTCAATTTGTCTATCTTTACAATAGCTTGTCAACATTAGCGTAACTGCCGACGTGCCGACGTTACATGTACAATATCGACATATCGACATATCGACATCATATATAAGCGTGATCGACTTTAAGCTCATCGTGTTTTCAGTGTCTTGAATTCATTATGTAGAAAGTATGGTTTTATACAATATATAGACACATAAACACGTCAATGAATAATATTGATGGTTAAAAATAATATACCAAGCATTTCATAAATATGCCAACATTACTTCATATAGATTTATGATGCTAGCTTCATTCACATCCGACAATTCCATGACGTCACTTCCGTTTCTGTCAGTGACTGCCACGGCTATTGATGGTGAAGGAACTTTATTTATCCAATATCATAACCCTACAACATAGAGCTTTAAGACGTCATTGGACCACTTCCAGATCTTTTAACGCAACAAAGCATGCCACACTGTAATGTATCTGACAGTCCTAGTGTTTATTAATGATTTAATTGACAGAATCAGTTGACGCGGAATTTTAAATTGTTGATTTGCTTAAGGCGAGTAAATAAATGTGCCATGCTGTAATCCGTATTCTACACCTACGATGACAATTTTGTTAATTATAAATAAGTTATCTAATTCTTTGAATCAATTAACATAGATTTTCATAAACAAACAAACAAACAAGTACGTAAGGTGTAGAGAACGCTTAACACGAATATTTTACCTGTCTGTACAGGTGAGCTGGTGAATTATACAGCACCTGCCCGGACCTGACCGGTTACCACGTGCTGTTACGTCTATTATACTTTTTTGTATACCTAACCGTGTATATGAATACATGTATGTATAGCACGTGGTTATTCACAATGTAATACGGCTTTGATATATAAGCGTACATAATTTCGACTGGTCACACTAGTGATGATCGTCAATAATCATAGTTTCCTGGTGGAGAACACTCAGACATATATCAACACGTATGTCTCGGTGTAGCAGGACAACCCCTCATGTCTTATTATTCTTTTAAATGTCCTTCGTAAATGGTTCTTTGTATATCACGATATTTTTTACTGGTGAGACATTTATACAATTATTGAATGTTGACAGTTTGATCATTGATTTCTAAAGTATGTTGATGCTTTGAAGGCGCTCCATCGGGTATATCAAATACCATCCGTCTACATACAATTGAATTATCCCAGGCAAGAACAGTGAAATAGACGTTTATCTACATATACATTCGAAACTCGACTGACATGAGGATGCACACTTCTGTAGATCATTATAACGTTCAACCATACAACAACATACATTCACATGCATGCAGTCTCCAGTTTCCATCCTCGATACTCCAGGCTATCATCGTAACCCCTCGTGTATCGAGAATTTCCAGTTTTATGCACGGAAAATTTCTTTATATTAAAATCATATCAGGTTCAGTTACAATCACATAGTTTTTCTAATATTCTATCCTCACAGGCTTTTTGCCATAAGATTTGAACGATTTGATACCCATGACTATGTTTATCAAGTTTTACCCAATAGTCCGAAATGATGTTATTTATATTTGTAGAAATATAAGAATTCCATCTTCCCCTGATGGGCTGTTTAAGTGACAAATGACGTAAGATTACTTATGAATCTCAAGTGACTGATTTAGTAACTGACACGTTTTGTACGCATGTCCCAAAGAACAATAGAGCCTACCATATCTGCTCTGACAAGCATCCTACTGATAATAACTACACTGAAACCGCGGAAGTACTGACCATACTTAACTAGTCAAAACCGCGTTAAAACTTATCCTAACTGTGCTAAAACTGGTCAAAACCGTGCTAAAATTGGTCAAACCGCATTAAACTACTTCAAACCGTACCATAACCGGTCCTAACCGTAGTATTTTTTGTCCAAACCGTACCATAACCGGTCCTAACCGTAGTATTATTTGTCCAAACCGTAATATAACTGCCTCTAACGGTACCATAACCGGTCCTAACCGTAGTATTATTTGTCCAAACCGTACTATAACTGCCTCTAACAGTACCATAACCGGTCCTAACCGCAGTACTATTTGTCCAAACCGTACTATAACTGCCTCAAACCGTACCATAACCTGTCCTAACCGTAGTATTATTTGTCCAAACCGTACTATAACTGCCTCAAACCGTACCATAACCGGTCCTAACCGTAGTATTATTTGTCCAAACCGTAATATAACTGCCTCTAACGGTACCATAACCGGTCCTAACCGTAGTATTATTTGTCCAAACCGTACTATAACTGCCTCTAACCGTACCATAACCGGTCCTAACCGCAGTACTATTTGTCCAAACCGTACTATAACTGCCTCTAACCGTACCATAACCGGTCCTAACCGCAGTATTATTTGTCCAAACCGTACTATAACTGCCTCAAACCGTACCATAACCTGTCCTAACCGTAGTATTATTTGTCCAAACCGTACTATAACTGCCTCAAACCGTACCATAACCTGTCCTAACCGTACTATAACTGCCTCAAACCGTACCATAACCTGTCCTAACCGTAGTATTATTTGTCCAAACCGTACTATAACTGCCTCAAACCGTACCATAACCGGTCCTAACCGTAGTATTATTTGTCCTAACCGTACTATAACTGCCTCAAACTATAACTATAACCAAACTGTATACTATTACTGATCTAAACAGCGCTAAATCTGGTCCACCCACGTTAAAACGAAACACTACTGGATCACTGCTTCTTTGTAAAGAGACGGACATGAATGGTGTGTTTATTATGTAATACAGCATTACGAATGTACTCCGACAGACCCTGTTGTTTTCTGAACCTAACAATAGCCTAGTCAGTCAAAATACATCGAAATGAGGCTAGATCACGCTAAACTTGACATAGAACAAAATCTCTAGTTTTAACACTTCTACCTGATTAACACGATTAAGATATATTTCCTGTGTAATAAACTCTCTCCATTGATACCTTCTTTAAAAAGAAACCACGTGACAGCTATAATGAAAGGTACATCTTATATAACGGGGTTGGTGATTTAAACGGATGGTGATCAGAACTGTACAACTTACTGTAAACAATCTAGAGACGGTATGTAGGTTAGACTACTGCTGGTGACAACCTTACTGTACTATAGCCGGTGACAACCTTACTGTTCTATAACCTTACTGTACTATAGCCGGTGACAACCTTACTGTACTATAACCTTACTGTACTAAAGTCGGTGACAACCTTACTGTACTATAGCCGGTGACAACCTTACTGTACTATATCCGGTGACAACCTTACTGTACTATATCTGGTGACAACCTTACTGTACTATAGTCGGTGACAACCTTACTGTACTATATCCGGTGACAACCACACTGTACTAAAGTCGGTGACAACCTTTCTGTACTATAACCTTACTGTACTATAGCCGGTTACAACCTTACTGTACTATAGCCGGTGACAACCTTACTGTACTATAGCCGATGACAACCTTACTGTACTATAACCTTACTGTACTATAGCCGGTGACAACCTTACTGTACTATAACCTTACTGTACTATAGCCGGTGACAACCTTACTGTTCTATAGCCGGTGACAACCTCACTGTACTAAAGTCGGTGACAACCTTATTGTACTATAGCCGGTGACAACCTTACTGTACTATATCCGGTGACAACCTTACTGTACTATATCGGTGACAACCTTACTGTACTATAGCCGGTGACAACCTTACTGTACTATATCCGGTGACAACCACACTGTACTAAAGTCGGTGACAACCTTTCTGTACTATAACCTTACTGTACTATAGCCGGTTACAACCTTACTGTACTATAGCCGGTGACAACCTTACTGTACTATAGCCGGTGACAACCTTACTGTACTATAACCTTACTGTACTATAGCCGGTGACAACCTTACTGTACTATAACCGATGACAACCTTACTGTACTATAACCTTACTGTACTATAGCCGGTGACAACCTTACTGTTCTATAGCCGGTGACAACCTTACTGTACTATAACCTTACTGTACTATAGCCGGTGACAACCTTACTGTACTATAGCCGGTGACGACCTTACTGTTCTATAGCCGATGACAACCTTACTGTACTATAGCCGGTGACAACCTTACTGTACTATATCAGGTGACAACCTTACTGTACTATAGCTGGTATATCAGGTGACAACCTTACTGTACTATAGCTGGTGACAACCTTACTGTACTATAGACGGTGACAACCTTACTGTACTATAGCCGGTGACAACCTTACTGTACTATATCAGGTGACAACCTCACTGTATTAAAGTCGGTGACAACCTCATTGTACTATAGCCGGTGACAACCTTACTGTACTATATCAGGTGACAACCTCACTGTACTAAAGTCGGTGACAACCATATTGTACTATAGCCGGTGACAACCTTACTGTACTATAGCCGGTGCCAACCTTACTGTACTATATCAGGTGACAACCTCACTGTACTAAAGTCGGTGACAACCTTACTGTACTATAGCCGATGACAACCTTACTGTTCTATAGCCGGTGACAACCTTACTGTACTATAGCCGGTGACAACCTTACTGTACTATAGTCGGTGACAACCTTACTGTACTATAGCCGGTGACAACCTTACTGTACTATAGCCGGTGACAACCTTACATAGTCATACTCGATAACATGGTCACACTAATGGACATCACACTAGATAAAGATCACAATAGGTGGACATCACACTAGATTGAGATCACACAAGGGCGAGAACACACTGAAATCATATCACACTAGAGAGAGATCACCGTAGGTGGAAATCAAACTAGGTGAAATCACATTAGAGACTAGATTGAGATCACACTAGGGAAGATCATACTAGGGGAGATCACACTGGGGGAGATCATACTAGGGGAGATCACACTGGGGGAGTTCATACTAGATAGAGATCACACTAGGGAAGATCATTCTAGATTGAGATCACACTAGGGAAGATCACACTAGGGGGAGATCACACTAGGGGAGATCACACTAGGGGGAGATCACACTAGAGAAGATCATACTAGATTGAGATCACACAGGATTGAGATCACACTAGAAAAGATCACACTTGATTGGGATCACACTAGGGAAGATCATACTAGATAGAGATCACACTAGAGAAGATCATACTAGATAGAGATCATACAGGATTGAGATCACACTAGAAGAGATCACACTTGATTGAGATCACACTAGGGAAGATCACACTAGATAGAGATCACACTAGGGGAGATCACACTAGATTGAGATCACACTAGGGAAGATCACACTAGGGAAGATCATACTAGATTGAGATCATACTAGGGGAGATCACACTAGGGGAGATCACATTAGATAGAGATCACACTTGATGAGATCACACTAGGGAAGATCACACTAGATTGAGATCACACTAGATTGACATCACACTAGGGGAGATCACACTAGGGGAGATTACACTAGGGGGATCACACTAGATAGAGATCACACTAGACAGAGATCACACTAGATAGAGATCACACTAGATAGAGATCACACTAGAGGAGATCACATTATATTGAGATCACACTAGATAGAGATCACATTAGGGGAGATCACACTAGACAGAGATCACACTAGGGGAGATCAAATTAGATCGCGATAAGCTGGCGTAAGGATTATGCTGAGTAGGCCTTTACAAAAACAGACGGGCTGGTTGTTTAAACGATCACGTTAACCAACCTCACTCCGAGGAATACTTTAAATGATCAGATTAGTTTGAGTAAAAAATATACAGATATTGTATTGGAATACACATCTTTTACTCTTTTGCTGAAACATGTAGAGATTTTGATACAACGTCCTTGATACGAAGATCGATAATCGATGATGTGTTGCGTGCTATTTATTTATACAACCTTTTATGACAGTGGACAGGTTCGAGTGATATTCTGTCAAATCCCTGACACACCACAAACATGCTGGGGACTAAACAAACATGCACGTACAGTGTACAATTCGCCTGTCATCGCACGTGTTTGTGCACTGTATAGAAACATATGGAGGTCGTGGTAATTTAAACCTTTTAGTCAACTTGTAATCTTCACATATCTAAGTTATTTAAATAACAAGTGGTCAGCACCACAATCTCCCTTTAGTGTAACCTACTATTTACAATTTAGTTTAGTGGTTTGAACGGCTATCATGAAATGATAATGTATTTTTTTTTAATTATGTCATATCATGTCTGTACATATAGTAACGTTTTATAAAGATACAATATATTTCGTGAATTATGTCATTTTTTTCTGCACAAGTTTAAAGTTGTATAAAGATACAACATATTTCGTGAATTATGTCAATTTTTTCTGTACAGGTTTAACGTTGTATAAAGATACAATATATTTTGTGAATAATATCATATTGTTTCTGTACCGGTTTTTTTCATAGAGGTAAAGCGTGTCTTTTATATTCAATTACGTTGTATACACAATCTCTATGTTTTATATTGAACTCACCACACAGCACACCTACTGACGAAGAGACAATTATACAGTTTACTGTCAGTGTCACCTCAAATTTGTAAAATATTTAGTAATAAAACACTGAATGAAATCTATCACAGATTCGTCATATTTACCTTGTTATACGTCGAAATGTTGTAGGGTGGACATTGACACAAATTAGAAGGCCCCTCGGGACGTTAGAGAAATCGCAATGATATTAAACTGTGATCGGTATAACACAATTACGGACTACTCGGCTCTGACGCGCTTTGTATCTATACACGGTAAACAATTGTTGCTATTTACCAGCCCCAGACTATAAAACGCTGGACTGTTTGAACACAGAGTTATTCATGTTTAGTAGTGTACTTATCCAACCTTTACATGAACAAATTGTTTTAACGTCCTCTCTAACGTAACAAGGTCGCGACCAGCTGTTTTTGGGGTAAACTGATATATCATGGAGGCACAGCACATATATGAGTTCTAAAAATGGATGTAACTGCTTCTATACTTTACTCGTGTAAGAAATTAAATACGAAACAAACACAGGGTGGAGATCGAACTGCTGGTGACATAATTTAACCTTCACATTAAAACAAGCTGTCAATACCCTGTATAAAAGCGATGTTAGCTTAACAATTGACATCATGTAAGTTTTTAATCCAACATGCTGAAAGTGTCACGTTATAACGTAATTTCAAAATAAGGAGAAATAATAGATAAAGATATGTCGTCGCTGGGTCCTTAAATACGACAGTTTGTTCAAAGCTGCGGACGAATCCTGTCCATTTCTATCTCAAACGAACGGATCCTGTCTATTTCTATCTCAAACGAACGGATCCTGTCTATTTCTATCTCAAACGAACGGATCCTGTCTATTTCTATCTCAAACGCACTTATCCTGTCAATTTCCATCTCAAACGAACGGATCCTGTCAATTTCTATCTCAAACGAATGGATTCTGTCTATTTCTACCTCATACGCACGGATCCTGTCAATTTCTATCACAAACAAACGGATCCTGTCTATTTCTATCTCAAACGAATGGATTTTGTCAATCTCTATCTCATACGCACGGATCCTGTCTATTTCTATCTCATACGAACGGATCCTGTCTATTTCTATCTCAAACGAACGGATCTTGTCTATTTCTTTCTCAAACGAACGGATTTTGTCAATTTCTATCTCAAACGAACGAATTCTGTCAATTTCTATCTCAAACGAACGAATCATGTCTATTTCTATCACATACGAATGGATCCTGTCTATTTCTATCTCATACGAAAGTATTTGGTCTGTTTTTATCTCAAACGGACGGATCTTGTCTATGTCCGACGGACGGACTGATCTTGTCTATGTCGGACGGAAAGTGTCTCTCTCATTCGATCTAATAGGCCTTGTGGACAGCACCATGTACAGTACGGACAGCGTCATGTACCGTACGGACAGCGCCATGTACACAGTACGGACAGCGCTATGTACAGTACGGACAGTGCCATGTACAGTACGGACAGATCCTAGCTATTGTTTTAGTAAAACGTATCCGGCGCCTCTTGCCTGACAGTAACAATAGATCCCACCTGATCCCTACCATTCTGTAATGATATAGTAGATCTTCAATGAATGGGCGGTGTGTTACGTTACAGATGATTATAAAGATACAGGCATCACGTGTTCGGTCAGTCAATACTGCAAAGACAGTTTTACCTTGTTTTAAACATTCGATATAAACTTACCAGGCAAACTAACAAGACATTTAACCTTAAGCTCAGGTTTCAGATATTGTTAACACGCAGGTCCAAATTAAATATAGAAATATATTTTCTATAAATAGGACAGTCGGGTACCCGAATCGGTCCATATGGCTTCAGTGTATTGGTCAGCAGGTGAGTCCGGACAGGTGTTATATTATAGTATCCACCTGAACACACAAAACTCGCGAGTATAGATCTCGGTCTGGTATGGTTGATGAATAGATTCGCTATATTGTCCACTTCAATTTTAGTTATAAATGTTGGGCGATAATTAACGTTGTCACTAGAACGCTAATGAGTTGATAAAATTAGTCTCTTTCAATTTTTAATTGCTATGGTCAGTAAAAAAAATGTTGACGGACTAGTACCGTTATTGACTATCTCACATGCGGAGTACTTTACAAACATCCTTTTACAATGTTCCCCAAACAAAAGAACTCGGATATATAGTAGAAATAACGCCGGGGCCATTTGAAAGTGGGATAGAGCTATGCTGAGTGGCTAACAGGTGATGCCCTTTGTCTTCGCAATAACTGGTGAGGACGGACAAAATGATAACGGAAGTGAGTTTGAATTAATATTTGCTCGTACTGATAATTTTTATATCGGGGTCTACATGTTTTGCTACATTCAAACTTAATTGTATAAGGGTCACGGCAACGGAAATAGGTTAAATCTACAAAACGGAAAATTGATAAATGTACCAACATGTTACTATTAAAGGGAGTATATTGATATTAGATGGACCGAATAGTACATCGAAAGGCCTAAATCTCTCTGTGTTTTATCTCACATTTGTATACTTCCAACTATGTTTCTCACAGTATAATTAATCGAACCTTTCACTGGTATTATAAATATTAGAAAATTATTATCGTTGCTTGTACACAAACATTCAGTAGTCATTTTGAGACGGAGTTTCCATGGAGAAGCTGATGGCGAACTCACTGAACAACAAACCTAGTGCTTCCTGCTTGTATATCACCAAGAGCAACTGGGATGAAGAATATTTTGACCACGGACACAACAAAGAGAGTACAGACGGTGCTTGACCGGACTGTTATTCAACTTCACGAGAACACAACCCCAAGTGGATAGGGAGGGTCTGACCACACACCTCGGATCCTCTGACAACTAATTACTAAAGATTCAACTATAAATGTACAATTAAAGTGAACTGAAAATTGAAAATGCATAAATCATTTAAACTCCTAAGTAATTAAATTTTCTTATATTTACGGAGATTTTAAGTATTTTAGATTCAATTCAGGCCAAATTTTACGTCTTCATATAAAAAACTTTAACTGTTAAGAAAGGATATCATTGCAATTTTAAAAATACAAAAACTTCTTAGATTCGTTAATTTGCGATCAGTTTGTGCTTAGCGTACTAGAAATGGACATACCTGGCCAAGATCAATTCTAACGGAATGACTCTAAAGTATCAAGTTAGCATGTGCATTACAAAGAAATGTAGGCAAGATTCTCGCAAGGCTGAAGAAAACTATACGGTTATCTGCCCTTGAATTTACTGTACAAAATTTTTTTATCAAACAAGAATTAAGCATGAAATAAAAATATGATTTGATACAAAATACAACACTGTTTAGAAAGTACATGAAAATAACGACATAATGTATGACATCCTTACTTGTCGGTCATTTTTCATGTTATGATATTGTAAAGTCATATCATTAGTACAAACAAAACTATGGAAGCGTATTCCGGCCTTGTTGTGTTTTATTTTATCTCGAAATTTCGAGATAGCAACTCGATTTTTAATTTCGAGTTAGTAATCCGAAATTTCGAGTTATTATCTTGAAATTTCGAGTTAAAATAAAGCACAACGTGGCCAGGATACACTTCCGTACAAAACAGATACAGTGGTCAGACTGTAACAATCGAAGTCAGACAGCACCAAAACTCTGGACGACCCAGATATGTACAAATTCATGAAGTCATTCATCAGTTGAAAATAGCCATTTATGAAACCCTACAAAAGTCGGCGAGAAAGATTTTAGAGAACATAACCTTAATAAGGCAAATCAGATTGTTGGTCTTATGAGACGTAGCTATATTTAGACAACAGAACGTTCTGCTTATTATTCAAAGCTCTGGTTAGGCCTTATATGGAATATGCAAGCTCTGTCTGGTCACCTTACAAGAAAAAGGATATAAAGGCAGTAGAAAATATCCAAAAGCGAGCTACAGGGATGCTACCAAATATGAAAGACATGAACTATGAACAACGTCTAAAACGACTGAAGTTACCAACCCTCAAATTCAGACAAAGGCGCGGAGATATGATCGAAGTCTTTAAAATCTTGAAAGGAATTTATGATCAGAAATTAAACATGTCCAACAGCACAAGAGGAAACTCGTTAAAATCAGTGAAACAACATTGTACCAGAGACATTAGGAAATACAACTTTGCACGCAGAATAGTAGATACATGGAACAGTCTTCCTGAACAAGTAGTCTCAGCCAGGACAACAAACCTTTTCAAGAACAGAATTGACAAGCTCTGTAAAAACTACCCTCTACGGTTTGACTTGACAGCAAGCTATGGACCAGATACCGGAAGGACGGCATTTCATTACGTGGTGTTTACGAACAATTCTGAGCTGCCTATAGAGGACCAGTAGGTCCTGCAGGCGGGAACAACATAAGGCATAAGTGCTACAGGTACATACAGAATATTGTTAGATAGTCAGAAAGTAACCATGGGAACTGTATTCAGGGTAGATGGCATTGTGGGTGCTTTCTTCTTTAAATGGTGAGGATAACACAACAACTGTCAATAGAAATAGCTATCTGACAATCGCAGTGTTCACTACAACTAATTTCCCTCAAAACTTGTAATGGATGGCTTCCGCATTCTTCAGACCTTAACCCACCTGACTTTTTCTTCTGGGGATATCTCAAATATAGGGTATGCAAGCCATCTCCTGCAGATACCGAGGAGATGAAAAATGCCATAAGATAGAAATATGTTCTATCTACAAAAAACCTTGTACAAATGTAACTGGACACGTCATGACCTTGACAGTGCACAAAGAGGGAGTTGTATCGGGCATAAATGCTATATATTTTTCAGACATCGATAAAAAAGTTATTAAATTGCTGAACTATTTTTCCAACATATTTTCTTAGAAATAATAATATAGCTTCAACTGCAGTCTTCATTTTTTCTGGTTCTGCATCGCCACGGCCTTTCTCTCTGGTTCTGCATCGGCATGGCCTTTCTCTCTGGTTCTGCATCGCCACGGCCTTTCTCTCTGGTTTTGATATTAAAAGGCGCTAATCACCTGTGTATCTTTTGTAAAATATATCTTTGCACTACATAGCGAGCAGTGGTGATCACCTCGAACTGTTTTATATCGAACGTTTCCGGTTACTAAGCACAAAAGTAGTTTTAAAAGTGTCGTCCGAATCAAAATGAATAAGACTGTTTTAATCAAGGAGTAATTTATCTCAAGACCGCAATACATTTCAACCTTACAACACAGACGAGGATTTACGAGATATTGAATGAGAGGGAGGAGAATGTTATCGCCTCCCCATTATTTCATTATGTCTCTCTGACCTGGGATTTACAGCTGAGATTTATCAGCACTTTCCCGTCAGCAGAGAACCGATCGTTGCGATCGACACCATTTTGACAACCATTAGCCGCATTTAAGGAAGAAAATGTATAAATTTAAGAACTGTTCAAACAGTTCAATCGTCCTTAGATTGATTTCCAGCGTCTCAAAATATAAACAAATAACACCGGTCATTGCGGAATAATACTGGTTGGTACCGTGACAGATGGCTCAGAAGACATAAGAATATTGTACCTGCTGTCCTTGTTGTAAGCGACTAAAATATGTCTTTCTCTCTGCCTTGCTACCGTTCAAGTGAAGCGGTTATCGTCGATCCTGTAAAACTCTGTCACTGCTCTCACGGTTTCATATGACGGCATGGAGCGTTTTGTCAGTAAAATGTGACAAAGTGGGGTTATGGCTTTCGGTATGATTGCACTTTAAAAGTATCAAGGTATTTATGATGGTTGTCCCTGTTATCCATGGGCATCGTCTTAATTTGACTCTGCCTGACGTTTACATACGGACAAGGGCTTAGTGTCAGCATCCGTTATAGTGTTCATCCGTAAAGTTGTTCAAAATGTTCAACACGGGTCTTCTACAACAACTGCATACATATTTTCTAATTCAATGTTTGTTTTAGTTTTTATATCAGAAGCAACATAGGCAGTTCTACCAAGAGAAGAAATGAAGTATTTGTTTTTGTTTTGAATTTTCATATTAAAACAATCTTCAACACTGGTGACCACTTATGTCAAAAGACTGCCCACATATGTGTTTCATTAACATCTAGCATGATCTGTGAGGCATCAGTATGATCAAAAGAGCAGCAGATTATCTCGAGTATCATAAAAATAGAAATTCAAACATTTCATAAAACTTCGGAAATGAGAAAATGGCACAACACAGATGAGCACATATAATGATAGCGACGAGGATGACACTTTCTTTTACCAGACAGCCTACCTTTCCAAGGCCATTATTCTTCCACTGATATGCTCAAAGATATCTCCGCAACTAATAGCTTATTTCATGTATCCATCTGCGTTAAGTAGGCTCTCAATCACCCAAGATGTTTCTCAGTAAAACTCTTGAGCTGCCACTATAACGAGCACACACATCAAACGTTGTATCGACCTTGACGAAGGCTCGCGATAACGAGTATTTGATCAACTTCGCACAACGTCAAAGTTTTCAATATTAAGTGTGATAGCTTGGGGATATTTCCATCAGGACACAGCAGATTTATTACACACGTAAACTCTAAACAGCCATTAGCCTCAACATAGCTGTTGTTCACTATTGAAATGTGTTGATTTATATCTGATGACAAAGACTTTTATATAGAATATATCATATATTCCTTGCAATGGCTGACATCGTTTGATACCTAAATCTCTGCTGGTGTCCGCACGGCTATAACCGCCATGATAATTTCATTGATTTTGATCAAAATATATCAACTGGGCAAAAAAATGTTGAAATCACTTCATTGACAATGTATAGCAAGGCAGGATACTCGATAGAAATACGATAGGCCGAGTAGGTAGTTCACCTGATAAAGGAAATCATTTAAAAATGACACAGTTTACGCACTACATAGTGCCACGGACATGCCACGTGCAATGAATTTCGACGTCACAATAAATCGATAATCAATATGATAGGTACTGATTTTATTGATTAATATCGGAGTATCGAATTCCATTTCTTACAATATGTCTGCAGACACTATGTACGTGTTAGCTAGTATACTGTATGTGGGGATGTGTACATATTTACACGGGAGGTCGAAATGTGACACCTGTAAATCAAAGACCGGCTTAATTAATGAGGAACGTTGTGGGGTTACAGCTCGACGAAACGATAAAACAACAAAATTCAGGTGAAAAATATAATGCACATTAGATCTACCTAAATATTAGGCCCACGTACCGAAATAAGAATTAGGACACAATCAAATATCGTATGACCTTTTTATCAAGTTTTAAAAGGAAATAAGTTGATCCCTTAACGGGTCTCACAATAAGCGTTAAGATCAAACAAGAAGACTTTATATCTAATTGTTGGGAATCGCTGCTTCTTCGGGAGGGTGAACTTTACAATATCAAACCCGAGGATCCTACAATATCAGACCGTAGGACTCTCAGACCCATGAACTCTACAATATCAGACCCGAGGACACTCAGACCCGTGAACTCTACAATATCAGACCCGAGGACACTCAGGCCCGTGAACTCTACAATATCAGACCCGAGGACACTCAGTCCCGTGAACTCTACAATATCAGACCCGAGGTAGGACTCTCAGACCCGTGGACCCTTAATTTCAGATCTGAGGACACTCAGTCCCGTGAACTCTACAATAACAGACCCGAGGACACTCAGACCCGTAGATCCTACAATATCAGACCCGAAGACACTCAGACCCGTGAACTCTACAATATCAGACCCGAGGACACTCAGTCCCGTGAACTCTACAATATCAGACCCGAGGACACTCAGACCCGTAGATCCTACAATATCAGACCCGAAGACACTCAGACCCGTGAACTCTACAATATCAGACCCGAGGACACTCAGACCCGTGGACTCTACAATATCAGACCCGAGAAACTCAGACCCGTGGACTCTTCAATATCAGACCCGAAGAATGTACAATATCAGATCCGAGGATGCTCGGATCCGTGGAGCCTACAATATCAGAGGAAACAAAATATTATTACGCTTCATCTGCAAACAAGTTAAAATATCTCCACCTTGTCCTCCATTAAAGACGACAAATCAACTAGAGAAAGTGATATTTGGGATGTCAAAAATAGCAAAACTTTACAGTGATGTTACACGTTCATCAGACTGTTCTGGTGTAATAGAGAGTGGGGAAATGGGAGAATAAGGATGGGTGGGAATGGGGTCGTCTGTTCTGGTGTTGTAGAGAGTGGGAAAGTGGAAAATGGGGACGGGGTGGGAATGGGGTCGTCTGTTCTGGTGTTGTAGAGAATGGGAAAGTGGGAGAATGGGGACGGGGTGGGAATGGGGTCGACTGTGCTGGTGTTGTAGAGAGAAAGAGAAGTGGGTGGGATAGAGATGGAGTCGAACATTCGTTGTGCCAAACACTATAATTTGGATACTGACCCCCTAGAATAATATTGATCTTTCTTAACACTGATCCACAAACAAACAGGTAAAATAAACGACGACATACTTCAACCAGAGGAAAGCGGGTCCTAACCTATGATCAGCTGGAAAATTAATTATTTGTAATTTGAACTGATCTAAATCTTAAAATGTCCAAATCTGACCTCTATGTAGGTTTTCGTGGATATTCCACAGAGGGATGTTTATCATGTGCGTTGGACTTTCCCACAAAGTATACCGTTTTAAGTCCCATCCGACAGACTGGATGAAATGTGTTACTAGTGCGCATGTTCTATAATCTATCATTTTGGTGTCCATACTTAAAAGTTACCCTAATACGAAACAATTTAAGCTATTGCACTCAGAGGAGAATTTTAAATATTAGAGGTTAGTGAGCCGGGCCAACTTAAGGTCGAAGACGAAGCGACGGATTTTATATTGTTCTTACACTATCACTTGACGGACGTTGAGGATCATCAACCCTGGTGGCGTGTCGGAAGCAGTGAGGACGGAATTTACTCGTTAAGAGTTTCAGTGGTGACTTCGGCCTACTGCTGACTACAAGAATATCTTTACTACTGATCAATGTGATATATCGATATTTATGAGAACTTATCATGAAGCTGTCACTGACGACATGCTACACATTCAGATCAAATCTATAGTGAAACAGCAGAAAGATATTAATGTAATCCTGTAGGTCTGCAAAATTCGACCCTTCGACCCAGGAAGAACAAAGATTGGAAATGTAATGTTGCCGTGGGCGGTCACATTAGTAGCCTCTTTTGCATTACAGTAGGTTTCAGGTCTATCTGTAGAAACCCCGCTCCAGGATCTCGGTATGTGAGCACAATGGCTAATGCTCGACCCGTTATACGTACACACTTCGTGATTAATGTAAAACTTTACACAGCCAATTTACGTGGAAATATTTTTCGATTCAAACTTTTGGAACCAGGCACGGCTGTGTCCGTTTAGATGTGTGTTTAAATATTAAAAGTGTCTAACATGTATCAATCTTCAGTTCTTTTAACAAATCTTTGCCCAAATGTGTGTTAATCCACTAATGTTTAAACACCAGAATGTTTACCTCGGTCTAAGCTGACGAAGCATACACGCACTGCCATATTGATTTATCGGATAACCTGTCTAGGTACCGGTATAAAGAATTTGATACGTCTGTTCTTTTGCCTTACCTATATATTCCACTGGCCATTCTGAGTTACGGATTGATGATTGAGATTAATGACTGCTAAATCGAGATGTCCAGTCTATTTACATGTAATTTGTACTACACAAATTTGAACACCTGTGGGCGAACACTATAGACAGCCAAACTAAACTCTCGCTTATCGTGTCACTCTATAAAACTGTATATATACCTAATATATTATTATGGGACTAGTGAGTACGTACTATTGTCCATCTTACGACAATTCAGTGTGATTACGCTATAAAAGTGTCCGTCAATGATGCCAACGTCTAAGAACACCGTCTTTATCATAGACATGTACTTTACATGTCAATACAAATTAACTTGTCATATTACAACTTCACCTATCATAGTCTATGTACTTCATCTATCATAGTATATGTACTTCACCTATCATAGTATATGTACTTATGTACTTCACCTATCATAGTATATGTACTTCACCTATCATAGTCTATGTACTTCATCTATCATAGTATATGTACTTCATCTATCATAGTATATGTACTTCACCTATCATAACATATGTACTTCATCTATCATAGTATATATACTTATGTACTTCACCTATCATAGTATATATACTTCACCTATCATAGAACATGTACTTCACCTATGATAGTACATGCACTTCACCTATCATAGCACATGTACTTCATCTATCATAGCATATGTACTTCATCTATCATGCTTCTGACTCCTGACACTATTCCTACCCCCGACACCATTCCTGCTTCTAACTCCTGACAATATTCCTACCCCCGACACCATTCCTGCTTCTTACTCCTGACACTATTCTTACCTCCGACACCATTCCTACTTCTTACTCCTGACAATATTCCTACCCCGACACCATCCTACTTCTAACTCCTGACGCTATTCCTACCCCCGATACCATTCCTTCTTCTAACCCCTGACACTATTCCTAACCCCGACCCAATCCTACTTCTAACTCCTGACACTATTCCTACCCCGGACACCATTCCTACTTCTAACCCCTGACCCTATTCCTACCCCCGACACCATTCCTACTTCTTACGCCTGACTATTTTCCTACTGCCGACACCATTCCTTTAACTGTCACCATTATTACGACATTACTCTGCTTCCGACACCATGCCTGCTTCCGACACAATTCGTGCTTCCAACTCCCGACACCACTCCTATTCCCGAAACTTTTCCTGCTTCGAACTTTGACATCTCTCCTGCTCTCATTACCACTCGTACTCCCGACAACATTCCTGCTTCCAACTCCCGACATCACCCTTTCTCTCGACACCACTCTTACTCCCGACACAACTCCTACTTCTAAAACCACTAATACTTTTGACACTGTTCTTGCTTCTAACTTAAGACGCAACGCCCACTTCCGACACCATTCTTTCTCCCTGCACAACTCCATTCCGTCAACATTCCTGCTCCCGACATCTTTCCTGGATTCGTTAAATACAATAAATGAATACAATATGAAAATATATTAAAAATTATGAGGTTTAAGTCAGTAAACTTCAAGATTTGATATTGATTTTTCAGATATATATATAATGTTTAGAATGGAGATCTGCATAACTGGTAAGGTTTAAGACAGCGAAAATGAGTCGTGTATCACGTGTAAGGGTTACGACTGTTGTAGAGGGTGGTGTATGACGTGTAAGAGTTACGACTGCTGTAGAGGGTGGTGTATCACGTGTGAGTGTTACGCCTGCTGTAGAGGGTGTTGTATCACGTGTAAGGGTTACGACTGTTGTAGAGGGTGGTGTATCACGTGTAAGGGTTACGACTGCTGTAGAGGGTGGTGTATCACGTGTAAGGGTTACGACTGCTGTAGAGGGTCGTGTATCACGTGTAAGAGTTACGACTGCTGTAGAGGGTGGTGTATCACGTGTAAGGGTTAACACTGCTGTAGAGGGTGGTGTATCACTGCTGTAGAGGGTGGTGTATCACGTGTTAGGGTTACGACTGCTGTAGATGGTGGTGTATCACGCGTAAGGTTACGACTGCTGTAGAGGGTGGTGAATCACGTGTAAGGGTTACGACTGCTGTAGAGGGTGGTGTATCACGTGTAAGAGTTACGACTGCTGTAGAGGGTGGTGTATCACGTGTAAGGGTTACGACTGTTGTAGAGGGTGGTGTATCACGTGTAAGGGTTACGACTGCTGAAGAGGGTGGTGTATCACGTGTAAGGGTTACGACTGCTGTAGAGGGTGGTGTATCACGTGTAAGGGTTACGACTGCTGTAGAGGGTGGTGTATCACGTGTAAGGGTTACGACTGCTGTAGAGGGTGGTGTATCACGTGTACGGGTTACGATTAATGTAGAGGGTGGTGTATCACGTGTAATGGTAACGACTTTTGGAGGGGATCGTGCATACTTTACCACGTATCGGAAGTATCGGCTTCGTCTATTTAATCATTTACATACATATAGGTAGGTAGTGTATACTTACCTTTAAATATCGTATCGGTAGATCCAAGAAATATCTTTTTCCAGTTTAGATGCAAATTATCATTTTCCCCTTCTTCTCATATCCGGTTTTTTCACAAATTTAGACACACATCAACATCAAACCCTTTAAAAACACCATCAATTCAGCGTTTAAGTGCATATACATGTGGTTCCACACCCAAACTTTTGTAATTAACACGAGTATAAACGTATCAGATATAACAGGCGGGAATGTACACGGCCATTTAAACCGAGCAATCCGGACTGTTCGTACATTGTACGGTTCTCACTTGTATTGTGTCCATGTTTGTGATATCGTTTGTTTATCAGTGCAAGTTTTGTACTACGGCTTGATAGCTCATACAACTGTTGGAGATGAAAGGAAAAAAATTAATGACATCTAAAATCCAACAAATATGTTTGAAACATACTGCTTAATACAATCTTTGTTTAACGCAGTTCAAAAATATGAAAAATATTCGTTGATGCATTTTCATCTAATAACATATTTTATTCGGTCTTTTTAAACACAAAGCTAACAATGCTTTGCCGTGTAAATGTTGAAGGTGGAGTAACTCTAGGTAAATTGGCAAGTAATTTGAGGTCTAAATTCCGTATGCATCTGACGAAGCCAAATCCATTCAAATTCCATATATACAACTCATTACCTACAGGTAAATTTTTAAATGTAAGAATCCTGACGTCTGTAATATCGGTTATATCGTAGTTTGTATTTCTGGTGCAGTGGCGTAAATGGTAAACAGCCAATAGAAAAATTCCATATTGAGAAACGTTTGTCATTTATGATCAATGTTATTCTAAACATTAAATTTGTTTGGGTACACAAGAAAACAAGCTTTGATCTATGAAATCCAACCAGAGTGATTCTTCAAAGAAATTATCAGTTCTTAGATATTATCTGATTTGGGGTTATTGTTTTGCGAGTTTGGGTCACATGTTTTGTTTGGGTTTCAATTCTTCAGGTAGGGATACTATTTCATGAGTTTGGGTTTCAATTCTTCAGTTAGGGAAACTGTTTTATGAGTTTGGGTTTCAATTCTTCAGGTAGGGATACTATTTCATGAGTTTGGGTTTCAATTCTTCAGTTAGGGAAACTGTTTTATGAGTTTGGGTTTCAATTCTTCAGGTAGGGATACTATTTCATGAGTTTGGGTTTCAATTCTTCAGTTAGGGAAACTGTTTTATGAGTTTGGGTTTCAATTCTTCAGGTAGGGATACTATTTCATGAGTTTGGGTTTCAATTCTTTAGTTAGGGATGCTGTATAATGAGTTTGGGTTTCAATTCTTCATGTTACAGGATAGTGTTTAAACATCACTGAGGTTAACGGAAGGACGTTACAGGATAGTGTTTAAACAGTCTGAGGTTAACGGAAGGACGTTACAGGATAGTGTTCAAACAGTCTGAGGTTAAGAGAAGTTACAGGACAGTGTTTAAACAGTCTGGGGTTAACGGAAGGACGTTACAGGATAGTGTTTAAACAGTGTGAGGTTAACGGGAAGACGTTACAGGATAGTGTTCAAACAGTCTGAGATTAACAGAAGGACGTTACAGGATAGTGTTCAAACAGTCTGAGATTAACAGAAGAACGTTACAGGATAGTGTTCAAACAGTCTGAGATTAACAGAAGGACGTTACAGGATAGTGTTTAAACAGTCTGAGGTTAACGGAAGGACGTTACAGGATAGTGTTCAAACAGTCTGAGATTAACAGAAGGACGTTACAGGATAGTGTTTAAACAGTGTGAGGTTGACGGAAGGACGTTACAGGATAGTGTTCAAACAGTCTGAGATTAACAGAAGGACGTTACAGGATAGTGTTCAAACAGTCTGAGATTAACGGAAGGACGTTACAGGACAGTGTTTAAACAGTCTGAGGTTAACGGAAGGACGTTACAAGACAGTGTTTAAACAGTCTGAGGTTAACGGAAAGACGTTACAGGATAGTGTTTAAACAGTCTGTGGTTAACGGAAGGACGTTACAGGATAGTGTTCAAACAGTCTGTGGTTAACGGAAGGACGTTACAGGATAGTGTTCAAACAGTCTGTGGTTAACGGAAGGACGTTACAGGATAGTGTTTAAACAGTCTGAGGTTAACGGAAGAACGTTACAGGATAGTGTTTAAACAGTTTGAGGTTAACGGAAGGACGTTACAGGATAGTGTTTAAACAGTCTGAGGTTAACGGAAGAACGTTACAGGATGGTGTTTAAACAGTCTGAGGTTAACGGAAGGACGTTACAGGATAGTGTTTAAACAGTGTGAGGTTAACGGAAGAACGTTACAGGACAGTGATTAAACAGTTTGAGTTTAACGGAAGGACGTTACAGGATGGTGTTTAAACAGTCTGTGGTTAACGGAAGGACGTTACAGGATAGTGTTTAAACAGTGTGAGGTTAACGGAAGTACGTTACAGGATAGTGATTAAACAGTCTGAGGTTAACAGAAGTACGTTACAGGATAGTGTTTAGACAGTTTGAGGTTAACGGAAGGATGTGACAGGATAGTGTTTAAACAGTCTGAGGTTAACGGAAGGACGTTACAGGATAGTGTTTAAACAGTCTGAGGTTAACGGAAGGACGTTACAGGATAGTGTTTAAACAGTCTGAGGTTAACGGAAGGATGTGACAGGATAGTGTTTAAACAGTCTGAGGTTAACGGAAGTACGTTACAGGATAGTGATTAAACAGTCTGAGGTTAACAGAAGTACGTTACAGGATAGTGTTTAGACAGTTTGAGGTTAACGGAAGGATGTGACAGGATAGTGTTTAAACAGTCTGAGGTTAACGGAAGGATGTGACAGGATAGTGATTAAACAGTCTGAGGTTAACAGAAGTACGTTACAGGATAGTGTTTAGACAGTTTGAGGTTAACGGAAGGATGTGACAGGATAGTGTTTAAACAGTCTGAGGTTAACGGAAGGACGTTACAGGATGGTGTTTAAACAGTCTGTGGTTAACGGAAGGACGTTACAGGATAGTGTTTAAACAGTCTGAGGTTAACGGAAGGACGTTACAGGATAGTGTTTAAACAGTCTGAGGGAAGGACGTTACAGGATAGTGTTTAAACAGTCTGAGGTTAACGGAAGGACGTTACAGGATAGTGTTTAAACAGTGTGAGGTTAACGGAAGGATGTGACAGGATAGTGTTTAAACAGTCTGAGGTTAACGGAAGGATGTGACAGGATAGTGTTTAAACAGTCTGAGGTTAACGGAAGGACGTTACAGGACAGTGTTTAAACAGTCTGAGGTTAATGGAAGGACGTTACAGGATAGTGTTTAAACAGTCTGAGGTTAACGGAAGGACGTTACAGGACAGTGTTTAAACAGTGCGAGGTTAACGGAAGGACGTTACAGGACAGTGTTTAAACAGTCTGAGGTTAAGAGAAGTTACAGGACAGTGTTTAAACAGTCTGAGGTTAACGGAAGGACGTTACAAGATAGCGTTTAAACAGTCTGAGGTTAACAGAAGGACGTTACAGGATAGTGTTGAAACAGTCTGAGGTTAATGGAAGAACGTTACAGGATAGTGTTGAAACAGTCTGAGGTTAATGGAAGAACGTTACAGGATAGTGTTTAAACAGATCTGAGGTTAATGGAAGGACGTTACAGGATGGTGTTGAAACAGTCTGAGGTTAACAGAAGGACGTTACAGGATAGTGTTTAAACAGTCTGAGGTTAACGGAAGGACGTTACAGGATGGTGTTGAAACAGTCTGAGGTTAACGGAAGGACGTTACAGGATAGTGTTTAAACAGTGTGAGGTTAACGGAAGGACGTTACAGGATGGTGTTTAAACAGTCTGAGGTTAATGGAAGAACGTTACAGGATAGTGTTTAAACAGATCTGAGGTTAACAGAAGTTACAGGATAGTGTTTAAACAGCTCTGAGGTTAACAGAAGTTACAGGATAGTGTTTAAACAGTCTGAGGTTAACGGAAAGGCGTTACAGGGCAATAACCTAAGTTGTATATGACACTAGCAATGTTTACAGGAAAATACACAGTTCGAAAAAGATTTATCGCTGTCACTATTTATTTCTTATTAACACTCGAAATTGTAGCTCGAGTTTATATGAGATAAGCTTCAAATGAACCCTGTATTATTTATAGTTCGTAATTTCACTTTCGCTGACTGGTCCATAAATATTGCCGAGTACTTGAGTATGAATGTATACACACATACAACATAACACAGAAACAGATACAGCGATGGTGTGGAGAAAATTCTAATGTAATGGAAGGAAAGTACTGGGATTTAATTGTGTTTTAGCTAAACTTGTATAAAGGAACGGTAAACTTATGCGATACCGCGGTGTCCGTTGGATATTGATATAATAATAAATATGATAATAATAAATGACTTTATTTAAGAGTCGATAACACTTTGAGTACAAGACTCTTCTAACAAGTGGTCGACAGGAAAATGTACAATATATACAACATTAAGATTACAGCATCACATATGATATAAAAATCACAAATATCACAGTAAACTAGTATAATCATGAAGGACTAAGATGTACATCAATAAAACAAATGTAATGATAAAGGCACATAGTGAAGAGGTGTATAAAACGGTTATAGAGAGACTAATAATATAATAAAAGGACTAAATTAGTGAGGTTTTGTAAGGTATAAAGGACTGATAATTAAAACAATTAATTGGCAACATTCATAAAGGTACCATACTATCTTAGGGCTAAAATAAGACTGGCATAAAAATGTGGATCTAGGTTGGTAAATTGGAGATATTTTCTGGAAGCTGATTCCACAAAGTTTGTCCAGTATATAGGAAGGAATTTCTAAACTTTTCAGTTTTGTGTTTAGGTATGATATAGTTACCATCAGTAGATGCCCAAGTTAGTCTACTGTGTACACTGGACACAAACACTTTACAGTCCAAGTAGTTTGGACACAGTTTGCTAGCTACTTTATACATTAGTATACATTCGTTGTGGTTCACTCTTTTGCTATAATGTAACCATTTGAGATAAAATTTGTCCAGACGCATCATTGAAAGAGAGGACCTTATTTTGCATATTTGGTGGTCAAGGCAGTGTTTTGCTCATATCATACCCGGTCACTTTAATGTATCAACCTTGTCTGTACTGGTCACTTCAGTGTATCACTCCTGTCTGTACTGGTCACTTCAGTGTATCAACCCTGTCTGTACTGGTCACTTCAGTGTGTCACTCCTGTCTGACCTGGTCACTTCAGTGTATCACTCCTGTCTGTACTGGTCACTTCAGTGTATCACTCCTGTCTGTACTGGTCACTTCAGTGTATTTCTTCTGTCTGTACTGGTCACTTCAGTATATCACCCCTGTCTGTACTGGTCACTTTAATGTATCAACCTTGTCTGTACTGGTCACTTCAGTGTATCACTCCTGTCTGTACTGGTCACTTCAGTGCATCAACCCTGTCTGTACTGGTCACTTTAGTGTATTTCTTCTGTCTGTACTGGTCACTTCAGTATATCACCCCTGTCTGTACTGGTCACTTTAATGTATCAACCTTGTCTGTACTGGTCACTTCAGTGTATCAACCCTGTCTGTACTGGTCACTTCAGTGTATCACTCCTGTCTGTACTGGTCACTTCAGTGCATCAACCCTGTCTGTACTGGTCACTTAAGTGTATTTCGTCTGTCTGTACTGGTCACTTCAGTATATCACCCCTGTCTGTACTGGTCACTTCAGTGTATCAACCCTGTCTGTACTGGTCACTTCAGTGTATCTCCCCTGTCTGTACTGGTCACTTCAGTGTATCTCCCCTGTCTGTACTGGTCACTTCAGTGTATCTCCCCTGTCTGTACTGGTCACTTCAGTGTATCTCCCCTGTCTGTACTGGTCACTTCAGTGTATCAACCCTGTCTGTACTGGTCACTTCAGTGTATCACTTCTGTCTGTACTGGTCACTTCAGTGTATCACTCCTGTCTGTACTGGTCACTTCAGTGCATCAACCCTGTCTGTACTGGTCACTTAAGTGCATCAACCCTGTCTGTACTGGTCACTTCAGTATATCAACCCTGTCTGTACTGGTCACTTAAGTGTATTTCTTCTGTCTGTACTGGTCACTTAAGTGTATTTCTTCTGTCTGTACTGGTCACTTCAGTATATCAACCCTGTCTGTACTGGTCACTTCAGTGTATCTCCCCTGTCTGTACTGGTCACTTCAGTGTATCACCCCTGTCTGTACTGGTCACTTCAGTATATCACCCCTGTCTGTACTGGTCACTTAAGTGTATCAACCCTGTCTGTACTGGTCACTTCAGTATATCAACCCTGTCTGTACTGGTCACTTAAGTGTATTTCTTCTGTCTGTACTGGTCACTTAAGTGTATTTCTTCTGTCTGTACTGGTCACTTCAGTATATCACCCCTGTCTGTACTGGTCACTTCATTATATCACCCCTGTCTGTACTGGTCACTTCAGTGTATTTCTTCTGTCTGTACTGGTCACTTCAGTATATCACCCCTGTCTGTACTGGTCACTTCAGTGTATCACTCCTGTCTGTACTGGTCACTTCAGTGTATCACTCCTGTCTGTACTGGTCACTTCAGTATATCACCCCTGTCTGTACTGGTCACTTCAGTGTATCACTCCTGTCTGTACTGGTCACTTCAGTGTATTTCTTCTGTCTGTACTGGTCACTTCAGTATATCACCCCTGTCTGTACTGGTCACTTCAGTATATCACCCCTGTCTGTACTGGTCACTTCAGTGTATCACTCCTGTCTGTACTGGTCACTTCAGTGTATCACTCCTGTCTGTACTGGTCACTTCAGTGTATCACTCCTGTCTGTACTGGTCACTTCAGTGTATTTCTTCTGTCTGTACTGGTCACTTCAGTGTATCACCCCTGTCTGTACTGGTCACTTCATTGTATCACTCCTGTCTGTACTGGTCACTTCAGTGTATCACTCCTGTCTGTACTGGTCACTTCAGTATATCACCCCTGTCTGTACTGGTCACTTCAGTGTATCACTCCTGTCTGTACTGGTCACTTCAGTGTATCAACCCTGTCTGTACTGGTCACTTCAGTGTATTTCTTCTGTCTGACCTGATCATTAATGTACATTATATGAATAGTAATCCCTGATAAACGGATTACATTTGTTCACACCACGTGACCGCACGTTACTCACACCTGCCACCTGCTTATAATAACACGACATTTGAATATTGATATGATAATGTAACCACTGGATTTGACGGTCTCTTTTCTGTGAAGTGTTAGCTGCAAATTTACAAAATAATAATAGTTGAAAATTGAAAGTTACGTGTTTGAAATACATTCATTACACAACTTTCTTCTCGTACTTCTCAACTTCTTTCTGGTATTTCTCAGCTTCTTTCTCACACTTTTCAACTACCTTCTCGTACTTCTCAACCCACATTCCAAAGATAAGGCTGCAGTTAAACGCCCACGTTTTGGCCACATCAGTTAATCGAACTTAGATATTCTAAACAAAGGGAAAACAGATTAGAAAGTACGGGTTTGGATCACTACAGCAGTGTGAGGGATGGAGATTGTGTGTAGCTGCTACTTATATGGAGTGTCGTGGAGGGTTTGGGGAAGAGGTGGGGAGATATTTATTGTCCGGGTCATCATGTAGACTAGTAGACATGGGTGATTTTACATTTTGTCTAATATGGTGATGACAATGAGTTCACTGGATCAATGACTTGTAAAGTCAACCTGTAATTTAAGGTCACATGACTTACCTTCGCCTTTTGCCAGGCTTCTTTTGTCGTGGACCAGCTACCTTTGGCACATCATCCAGAGTGATCCCGTCATTATCTGTTAATTTTTCATCAATTCTATCCTTTTCCTCGCCTTCTGTAGGCTCCTCTACTTCTTCATGTTTTTCTTTTATATGAGCAAAAATAAATTGATGAGTCGCCCGGCTCTGGGTTCGAATCTCATCCTCGGTTGGACCAGAAACTTGATGTGAGTGACAGAATCGAGGCTCGTGATTAATGCCATCCGCATAGTTTATGTCCGGAATATCATCTGTAGAACTGATATCCGGATAATCCGTGTCGTCTGTAGATCCCGGATACGGATGGCTGATGGTCGTATTTGTATTGTATGATTCTGCTGTTTCTCTCTCCTCGTCACCCTTATCGTGATGTGGAGTTTCCACGCGCCTTTGTTCCACAGTCTCCATTGAACTATTAGTAGCAATCTCCGGAATACTTTCCAAACTTTCAGGACTTACGGTTGGGTGTTCCGGAAACCTGTTCCAATTACACTGCTTTGAATCAGAATGTCCCAAGTCTTTTCCATTCGCACTGTTTCCAGGATGGTTAATCATTGGTTGATAAGAACAATCTGTGAGCGATTGTTCCGAACTGTTTTCGGTATCGGTAAAGTTATCATAATTGGATATTTCCATTTCGTACTTAACGGGCAAATTAAACACACAATAGATGACCACAATTCGATATTTCGCTACTCTCTTACAACTTTGTTTGGCGTTTCTCTGGAGTAATAAATGTCCAGAGACGAATATACCTTTGTCCTACATTTGAACTATTGTGTTCCCCTTTTTTCAAAATCCATTAAAAAATCTATATCCCAGGTCCGGAAAAACGATTTTCTGAAGTCGGTTTATGTTTGAGGTTTCACGTGGGACAATGCTGATTAACTGGTGTACCAGGTATAAGCCCTTATTATGACGGGGAGTTTAACACTTGTAATCTGATGTACAATACAGCGATCCGAACAACTGGCACAAATATCACTACAAACATTCACCTTGTTACCTAATCTCTTTCTTATTTGCTGGTGGTTTATAACGGGTGAAAAATTAACTTTATATAAAACTTAATTGGTAATTGCCGAGAAGAATGACGTCAGACCTAGTATATATTTGGATGTAAAAATCGATAAAACAGTATTGTAATACTGTTGACACGCGTAAAGGAAGTACCAATTAGAATGTGACGATAAACAATAAACTAAGGTGGCTACTCCAGTAGAGTGAGGGACTGAACGGGTACTCCAGTAGGGTGAGGGACTGTACAGATACTCCAGTAGGGAGAGGGACTGTACAGATACTCCAGTAGGGTGAGGGACTGTACAGATACTCCTGTAAAGTGAGGGACTGTACAGATACTCAGTAGATTGAGGGACTGTGCAGATACTCCAGTAGAGTGAGGGACTGTACAGATACTCCAGTAGGGTGAGGGAATTTACAGATACTCCAGTAGGGTGAGGGACTGTACAGATACTCCAGTATGGTGAGGGACTGAACAGATACTCCAGTAGGGTGAGGGACTGTACAGATACTCCAGTAGGGTGAGGGACTGTACAGATACTCCAGTAGGGTGAGGGACTGTACAGATACTCCAGTAGGGTGAGGGACTGTACAGATACTCCAGTAGGGTGAGGGACGACTGTACAGATGCTCAATAGAGTGAAGGAATTTACAGATACTCCAGTAGGGTGAGGCCCTGAACAGATATTCCAGTAGAGTGAGGGACTGTACAGATACTCAGTAGAGTGAAGGAATTTACAGATACTCCAGTAGGGTGAGGGACTGTACAGATACTCCAGTAGGGTGAGGGCCTGAACAGATATTCCAGTAGAGTGAGGGACTGTACAGATACTCAGTAGAGTGAAGGAATTTACAGATACTCCAGTAGGGTGAGGGACTGTACAGATACTTCAGTAAAGTGAGGGACTGTACAGATACTCCAGTAGGGTGAGGGCCTGAACAGATATTCCAGTAGAGTGAGGGACTGTACAGATACTCCAGATACTCCAGTAGAGTGAAGGAATTTACCTATACTCCTGTTGGGTGAGGGCATTTTAAGATACTTCAGTAATGTGAGGGACTGTACAGATACTCCAGTAGGGTGAGGGACTGTACAGATACTCCAGTAGGGTGAGGGCCTGAACAGATATTCCAGTAGAGTGAGGGACTGTACAGATACTCCAGTAGGGTGAGGGACGACTGTACAGATACTCAGTAGAGTGAAGGAATTTACAGATACTCCAGTAGGGTGAGGGACTGTACAGATACTCCAGTAGGGTGAGGGACGACTGTACAGATACTCAGTAGAGTGAAGGAATTTACAGATACTCCAGTAGGGTGAGGGACTGTACAGATACTCCAGTAGAGTGAGGGACTGTACAGATACTCCAGTAGTGTGAGGGACTGTACAGATACTCCAGTAGAGTGAGGGACTGTACAGATACTCCAGTAGAGTGAGTGACTGTACAGAAACTCCAGTAGAGTGAGGGACTGTACAGATACTCCAGTAGGGTGAGGGACTGTACAGATACTCCAGTAGAGTGAGGGACTGTACAGATACAGTAGAGTAGGATGAGGTAGAGTGAAGGAATTTACAGATACTCCAGTAGGGTGAGGGACTGTACAGATACTTCAGTAGAGTGAGGGACTGTACAGATACTCCAGTAGAGTGAGGGACTGAACAGATACTCCAGTAGAGTGAGGGACTGTACAGATACTCCAGTAGAGTGAAGGACTGTACAGATACTCCAGTAGAGTGAGGGATTGAACGGGTACACCAGTAGAGTGAGGGACTGTACAGATACTCCAGTAGGGTGAGGGACTGTACAGATACTCAAGTAGAGTGAGGGACTGTACAGATACTCCAGTAGAGTGAGAGGCTGTACAGATACTCCAGTAGGATGAGGGACTGTTCAGACACTCCAGTAGGATGAGGGACTGTACAGACACTCCAGTAGAGTGAGGGACTGTACAGATACTCCAGTAGAGTGAGTGACTGTACAGAGACTCCAGTAGAGTGAGAGGCTGTACAGATACTCCAGTAGGATGAGGGACTGTTCAGATACTCCAGTAGAGTGAGTGACTGTACAGATACACCAGTAGAGTGAGTGACTGTACAGATACTCCAGTAGAGTGAGTGACTGTACAGATAGAGTGAGTGACTGTACAGATACTCCAGTAGGATGAGGGACTGTACAGACACTCCAGTAGGATGAGGGACTGTACAGATACTCCAGTAGGGTGAGGGACTGTACAGACACTCCAGTAGAGTGAGGGACTGTACAGATACTCCAGTAGAGTGAGGGACTGTACAGAAACTCCAGTAGAGTGAGGGACTGTACAGACACTCCAGTAGAGTGAGGGACTGTACAGATACTCCAGTATAGTGAGTGACTGTACAGAAACTCCAGTAGAGTGAGGGACTGTACAGATACTCCAGTAGGGTGAGGGACTGTACAGATACTCCAGTAGAGTGAGGGACTGTACAGATACTCCAGTAGAGTGAGGGACTGTACAGATACTCCAGTAGAGTGAGGGACTGTACAGATACTCCAGTAGGGTGAGGGACTGTACAGATACTCCAGTAGAGTGAGGGACTGTACAGATACTCAAGTAGGGTGAGGGACTGTACAGATACTCCAGTAAAGTGAGGGACTGTACAGATACTCCGGTAGGGTGAGGGAATGTACAGATACTCCAGTAGAGTGAGTGACTGTACAGATACTCCAGCAGAGTGAGGGACTGTACATATACTACAGTAGAGTGAGGGACTGTACAGATACTCCAGTAGAGTGAGGGACTGTACAGATACTCCAGTATGGTGAGGGACTGTACAGATACTCAAGTAGGGTGAGGGACTGTACAGATACTCCAGTAGAATGAGGGATTGTACAGATACTCCAGTAGAGTGAGGGACTGTACAGATACTCCAATATAAGGAAGGACTGTTCAGATACTCCAATAGTGTGAAGGATTGTTCATATATTCCAATAGAGTGAGTGACTGTACATATACCCCAGTGGAATAAGGAGCTCAATGTGTACTCCAGTAGAACGAGGGACTGCACAGATACCATAGTAGATGAAACTGTCATGTCTCAGTCTTATATCTCTTGTGATGAATCACTACACCAGACCGTCTTGCAGGTCACTTTTGCTGTTATTGTTGATTTTTGTATCTAAATGTAAGCCCGGTTCTGAAATAAGATTAAAGAATATGCGTGTGGGTGTATCACCTTCTCTCCATTTTTTATTTTTTTTTTTATTTTTAATCGGAATTTATTTATGATCTAAACATTTCGAGAGAAATATATCATTTTTTTTCTAAATTGAATAATCGGTGGTATGTATATTATGTTGAATAGGTTTTGTTCACGTGATTGTTTCAAGTTCCATCTTATAATACATTGTATGCAGAATATTGATGGGAAATTGGTTAAAAGCTTTAATCGATTATCTATTAAAATCGGTAATGATTTTCGATTTAGTTAGATGATTAAATAGCCGGCTCTATGTTCAATCTGTGACACAGATAAAGCAAGCGTTTTAATGACCAAGACTTCTAAGCGTTTTAGTGACACAGATCAAAATTGGTAGAATGACACTGATTTTTTTTGCATTTTCGTGATACAGATCGAGAATAAGTGTTTGAGAGACAATGATTTCAAGCTTTTCAGTGAAACGGTTCGAAGGAATGTATGAAATATCTTGATTTAGAAGCATTTTAGTGAATTATCGAGAAAAAAAAAGTGTCCGGATGATCAGATTTACAAGTTTTTTTAGTGAGAGATAAAGAATACGTGTTTAATAACCCTAATTCTTAAGCCTTTTATGACCATAGATCGAGAATAAGCGTCTGAAGGACTTCAAAATACAAGCCTTTCAGTGACAGATAAAAAATAACGTTTGAGAGACCTTAATTTGCAAGCTTTTTAGTGACACAGATAGAGAAAAAACGTCTCAATTGCTACGATTTTCAGGGTTTATAGTGAAAAAGATCGACAAAAAGTGATTGAATTGCATGCTCTATAGTTAAAGGGGTCGAGAAAAAGTCTGAATGACCTTGATTTTCAAGCATTTTAGTAAACGAGATGAAAATACAGCATTTGAATAAACTTTTCCCCCCTAAAAATTGAGGAACAATTAATAAGAAGTGTTTTATCTTTGTTCAAACAACTTTTTACGCTAGTTTTCTCGATTTTTTTTTCTTCATAAAGTATAGAAGAACATTCCTTGTGCTCCATGACTCTCGTGGTATGGCTACGTATATCATTGTATGTGTCAAATTCTCCTGGGGTAATTTTTTTTTTTTTTTTTTTTGAGAATTTGAACTTTGATTAGCTAGTATATGGCACGGTTGCAATTCCATGCATTCACAATCGTATATAATGTTTGTTTAGCTTTTCACAATTTTCTCTGTCATCAATTTGTGTTTTAATGGCCACAAGTTATAGCAAATTTTAGAAGGCAGAATTCATTCATTTAACCATTTATGACAGATTCTGAGAGTTTGATCCTTCTCTTCTGTCTTCAGTGTCTAACGACAAGACGCTTCATTTTAAGCCCACTCTATCTTGGTCAGTAAGGTAACCACCAACTACTACACGAAGGAAAAGTGACACTGGCTCACGAGTCAACGTATTTTATGCAGTCAATTAGGATCACATTGGCAATATAAACATCAAGCATGCACAAAGTAAACATCTGTTTCATGCACATCGTCAACATATTTTAAAAGATGCAAGAACGTCAAGAAAAACAGTAACATACAGCGACAACAAAGAAAATATATCATGATGTAGCTGTACATATATATTTATTTTTCGTTCGACTACAATCTCCGCATAAATCATTTTTTCTAGGTAAAGAATGAGATTTTTTCTGTTGGGTGAAATTTACGATATTCGTGTGTTTGGTATTTTACTTTGGTCGTACGTGCCGTCAAAACATGCCATGTAAAAAACATCAACTGACCTACTCACAAACTCGCATCCTTTAATAGAAAGAAAATTTCAAAACTCTATACTATCATCCATTCAGTTTTTCTGATACTTCAATTTACAACGTTTTATTGTCGTCCTTTTAACGTTTGACATACCCATAAATATGAGCAAAAGAAGTCGGGGAGGGCTGGGGAGAGGGGAAGTCTACTGCAGTCTTTCAGGGCAGACTGCAGTCGTTTTATCGCAGATGTTTTGCTACAACGAACCGTATTATGTGCCGAGCTGACTTTTTTTTAATGATTACAATGAAAAGAAATTCTTTTCTTTTAATAAAGCCGAAACCTGTAATAGGAAGATGACCGGGATATAGGTGCTGATAAATACATCATAATGTTCTGGGTCAGATTAATGTTTGTCTCATATGAAGAGTCGCCCCGTTCAGCTACCATTTTATTCAAACCACAGTCTATCCGATGACATTCATTCGTGACGTTGTTCCTCCTATTAATGTCTTCTTTCTTCAATCATCATTGTCAGCATCACAGGAAAAAACACGCTGTCTAGATTTAAAAATAGAAATAACATTAAAAACACTAATGTTAAGCATCAGTGCTTCCTTCTTGTTCTTCAGGCTCTAACAATGGATTGATGGCATAAGCCATGATGTCATAACATTTAGTAATAGAGTTTCGTCTTAAGCTGTATAACTTTGGTTTATATATGCAGTACTTTTTTGTTTTTGTTTTAATAACATCATATGTATAAATAAAATATCTTAAAATTAATTTATAATAAATCGGAATTCCCTTTTCCATCATGATCGGCGATAAAACTTGGAATGAGAAGTTTATAATAGTCATCGATACAGGTCATGTCTTACACATGTGCTACATCGAAATTAAAATTCCGTTGCTGAAATAGTATAATATCACAAACAGTGTATATTTACGACATTGAAATCAGCGTTCCAACTCTTTATTTTTGTAACTCTATTTAACGGACTCTGTTGCCAGTCGTATTCACACTGCTTCAGCCTGCATTTCATGAAAAGTTGAAAAAAAAAATGAAAAGGAGATCGTTCTATCATTCATAATGGTAAATATGTTAGTCGCAAATTACATTTTATATGGTTTTGTTATTTTGAATTAATAAAGTTTGTTACAGTAATTAAACTTTCACAGTACAACCGGAGCGGCAGAACTATGTTCACGTACGTCAACGTAACATGTCACCTATTTTTATATATACTTGTACTACCGGTTTGTCTAGTTCACGTGTGTATAGGTGTTTGTCACCTGTGTCGTATTGTCGTGTTAATATCTTGTCACGTGATTAAATTTCGTTCGTGCACTTGTACGTCCTGTATCGTCATTACTGAGCTGGACAGTCGAACTGAACTGACTGCTACAAATGTATATTGATCAGATACGGACATATTTTTGGGCGAGCGGTGCTCTTTCAAGGTAAGTGAATTGTTAAATTATTTTAAATATAACTAAAGTATTGGTGAATTGGTAATAGTTATAGGTGTAGTGTTTAATATCAAATCAAATAATTAGTAATTTGAGAAAGATAAATGACCTTACTTTGTTAAAAGTATTTTGGGCGTGGTTCTCCATTTTTGAGAACAAGTCTATTCCTAAGTATTTTGGAATTATTATAGAAGCTGTTAATCTAGTATCATTATATATATTTTGATTGTTTTTCCCCACAGAACTAATGTACGTCAGGTAACTACTCGTATTTGAGCGAGTTTTGTCGCTGCTAGACCCCTGTCGGACTGATGGGGTATGTACTTATGGTATAATGTCAGTTAAAAGTAAAAGTGTAATGTTAATTTATATAATTATCATGGTTTTCGATTAAATCTGTGACTTGTAATGTTAATGGTAACCGTTACGGAAGTGTTTATTTAAAAGACAGCACAATGTCCATTTTATATTTCAGGCCCGTTTATTGTACATGGCACTTATATATTGTATTTGCGTTGTTGTAGGGTCTCCTTCGTCTTCTTCATTAAATCATCTTCATCATGTTGTTCTGTCCTATTCTTGTCGTAAAATAAACGTTCATTTGTGGAATGGAGGAGATTGTTTTCTTCATTACATCTGTGTGTAGCACTGACCCGGCTACATACATATGAAAAAAGACAAAACCTTTAAAAAGCGTAGCATTTGCTAACTTGTATCCATGGGCTGAACCAAGACACAAAGGGAGCATTAGTACGTTTTTCAGTTAGAGTTACCTCCCTTATATTAACGTAATACAATCGGTTTCAAACTTTCATGCTGTAGTTTAAAGAATAATTTACGTTTGAACAGAAAATTCTTTGCAAGATGTATATTGATATTGATCTAAATGTATTGGCTATGTTAATATCTGCATACTGGAAAGTCAATTTAAGATTTACTTTATCAATACACGAAAATATACGGACTTTCCTTGTTACAAAATGTAATTGAAAATCGCGATTTTTGCACTTCTTTTGAGAATATTTCTCGATGGAATACTGCTTCCGGTTGTTGTCCCATCGAAAAATATCAGCAACAAATATGAGAAGGGAAGTATTTGATTATAATTTCCATGTTCTAGTCTTATAATAGCAACGCTCTTATAAACGTTACGATATACAGTAAATGGTTAGAACAGGTGAAGCCAAGCGGAGGGAAAGGAAACGGCGTTACGGAAAATTCAAGCTATGTGTGGAAGGGGTAGCTCTGTAACGCGTCAATATATTATATGGAGATAAAAGAAAGGTGTCGCGTACCCTGCCTGTTTCAGTTTTTCAGAAAGCAGAGGAACAGATTGGTCTGTGTTGGTGGTCAAGGTGTGTTGCTCCACATGCCCTGTCTGTGACAGTTCTTGGACACTTCATCCTAATTGTAGGGAATGGCATGTGACAGGCCTCATGCAGACTGTGCGGTCTACTACCTTGAGGAGAACCCAACCACGAATGACTCTGGCAGTTGACATCATCCAAAACAAACCCAGATGACTTTTATCACTGGATGATTATTAATGATGTATAGATACCCTGGTTTTCCGAAAAACAAAAAGGTGTTTTGAGCAAAAATGACCCCTTTGAACATATCTGACCCCCCCCCCCCCCCCCATCCCCTTGTGACCATGAAGAAAGTTTGCATTTACCAGGTACCTATTGCTAAATATCCTGCTAGATCCAAAACAGCTTTTCACATATTTTACCCATATGACCATGAAAATTGAGCAATGTTCATGTTACTGATATTCGGACAATGTGTACCTTGGGTGCACATAATTTAGATATCTCTTATCTAACAACATTGATTAGCACACAAAACTCGGACCATCTTAGATTACCTCCAGCAGCAAAATAAAACCTTGGACATCTTGGTTACTTAAATTTTGTGAAAAGATTAAGTAGAAGATGTTGATGGCATATAACACCATATATGATCACTAACCCTTCGGACAGCAGAATTAAAAACAAAGAGATAGTTGTAATAATTTCACATTTATTGCAACATGATGTCATCTTGTTTCAAAAATTGTTCTGTATTGTGTTAGTTGACCATAAAATTAGCAACAGACATTTTGTAAAAAAAGGAAATCCTAAATTTTCATAAAAGTCGGATCATCTTTTTTTCTTTACAGATGGGATAATAACATATACACTTGCCAAAAGACCATTTGTAGTCTATGCTGGTCACAGTTCCACAGTGTAGTTGGCATACGGGTCTAGTTATTAACTAGTAATTAAAAGTATTAATCTAGTAATTAAAAGTACATTCTTTTTCAAATATACCACCAAAATGAACTTTAAAAAAATTCCTGTACTATTTTATCTAAAAAAAATCTCAGATATTTGTCTACCTATATGATAAGTATCTTGATTGTCCTCAGAAATTCAAAAATATCTATGACCAATAAACATATTTATACATGTTACAAGCCCTGGTGTTAAACAAACACTGTGAACATTTTGGACATTACCAAGTACAAGTCAAAGTGTTTAACAAACACTGAACATTTTGGACATTACCAAGTACAAGTCAAAAGTGTTTAACAAACACTGTGAACACTTTGGACATTACCAAGTACAAGTCAAAGTGTTTAACAAACACTGAACATTTTGGACATTACCAAGTACAAGTCAAAGTGTTTAACAAACACTGAAAACTTTGGACATTACCAAGTACAAGCCCTGGTGTTTAACAAACACTGTGAAAACTTTGGACATTATCAAGTAGCAGTCCTTGTGTTTTTACTTTAAAAGCCTAAATGATTAAAAGTAGTATTATCATACACCAGTTATACACCAGGAGGTTGATGCCAGCACCAATCTACATCCAACAGAAATTTGATCAACTTTAAAGCAAAATAAATATAAACAAATAAGTAGATACAATAATACTTATATCTGTCAATGTGACAACCCCAACAAATTTTCTCGCATAATCAACATAAAACTTCATTGTATGTAAAACTTGCACAATCATGGAATTTCACAGAAATTTTATCACAGAACACATGTAACAGATATTTTAAGGTTCTCAATTAAATGTCATACACATTCAGCCAGCATGACAGTTAAAACAGTCGTATATTTAACAAGTTAAAAACACAAGTGAAATATATCAATATATTCACCATATATGGATAATATCTAATGGGAGACCATGAAATTTTCTTTAAAAAGATTTATTTTACAGGAGGAAAAATCACAAAAGTTCATTCCAAACAAGGAGACACTGCCATATTATCATACTGTATTCCAGCATTTAATGATAAGTTTTGCTATGAAATACAAATTGTGATTAAACAAATAAAAAAAACCTACAGCAAACACAAAAAGCAAGAGGCCCAAGGGGCCTGTAACGATCACCTGGTAGTATATATATATATATGTATGCATGTACCAGCAAATCTTACCCCTGTGACCTTGAATATATGTCGGTCATTTTTTTTTTAGCATTCTTTGTTAGGCTGGCTCCTAGAAGCATACCAGCCAAATATCATGCCTCTGAGCTTTTTAGTTCATGAGAAGAAGTCGTTTAAGGATTTTTAACAAATCTGACCCCTGTGACCTTGAATATAAGTCAAGGTCATTTCTTTTCACAAACTTTGTTGAGCTTCATCCTAGGAATATATAACCCAAATATCAAAGTATTTGGTCAATTAGTTATTGAGAAGAAGTTGAGGCTAGACAGACGGACAATGTACGTTGAGGCTGCAACACTGAAAACCATGAATTATTCAACCTGTTATTCTTTTAATCTCTGCACCTACCAAGAAAAGAGACAGAATGTTAAACAATATTCAAACTTATACCTCTATAACCGAACACATACCACATAAACGTCGGTATGTAGTGGTAAATTAGACTCCAAGTTCTCTTTTACCCAACACTACAGCAACATCAGTATCTAGAGGCAAATTAGACCCCAAGTTGTCTTTCACCCAACACTACAGCAACATCAGTATCTAGTGGTAAATTAGACCCAGAGTGTCTTTCACCCAACACTACAGCAACATCCGTATCTAGTGGTAAATTAGACCCAGAGTGTCTTTCACCCAACACTACAGCAACATCAGTATCTAGTGGTAAATTAGACCCAGAGTGTCTTTCACCCAACACTACAGCAACATCAGTATTTAGAGGCAAATTAGACCCCAAGTTGTCTTTCACCCAACACTACAGCAACATCAGTATCTAGTGGTAAATTAGACCCAGTGTTGTCTTTCACCCAACACTACAGCAACATCAGTATCTAGAGGCAAAGTAGACCCAGAGTGTCTTTCACCCAACACTACAGCAACATCAGTATGTAAAGGTAAATTAGACCCCAAGTTGTCTTTCACCCAACACTACAGCAACATCAGTATTTAGTGGTAAATTAGACCCCAAGTTGTCTTTCACCCAACACTACAGCAACATCAGTATGTAAAGGTAAATTAGACCTAGTGTTGGCTTTCACCCAACACTACAGCAACATCAGTATGTAGTGATTAATTAGACCCAGAGTGTCTTTCACCCAACACTACAGCAACATCAGTATGTAAAGGTAAATTAGACCCAGAGTTGTCTTTCACCCAACACTACAGCAACATCAGTAACTAGTGGTAAATTAGACCCAGAGTTGTCTTTCACCCAACACTACAGCAACATCAGTATCTAGTGGTAAATTAGACCCAGAGTTGTCTTTCACCCAACACTACAGCAACATCAGTATCTAATGGTAAATTAGACCCAGAGTTGTCTTTCACCCAACACTACAGCAACATCAGTATCTAGTGGTAAATTAGACCCAGAGTTGTCTTTCACCCAACACTACAGCAACATCAGTATCTAATGGTAAATTAGACCCAGAGTGTCTTTCACCCAACACTACAGCAACATCAGTATGTAAAGGTAAATTAGACCCAGAGTGTCTTTCACCCAACACTACAGCAACATCAGTATCTAGTGGTAAATTAGACCCAGAGTTCTCTTTCACCCAACACTACAGCAACATCAGTATCTAATGGTAAATTAGACCCAGAGTTGTCTTTCACCCAACACTACAGCAACATCAGTATCTACTGGTAAATTAGACCCAGAGTGTCTTTCACCCAACACTACAGCAACATCAGTATCTAATGGTAAATTAGACCCAGAGTGTCTTTCACCCAACACTACAGCAACATCAGTATCTAGTGGTAAATTAGACCCAGAGTGTCTTTCACCCAACACTACAGCAACATCAGTATCTAGTGGTAAATTAGACTCCAAGTTCTCTTTCACCTAACACTACAGCAACATCAGTATCTAGTGGTAAATTAGACTCCAAGTTCTCTTTCACCTAACACTACAGCAACATCAGTATCTAGTGGTAAATTAGACTCCCAAGTTCTCTTTCACCCAACACTACAGCAACATCAGTATCTAGTGGTAAATTAGACTCCCAAGTTCTCTTTCACCTAACACTACAGCAACATCAGTATCTAGTGGTAAATTAGACTCCAAGTTCTCTTTCACCTAACACTACAGCAACATCAGTATCTAGTGGTAAATTAGACTCCAAGTTCTCTTTCACCTAACACTACAGCAACATCAGTATCTAGTGGTAAATTAGACTCCAAGTTCTCTTTCACCTAACACTACAGCAACATCAGTATCTAGTGGTAAATTAGACTCCAAGTTCTCTTTCACCTAACACTACAGCAACATCAGTATCTAGTGGTAAATTAGACTCCAAGTTCTCTTTCACCTAACACTACAGCAACATCAGTATCTAGTGGTAAATTAGACTCCAAGTTCTCTTTCACCCAACACTACAGCAACATCAGTATCTAGTGGTAAATTAGACCCAGAGTCATCTTTCACCCAACACTACAGCAACATCAGTATCTAGTGGTAAATTTGACCCAGAGTTCTCTTTCACCCAACACTACAGCAACATCAGTATGTAAAGGTAAATTAGACCCAGAGTCATCTTTCACCCAACACTACAGCAACATCAGTATCTAGTGGTAAATTTGACCCAGAGTTCTCTTTCACCCAACACTACAGCAACATCAGTATGTAAAGGTAAATTAGACCCCAAATTGTCTTTCACCCAACACTACAGCAACATCAGTATCTAGTGGTAAATTAGACTCCAAGTTCTCTTTCACCTAACACTACAGCAACATCAGTATCTAGTGGTAAATTAGACTCCAAGTTCTCTTTCACCTAACACTACAGCAACATCAGTATCTAGTGGTAAATTAGACTCCAAGTTCTCTTTCACCTAACACTACAGCAACATCAGTATCTAGTGGTAAATTAGACTCCAAGTTCTCTTTCACCTAACACTACAGCAACATCAGTATCTAGTGGTAAATTAGACTCCAAGTTCTCTTTCACCTAACACTACAGCAACATCAGTATCTAGTGGTAAATTAGACTCCAAGTTCTCTTTCACCCAACACTACAGCAACATCAGTATCTAGTGGTAAATTAGACTCCAAGTTCTCTTTCACCTAACACTACAGCAACATCAGTATCTAGTGGTAAATTAGACTCCAAGTTCTCTTTCACCTAACACTACAGCAACATCAGTATCTAGTGGTAAATTAGACTCCAAGTTCTCTTTCACCTAACACTTACATCAATTTACTTTAACTCTTTGTATTGTTTGTTAGCTTGTATCAGCTAAAATGCCATCGGAGTCAGAGTTTTGGCGCTTAAGCCTATAACAATTCCAACGTCGACAATTCCAGTGGATTACCATGACGATGAGAGGAATAAGACATGCACAACAGATTCCTGCCATAATATAGGCCACCAATGTCAAGGTCGTCTCCTCTGCATCAGGCTTGAAATAGGCACAGTCTGTAGCATTACCTGGAAACACCAAGACAATTTTACATGTTTAGGTCATAAACTTAAAACACTGTTACCCTTTCTCCAATAAAATGCCATTATAACTTCCAACAATCATTTTTTAACTCTTGCTACCAACTAACACACTAACTAACCCAAGTGTCAGCATTGTAGGGAATAACAAGGCTTTGTTAATAGTATTGACCATGTACAAAACAACTGCCTTGCCTTCTGATGACACTGTTGATATGTATAGCTATCACCTGGTGTAGAGTTGTATAATGAACATGTAACAAAGATCCTGGTAACATGTATTTTAATGATTCACAATGTTTGAATGTATAGAACTAGCCTATGATATGATGTGAACAGTAGATGTACTCAATGTTTAGACTATAACAAAGTGAAAAAACAACCGTTTTCAAAAATTTACCAATTTACACCGCTCTGAATTTTTTAATATACAAATATTAAGATGTGTCACACCACAGGTTTGGTTACCTAAATACCTATTAGGTCTGGTGATAGACTTACCTTAATATTTATTAGGTCTGGTGACAGACTTACCTGTATATTTATTAGGTCTGGTGACTGACTTACCTGTATGTTTATTAGGTCTGGTGACAGACTTACCTGTATGTTTATTAGGTCTGGTGACAGACTTACCTATATATTTATTAGGTCTGGTGACAGACTTACCTGTATGTTTATTAGGTCTGGTGACAGACTTACCTGTATGTTTATTAGGTCTGGTGACAGACTTACCTATATATTTATTAGGTCTGGTGACAGACTTGCCTGTATATTTATTAGGTCTGGTGACAGACTTACCTGTATATTTATTAGGTCTGCTGACAGACTTACCTGTATATCTATTAGGTCTGCTGACAGACTTACCTGTATATTTATTAGGTCTGGTGACAGACTTACCTGTATATTTATTAGGTCTGCTGACAGACTTACCTGTATATCTATTAGGTCTGGTGACAGACTTACCTGTATATTTATTAGGTCTGCTGACAGACTTACCTGTATATTTATTAGGTTTGCTGATAGATGATTTCACAGCATTTTTATCACGAGTAGGACAAGTGGACTCCCCAAATCCAATTCTTTTGTGAGCACGGTCAAAAACAACATAGAACCCCTCCATTACTACAGCACCAAGAACAGTACCTGTATTAAATGGACAAAAATTTAAATAAATATGTCGTAATTGTTGTACAAGTCCAGCAAAAAAAAAAAAACCAAAAATCTGAATGCAGATTTATTGAAGTAACAATTATAACAAACATTTCATTTTATCAATATTTCATTTTTTTAATTTCAAAAAAGTTTTTGACAATGTTATCCTATCTCATGATTTGCATTTTAACTGAAAACAAAAATATAACATCCCGTTGAAAACTTCTGTACTCAACATCTACACTTCTAATAACGAGATTTACCTGACGTTGATGATGCTACTGCAAATTTGAAGCAATCCACACCTGGTGTGTCATCATTGTCTTCACCCACAGGTCGAATATATTGCTGGAAAGAGGAAAATCTAATGACCTCAAATTGGATACAAATATAGATGACGACCTAATTTTTTCTAGAAAAGAAAAAAATTATGTTGTTCCCCTTTTCATCTTGTCTATTTAGTAATTCATTGCATGAATTTGGTCTAATACCAATGCCTTTAGCCCCCTAACCAGAAAACCATTAATTAACACTATATTTTCTCACATGTAGTATTTTTCTATTGTTCCTGAACTGATTGAATTTACTTTTGGGGAAGACTTATAAACTTGTTTTTGAGATCAAGCTCAAAAGTTGTGATTATCAAAAATCATTTTGGTGTCAATCCCGTTATGTTTTTGCCAAATTTATTTTGTAGATCCGTTCCAAAAAATGATCTGACGAAATTATATTTTGAGAACTATCCTAATCATAGCACGAGAATTACTGAAAGAATAAACATGTTCCAATATAAGTATTTGTGACTTAAAATGGGATATAACCCATCACATCCAAAACAAACACTTCAAAAGAATATGAATATCAATAGAAAATTTGAAATTTTCAATACATATTCCATCAAATCAAAGATACTGGTGCACAATGTTAAATTCACAGAAACAAAAAATAAAACAGATCATATAGGGTTCATTTTGCTATCGTAAAAACCTGCATATAAACTGCAATTTTTCCTGAAAAAAGGTCCAAAATGGGGAAGATGTAACATTACATGGCTATAGGATTTTTTTTTCTATGATGGGAAGATCAAAGATTTTGCTAAGGTACCATATCTAATTTTCAGGATTATCTGGTATGCAAAAATTATGGACAAAAGAAAAAGGGTATATAAAATTTTTAATTTATATATTAATGAAAACTATCCTAGCTGGTTGATATTATCCAAAATCAGAACAAAATGTTTAAAAACATGATATTAACTAGCAAGATGGGAAATTTCCTATCCGTAAAGACAGTGTGTGGAACATTGAAAAATATTCGTTAATTTAATGTCTATATTTTAAAATTCATTTTCGACCGTTAAGAAAGGACAGGATTCATTTTGTTCAATTGTTCAATTTCCTACAGGACATCACAATTGAGAAGCCATGAGCACTTGTCTGGTTGGGTATTGGTGGATGTTAGTGTTGAAATAACAGTATGCAGAGTCTGTGTTGGGTCTTATTTATTCATCGTTTACACCTTTTGATGTCGCTAACTTCTCTGAGTATTTTAGGCAATTGAGTGTTTGAAGATGAATCGTGGTTACCTATGGTATTTGTATAAAACGTATACACATGTGTCAAGCTATGTTTGCTAACATCATTTCAAAGTATAAGATGTTTTTATAAAATACATTGACAGCTGATTTATCTTATGTCATGTATGAATGCTGTCTACATGTTGTAACTTTTCTCCCTACAATTTTGTTGAAATATTTATCAGTATAAAACAGCTAGCCTGAATCCTGTTAATATTAAGTTTTGTTATCCCCTCACCTTAATTATCAAGACAACAAAGTTCAGGTAGAAAGTCCTTGAGCTATCAGTAAATTATGTTGCATATTGAAACCTTAATTAAATCAACAACTTTCCTTAGGTGTTTGTATGTCTTCAACAACATGACACGGTAGATAAAAAGTGAAATAAACATGACAAAATGCCATGCCACCTTCTACTACGATAATCATTTCTAATATTACAGCTAGACATCTGAGTAACTACATAATCTATAGATAAATTGGACAATAAATGGTCATGTCATTGTCTTTTAGAAATACTGATGAGTAATATAATGTATTGTTGAATCACCTGTGGAGATATGACGAGATTAAAAGAAGAGTTTTTGGTTTGAGGAAATGAGATGGTGATGGATGGAAAGTCGTTGTAAGGTATTTTGCCCTCCTCCCAACAAATATGGTCAGCACCCTCCCAAAATTTTTCTCCTGGTATTGCCCCAGACATCTGAAATAAGACAAAACAATGCTATTATAACTGACAATGAAAACAACATTAACTGCCTATCACATGTAGTTTTACAATCAATATCTGAAGGTCATTGTTTGATTACTTATAATTATTGTTAAATCAGTTTTACATGTCTAAAATGGAGGAATTACCAACATTTTTCCTCTAACAGCAGCATCAGTAACAGACAAATTAGTACATTCTAAGCTTTCAAATCCATATATTTTTATCAGTTACCAGTACACAGGACATGTTTTTACAATAACTAGTACATAGGACATGTTTTTACAATAACTAGTACACAGGACATGTTTTTACAATAACAAGTACACAGGACATGTTTTTACAATAACAAGTACACAGGACATGTTTTTACAATAACTAGTACATAGGACATGTTTTTACAATAACTAGTACACAGGACATGTTTTTACAATAACAAGTACACAGGACATGTTTTTACAATAACTAGTACACAGGACATGTTTTTACAATAACAAGTACACAGGACATGTTTTTACAATAACTAGTACACAGGACATGTTTTTACAATAACAAGTACACAGGACATGTTTTTAAAGTGATTATCAGTTCTACCAGTATAAAAGTCCTATTTTACAATGATAACCAGTATGAGGGTCCTGTTTTACAGTTATTGTGAGTGATATCAGTATATAGTATCTGTTTATACAGCAATTTCCATGGTTATAAAGGACCTGTTTTTACAGTGATTTCCAGGGTTAACAGTGATAGGACCTGTTTTACAGTGATAACAGTTATAACCATGGTTATCAGTATATAAGACTGATTTAACGTGATTACCATGGTTATCAGTATATAGGACCATTTTTTACAGCGATATCCATGGTTACACTAATACATTAATCCTGTTATACATTTCAAGTGTTTCAGTCTGATACTAAGAAGAATAAAACACATTGAATTGGATATTTTGTTCTGTTCCAATGGTAAGGACAGTCCTACGAATAATAAACATTCTTACAAATTATAAGACATTATCGATTTTCATACCAATTTTGAAGTTGCTATGGTTTTCAATCACAGGGAAAACTCACCACTAAATGTTCCTGAACTTTTGTGACCAATGCATTGAAAACTTTGATTGGAAGGCGAAGATTGGTTGTCCCACTGTCCACAATTGTCTTACCAAAATTATACTGAAATCAAATGTGTAAATATTGTCATACTTTACATGTGTAGACCTCATCAAATACATACAAAGGTCCCATGAGACGGTCTTAATCACTTGTTGGTCATCTACTCTGAACTTTAATGTGAGAAGGGTAAAATCCATTGTAATAATTTTTCATAATTTGTAATTATAACTCCAACATGACAAAGTTTGTCAGAAGTAACTTTATATAATACAATCCTTTCTGTATACAAAATATTAAGTAGAATGCTTAATTTCCGTTTCCAAAGAAATCTGACCCCAGAACCCTTATAACTAAATTAATTCAAATATTTGCTCTTTTCTCCCTGCAGACCATTACTTTCTTTTCGTGAATTTATATCTAAATCTCTTGGTAATTCGAAAAGCAGTTTACACACAAAAATTCTACGACTTGTAATTTCTACGACCGAAAATGTGTTGACCATGCACAAAGGGCATTTTGAATAACCCACCATCTAACAATGATGGGCAAAAAAATCATACATAGAAACCTTTAAAACGTAATTCTCAAAAGTTTTAAGCACAATTTATACAATAATTGACCAGAAAAAATTATCAAAGAAATCATTCAATTATCAGTCTTTTCTGCACTAAAATGCCACTTCTATATAATAATTGTATTTCAAATTAGAAGCGTGTTGGACATGTATTTTTGAATTTAAAAGTATTGAACATATCTAGTCAAACAACAATGGTAATGGATAGTTAATGATAAAAGGGAATCACATTACCTTAGCATTACTAGTGAGCTAAAACTTCTACAGAATTCTTACCATACAGAATAAGATTAAACTGTGACCTACCTCCTTACAGTCCATGTGAAGGCTAATACCAGCTACCATTACGTCTACAATGATCACCTCATAATACCATTCCTTATGTATGGGTGTGTACAACATCTCGCCTTTGTAAAGGGAGGTGTCCACTCCCCCTAAAACCTGGTCACAATATAAAACAGATGGTACAACATAGTCTCTGTAGAGGAAGGTGTCCCTCCCCCTAAAATCTGGTCACAATATAAAACAGATGGTACAACATAGTCTCTGTAGAGGAAGGTGTCCACTCTCCCTAAAATCTGGTCACCACATAAAACAGATAGTACAACATAGTCTCTGTAGAGGGAGGTGTCCCTCCCCCTAAGACCTTATCACAAAATATACATTACAACATCTTGTCTCCATAGAAGGCAGCCTCGGCTCCCCATATGATCTCAACATATACACAGATATACAATTTAGCATCTCTGATCAAACCAAACAGACCTTTCTCTAACCTTATCACTTATCCCTGCATCAAACCTTACCAGACTACCGCCCATCTCTGTGTCTTTGGTGTTGTCTTTGGATCTATACACTGTTCCACACAGCTGCATAGAAAATATGTTATCCACATCAGCCTTCCTTACTAATGAGTCGAAGAATGGCACCACTGATTTGTCGGGCTGTGAATATAAAAGAATATCATTATTGTATAACATCTCCGGAACACAGACTGACATTATTGTGAGGCAATATCCGATCATTCTGAAATGACATGGGGCAAAATAATGTCATTGCAAAATGCTGTGTGGGGCAATATACCATCGTTGTGAAATATCGCCTGGGGCAATAAACATTCTCCCCGTTTTATACTAAAACTTAATAATTCTTTTTGACAAACCTCTACCATACCCTTTAGTAAGGAAATTAGGATACAGTTTAAGGCACCAGTGGTCAGTGACAGCAGTATCAATGGCAATAGTGGTCAGTAACAGTTACATTGAAAGCACCAGTTGTCAGTGACAGTTGTATTGATGGCACCAGTGGTATGGCCCCACTCCTAAGGCCACTGAGAACCAATCCTTACACAAAATTTGTTCTCTTTCACCCAAGAATACTTCTGACCAAATTTGAGGAATATCTATCATCCCTTAAGGAGAAGCAGACTTTAGGATTTTAAAATTTCACCTTTTGGTCCCTCCCCTGCAGGCCCCTTGTGGCCAAGACCCATCAAGTTATACAAAATTTGTTTCACCTTCTCTAGGGATGCTTTTGTCCAAATTTGGTTCAAACACTCTAAGTGGTTTATGACTAGTAGCGATGATTTGTATGAAAAACGTTGACGGTTGAATGATGGATGCCGCGATATGCCATAAGCTAACTTCACCCTTTGGGCCAGGTGACAATTTCATGCATCCCAAATCAAATGGAAATGAATTTGTCCTTTATAACACATGACCGATTTTTCAGTCAAATATGGTAGGAAACAGACATTTCTATGCTAAAGAGTTTTATATCTATGGTTTCCATTGTTATATATCTCAATATATGACATGCCATTGCAATAAATATATGTAAAATTAATTCTTATAAATAAATATTTCTTTGAGCAAAGTCTTATGCAGCTAACTATGCTTTGGCTGTTTCTACATGATACCAACACAAAATAGCATAAGACTAAAATTTAAACTCTATGTGCTAAAACTACTTACCTGTGCTATGGCAGCATAGCCCATGCCAAGAATACCCTGCCAGTTTGAGCCATTGATGAAAAAGTCACTGGATTGAAGAATGAAGGCAATTTGAGCGTTGACAGAAGAGTTTGGCATGGAGGATAGAGCTACAAAGTCAGTTGCCAGGACACCTCGCCAGTTGCCCTGTGTGTATGGTACATATACCTCTGTTCCTACATCCTGGTATGTACTTGACCTGTACGAAATCAAACCATTTCTTGTCATACCATAAGCTTAAACATTTATTACCTTTACAATTTTTACTTTACAAAACGTTGTGTGACAGAGAGAATGATAAAAAGATACAATCCTATTTGACTCTAAGAATACACTTTATGTTAATGACAAGTTGTAGAAAAAGTTCAAATATGTTTTTGTATGAACTGTGCAGTTAATGATCTTATGTCAAATAGAATAATTAAGTTGGATGGCGTCAAAAACTTCATTTTTACTCTTTTAATGACCTATTTCTTGTCATAGCAGCTTTCCTAAAGAACAATGGAAATAGCAAATAAGCATAGCGTTATCATATCTAATACTTCCCATGCATTAATCATAATGGACATTTCGTTTGGGCTTCCAAAGCCATCTCCAAATCGGTGGATCAATTTGTGCTCTGACTTAGATTTGGTATTATAATGTTATGAAATGCAGGTAATTGAAAATCACAGCAACTTACTCATTTCTGTGGAACCAACCCTGCCAGTTTGAGCCATTGATGAAAAAGTCACTGGATTGAAGAATGAAGGCAATTTGAGCGTTGACAGAAGATATATCAGGATTTGGGTTGGCAGCCACAGCAAAGTTACTGCTGCCAGTGTCAATTAATACATTCAACTGAAAATAAACAAACTTATATATCATTGGTCACAACCATGAAAAGCAAGACCATCACCTCACTAGAACTAAACAGACAGATAAGCTGATTTCAGTACGCCCTCTCCCTAACTTTAATTGTAGGGGGTGGGTGTGGGTATGAGAAAGTAACTCATAGCATCATCCCAGAATACCCAGGTCATCACTTAATAAAGTCACTCATAGCATTATCCCAGAATACCCAGGTCATCACTTAATAAAGTCGCTCATAGCATTATCCCAGAATACCCAGGTCATCACTTAATAAAGCAACTCATAGCATTATCCCAGAATACCCAGGTCATCACTTAATAAAGTCACTAATAGCATTATCCCAGAATACCCAGGTCATCACTTAATAAAGCAACTCATACATTATCCCAGAATACCCAGGTCATCACTTAATAAAGCAACTCATAGCATTATCCCAGAATACCCAGGTCATCACTTAATAAAGCAACTCATAACATTATCCCAGAATACCCAGGTCACCACTTAATAAAGTCACTCATAGTATTATTCCAGAGTACCCAGGTTGTCACTTAATAAAGCAACTCACACTTAATAAAGTCATTTATAGCATTATCCCAGAATACCCAGGTCATCACTTAATAAAGCAACTCATAGCTGATAAAGTAGGTCATAGCATTATCGGGGTATTTGAATACAATGCTAAATTCTGTAGGTCACTGGTGTTTTTAAATACATGTATACACAATGGAATCGTAAGTCATTCAGTTGACCCAATATTTACTATCCTACGTCTGATAAATATGTAAGTGTACCTGTTGAGGTGGAGTGCCCATCAGAACCTCCACATAATATCCCTGTCCAGGCTTTCCCTCCAGATTTCCATTCTGATAGTGTGATAAGCTACGTCTACTTCGCTGGTGATTTAGATGAGGTGAAGCCTCCTTTAATGGTAACTTTATCACCGTTCCAGACAGGACCTCGTGAAGAAGGAGACCAACAGCAAAAGAGATGATTGGGATTAACTTAGAAATTCTAAATTTTAAAAACATTTTCTGATTTTTCACATTCTATTCCATAGACTGTAGCAATAGGCTGTTCTTGTATCCATTGACCTCATGTTCTGCTGGAAAGGAGCAACATATTTCCTGTAAAGCAATAAAATCACAAATCAATGACAAATATACTGTAGTAAAAATATATACAATATACACAAAACTATCTATATATCAAATGATTGGCATATTACCTACATCACTTTCACCAGAATCTTGAATTAAGTATATTCATTGAAAAGGTGTAATTGTGTTACAGGACTCTGACGATGAATCGTTATAACAAAGAAAAGTAAAATAAAACATTTGCAGTTGACACCTAGTTACAGTAACCAGGATTTTAATATTGTGGTGAAAACAGGAGGAATTTGTGATGTTCTGCACCTACATTACATGGTAAATATGTACAAATTCCCAACTCTTCTATTTTTGCCTTATCAAGCAGGGTTGACAGGTACCACTGGTTAATCATATAAAAACCTTACTACATCTTAAACATAACAGTGTTAGTTGTGCATGCTCAGCATCAACTTCAATGGTGTAATTCAATAATTTTTGATCGGTCAAACATAACGATTTTTGCATGTCAATAGACATTGGTGTAAAGTATATGATACAAAAAGAATTATTAAGACATATTGATTAATGAACTGCTGGGCGCTAAATATGTCCTAGGACAACCATTTGGTACACCGTATGCATGATATTTTCCCTATTATACACCAAAACAGCATACGCCAGATTCCTACATACTGTACAGGGTTGAACCTTAAATATTCAGGTTTTCAGTGCTCCTAAGAACATGGGGTAAATATCTTCAAACCTCTGTGCCTACGTCTACAAAAATACTTAGGTGGTAGCCTGTGTTTAGTAGTTTCTCAAATCAATGACATATTGTGATGTCCAAGCTAGTACTTGACTATATTTTCTATGTAATAAACTGTAATTAATATTGACATGTCTTTTCCGTTCATGTATATTTCATTATTCTAGCAAGGAAATTTAGTATCTTACCTACCAACACCTTAAAAAGTCGTATTAAACCCTGTTTATAACGATGTTTTGATAAAAGCACCTGTCACCTAAACATCCGGTTTGAGGTCATGACCTCACGTTGCATTGAGATTTAATTCTTTTCCTTTAAAATTTGATAAAAATATATCTGTAATAAGTTTTAACTTTATTTTTCATATTTATCAAATTCCTTAACTTTTCTGACTTTTTAGAGGGTCAACTCAAATAAATTTTCAAATATGCAAATAAGACGCCAAGTAGCAACATGCAAACAATATGGACGACACCGTGAACGCTGCACTGTGAATCAAAACATAACGAAACACAAAGGCGATGTTTTGATATGAAAATACTTTGACTTGAGACCCAGCGTGATTATGTAAGCACCTAACTATTATTTCCTTTATTCTCAAATGAATTATCCATGCTTTGCTCCAATGTCGGAAGATTTTGTAAGTTTTAAACAAATGCATGTGGTTGCTTAGAAGCACTTTTCAAACTTTTAAGACATTAAGAAAAACTTGGGGGCAAAACGCGCGGAACTATTTTCTTTTACCAGATCACACGTGATTTAACGGTGAATGCTTAGTAAATATCACCAATGTATTTAGAATAAGGTGTCGCAGTATTAATTTGGTTTTACTAAATCAGTGCAGATTGATCTTCACCAGACATCGTCTGATATGACAGGTTTTCAAAGTGTACCTAATACAAAGTTTCATGTGTTAATTTTCTTGCTACCCAACCACCCACTTTCAATAAGTTGTATTAACATATAATTTTCTTGTAAATTTGAAATTAATTAAAATTTAATTATTTACAATCTAGGTATGTTTTTTTTTTAAATATGAATTTAAATATCATTGCTCTCTGTACATAGATATTTTCACAATATTGCCAAGAAATGGAAATAAAGTTGCAGATACTGTACTGCATCATTGTCACTGGATATATAATTTTATTGGACACACCTCTATATCAGATTTTATTCATTATTTCAACTTTAAGCTCCACACATTGTCCAAAGGCTTTAACAACCTGCTTTTTCAATTTTGATCATTGTACAGTCCTAGGGGTGTAACAATATACCATACTGGTTAGCAGATGGCAGTGCAGAATCAGCTCCTATTTTCAAGATAATTATTAATACATTGTACATCAAATGTTTTTACAATTATGTGTAGATGAAACTGTTCAAAAGCATTATATATAAATATTTTGTGTGCTTTCCTGTAAATATGATTGCTGTATTTGTGTTGATCTTTGATAATTGTTTTACTTTGATAGTGTAGATTGCTTAGCAAATAGAAAGTCATTGATTGAAATAGTACAGGCAAAATAGTGCAATCCATATCACAATACAATGAAAGGCAATATGTTTTGGTTAGCTAAAACAACATCTTTTCACCTCAATTCAATCCATCACATCAGATTCCTCCAGTCAGGATGTAACCAGAAACTAAATGACATGCCTCAAATATGCAGGAATTAATTCAAAATGACTATTCAATTTAAAACTATGATGTGATAAGTTTATACTTAATAGATTTAATTCAAATTCAGGAAATCATTGTGTTTTGTGGTCTTTTTCTCTGTAATAATTGACAGCAAAAAATCTTATTTTCAGAACAAACAGCCAAAATGGATGAACGGTTGAAGTGGCTGGAGGGGAGAATCAGCTCTTCCCTGAGACCAAGGAATGAAGAGCTCAAAAACATGTTTCTCAATGATGAGAACAGGTAATAATAAATAGAAAATACACCATCTCATAATGATTTTAGATAAATAACAAGCAGTTTCTTGAATCATCTATTCATGTACATATAGTACCAAATCTTTACAGAATATAAGATGGTGATTTTTTATCCTTCCTATCTTAGATCAGAGGAGGATATTGCAATCCCATTTGTCCATCTTTCCTTCAGTCTGTCCTACTTCTTTTTCACCATGACTCAGAGCTAGAAAGAGCTTATATTTACTTGTGATTTATGTTTTAAGATGACATATTCATTATTCACCATGTCATTTATATAAGCTCCTATACAATATTTTTCTTTCCTACCTCAGCTTTGACAATTCTTTGTAACGCTTGGAGTTTGTGTGGATAACTGGTTAGCTATCATAGATATCTATAAAATTAACTGAAATATGGTAGTCAAATGTTTCATTATTAATTATCAAACTTTTAACTTTTTGGTGTACTTTCCAGTATCATTGTGCAAATTAAATTTGTTTTTGAAATTGATTTGATTAATTTTTTTCTTCAGACTTGCCTTTTATGAGTTTATCAATAATGAGGATGTACGACGCCTGTTTGTGTTTAGTCGCCCGTCCAAACAAATAACAGCCTCGCTTATCCCTCCACATGACCTCAAATACAAGTCAATCTTCTTCCTGAAGTGTAAAGCTGGCACCAAACTGACTAAGGAAAATATAGGTAAGGATGCTGTACACTTGGTCAGGACTGCTCCATCACAGATCCCTAATCAAACGAACTGTGTATTGCATAGGTTATAACTTATTGACTATTGCCAGATATATTTCATCTGTTACATTATGTAGATATTACAATGAAACAAAAATATACAAGGTGTTCTTTCAAAATTCTTTTGTCACACAAAGGTCTTGAAGAAGATCGCTATTAGTTGAAAATAAATTGTTGTTTTGTTGACTATATTGATGTGTTACAGGAAATAAGATGTTCTTCGTTGACTGTATTAATGTGTTACAGGAAATTAGGTGTTCTTCGTTGACTATATTGATGTGTTACAGGAAATGAGGTGTCCTTTGTTGACTATATTAATGTGTTACAGGAAATAAGATGTTCTTTGTTGACTATATTGATGTGTTACAGGAAATAAGGTGTTCTTCGTTGACTGTATTAATGTGTTACAGGAAATTAGGTGTTCTTCGTTGACTATATTGATGTGTTACAGGAAATGAGGTGTCCTTTGTTGACTATATTAATGTATTACAGGAAATGAAGTGTTCTTTGTTGACTATATTGATGTGTTACAGGTAATGAGGTGTTTTTCGTTGATTGCACTGATGTGCCATTGGAACACCTAGAGCTGATTGTCAGGGAGGTTTACCTGCCTTTATTGTGTACAAACCAGTCTAATCTGGCTGCTTCTGGAGGAGACAAAGTGATGGATGTGTTACACAGACTCATGTCTATTGTGGAAGTATCACAAGGTCATGTTGAGGTAAGTAGTCAACAACAGCAACAAAAATGGGAAAGCCCCAAAGTTATATATAGATTGTGGAATTCCTCATGCCTCATTCTTCTAGGTTTCTCTCTCATCTTCTGAGACTGTTTCCAATCAAACTATTATAGATCAAATGACATCTGAGGTCTATATATAACTTTATTAAGACATAATATGGGATAACGTTTTTTTCTTGAGTACAAAATAGTTAGCCCCCTCACCTCAACTGCACTATGTAAAGTAGATAGCTCCTGTCTGCGTAGTAAGGCTGAAATGTTTACACATGTACACAACTGTAGTGTCACTGTTTCACAAATCTAAGAAATATTTTAAGGGAAATTCTTACTTTTTCTGTAGGATTCAATTAATCTTGATTTTTCCTCGTAATGGTCTTATTTCATCTCTGACTGTCTTGTATCATAATTTCATTAATATTTGGTCAGAAGATGAATCGGGAATACATTTTCTTTTAATCAGAATTCCTTGTAAACTGGCACTTATGCGTAAGTGAGATCATAAGCAACTTTACATTGCTAAAAGTGACAATTTCAATAGAAAATAAATAGAGTTTCCCAATTGGTTTATGAGCAAAAGATCTGATACATGTCTTTTTCTACTGCCAATTGTAACAAGGCAATCAGAAACTGCTGACAAACTTCAAAGATCAAAGAAGGTTGGATATGTGACAGTCCTGTACCACACCATAAATATTGAAGCAATTTTGAGACAATGTAGTTTTGTTGTCATTGCTTAAATGCTCTAAGTACTGTATATAACTTACAGTTTACATTATAGTAGTTTTTAGCATATTGTAAGTATGTAATGTGACAGTACAAGATCTGTTAAATTACATGTAAAATTTGTCAACACCTGCTGTCTAGGTTTTGTTTAGATTCCTTGTACACATTTATGTTTTGTTTAGTATGTACTGTGTAAACATCCTCACTTCTAACATCTACCCTCACAACTGGTTGATGTCATTATAAGGTGTTACAGAATATTTATGATTCTGCTTCAGTATTGTAAAATATCCAGAACATTATTTATTACATTTTTTTTCTGACCTTGTTTTAAAAAATAAGTCTAGTTTGGAAATAGTAACAAGTCCTTCTGTCGATATCTGAAGACTTTTAACAGAGACTGTGTTTGAAAATATAGAAAATTGTGTTATACTGATGCTATATGTGCAGCAAAAGATAACTACAGATGCAGTGAGTCACAACTGTACAATTTGTTTCTACAGGGTCGTATCATTCTCAGCCTGCCATCAATAGAAGTCTTAGCTGAGGCAGCAGCTACACCAGCACGGAGAGGATCTGTCCTCCATGTATTGGAAACTACAGTCCTGGCATGGATAAAACAAATCAAGGTAAACATTATACTCCTTTATCTCAAGGTAAACATTATACTCCTTTATCTCAAGGTAAACATTATACTCCTTTATCTCAAGGTAAACATTATACTCCTTTATCTCAAGGTAAACATTATACTCCTTTATCTCAAGGTAAACATGACACTCCTTTATCTCAAGGTAAACATTATACTCCTTTATCTCAAGGTAAACATTATACTCCTTTATCTCAATGTAAACATTATACTCCTTTATCTCAAGGTAAACATGACACTCCTTTATCTCAAGGTAAACATGACACTCCTTTATCTCAAGGTAAACATTATACTTCTTTATTAGGGCCCCGCATCGCGATGCGGGTGCCCTATAGTAATCACCTTGTCCGTCTGTCTGTCTGTCCGTCTGTCTGTCCGTCTGTCTGTCCGTTTTGCTTTCCGCATGATATCTTGAGAAGGAATGATGAGGTAAACTTGCTTATGATACTTGGTACATAAGTCCCTCCTTTATCTCATATTTAATGAGGGTAAACATGACTTGAGAAGGAATGATGGGATTTCGATGAAACATGCCTTTATCTCAAGTTCGAAGGCATATTTAATAAACATTGGCTGAATGTTTTACTCCTTTATCTCATGGGGTAAACTTGCTTATGATACTTGGTACATAAGTCCTTTATCTCATATTTAATGAGGCTGCTGCAATCTGATTGGCTGAATGTTTTACAGAGAATATCTTCTGAAGGAATGATTTATTTCTTTAAAACTTGCTTCGTGATCTTGGTACAGTTCAATGGTCCGTCTGTCTGTCCGTCCGTTTCCCTGTCCATTCCATATATCTGTCCATCTGTCCATTTTCATTGGATTTTGATGAAAGTTGTAACACCTGTCCATATATTTCTTAATATTAAGAAACTCAATCATAAGGGGTAGGTATTATGCGGGGCCCTTCCTCGACAATGGTCTAGTCTCAGGGTAAACATTATATTCCTTTATCTCAAGGTAAAAATTATACTCCTTTATCTCAGGGTAAACATTATACTCCTTTATCTCAGGGTAAACATTATACAGTGTTACATCTAGGTATCATCTAGTCATAATTAATGCCATATTTACCCACTAATAAACCCACATTTAGTAATAAACAAACCCAAATATAGCATAAGTTTTTTAGAATTAGAAATAAATTCTGTTTTTTGGTTCTATGTGATAAGCCTGTGTTGGACTCCCAGACATACAGCAGGATGAATGCAGTGTCTTCACTACAATTCATTAAAAACACATTTACAATTTCACAAAACTGTACTTTGAAAAACTGAAAGTGAAAAGAGTAACTGTTTTATTCATGTCAGTTAGTATGTGTATTTGATTTGTTATATCAAGGAGTTGGTAAGTGACAGGTTTTGTATCTAATTTTCTACCTTGTACATTCAGGGTGTCTTGCGACATGACCCAATTGCTGACCTTTTCCACCACTATGGTCCAGAGCCTGGACCACTGGATGAGATAAAAATGTGGGAGAGACAGCTAGGGCGCCTTCACTCAATTCTACGCCAGTTGGAGTCACCAGTAGCCAAAGACATCCTTCAGAACCTTGACCAAGCACAAAGCCAGTATTCAAGCTCCTTTAACCATGTCAGAAAGGATGTGAACAGGGTAAGGGAACTACAAATGGCCAATAGCCATGGGACACACCTTACATCCACACACAAGTGATGGAAAGACCTCATTGTCCCCACACCCTAGAGATAGAACCTCCCCAACACCCCCAAGCTACTTGTGGTGGAAGGTCACCACATTCCCACACTATGGTGGGAGTTCCTTTACACACTTACACAATAGCAGTGAGATGTCCTCTACACCCTTACACACTGGAAATAATTTTCAAACTTAGAATTCATCATCATCCTTTATCATAAGTCATGACTTAATATCTTTTTGAATTTAGTGAACATGTGATGTTCTGATTTATAATGATATAGAACTACCAGGTATGTATTAATTTGACTAAGCAAAAACAATTCTTAATGAAAGTTTTTTCTATAAGATTTAATGTATCATATGAAGTATGCCCAAGATTGTCACATATGTCTAAAATTTCACCAAGTGTTAATAAAGTACAGCAGCTTGTTTGTTTTTCATACTTGTTCTGACTTACAGGCAGTGACAGATGTAAACCGCACACTGAAATTCCTCAGCACGATGCAGTGGTTGTTCGAAGATCTCCATAGTACGGTAGACCCAAGACAAATGCTCAGACTATTCCAGCCTCTCATGCAGGTTCTCTTCCGTGTCTGGCAGAATTCTGTGTAAGTCTAGTCACCAATTTTCTTTATATGCCTGTCAAAAATTCTGATGGGACCTTTTATGGTATAGCATTGTCGATCTGTCTTTCCTTCACAAATTTTCACCTGTTCAGAGATCCTCGCCGACAATTTTCAACCAATTTCTTTCATCAAAATTAGCATTTTTATCAACTATTTTTAGAAGAGGTACTATTCTGGTTTTTTTCGTGATCTAAATCTTGTCCATTTTTTTAAAACTAAGTATGTTTTATCATCAAAACTGTTTTTCCTTCTGACAATTTTTGAAAAGCTATAGCCACCTTTTTAATTGTTTTACATTTCTTTTAAACTTTTAAAATTATTGTTTCATTTTCTCATTCTTTTCATCTGAATGAAATAAAATATTTCTCTCTGTTATGGTACAGGTGTACAGTATTCCACCCTACAGTACTCTGACTTATAAATCTTATGGGATGTGTGGAGTGACAAAATTCTGTGTAATATTGTAAGTTTTTTGTTACAGATACTACCACCAGATGGACAAGTTCCACAACATCTTGCGTATGTTGTCTAATGAGGTTGTCCATCGAGCCATTGCTTTAGTAGGAGAGGACATCCTTAGGGAACCACTTGAGGTAAGTCACACATCAAATGTAGTCATAGGTCAGGGGTCAAGCTTAAAGAAGATTAAGAGGTCAAAGTTGAAGTAATAATTTATTTCAATATGCCTGTTGAACCAGAAAGCTTTCATGCCCAAGTCGTTATACCTCATACTGGTGGTATACCAATGAATTTTCATATAGACTTTGTTAATGTAATGATATTTTTGTTCTTATACTTTAAAATGAATAACAGGGGTGATGTCAACTGATAAATCCTGTTGTCAAAAGCAACTAGGAACTGATGAATGTTTTGAGAATGAATATCATGATTCTTAAGCTTATATTGTTTGTTACTCTATAGAATTGTTTATTGATATTTTGTGACATCGTTCATACCAGGGTCAATATAACTAACAGTGTTCTAGGAATTATAAGGCTATAGATACATCGATTTTAGTAATCAAAAAATAAGATTAAAGATTGCCTATCATTATCAGCCTGAAGGGGACATTTTGTCATGTTTCAGAATACTTCTTCTCAGCATGTGATTTTCAAAATATAGAAAATTGACATATGTATGTAATTAACACATTTGATCATGACTAGCTCACAGCCTAAACGCCTGTGTTGTTTTTTGTTTTCAGTCTTACACTAAGCTGAAGGATGCCTTGCGAGTATGTGCAGCATTCCGAGGCACTTATCTTGATTACAAGGACAAAGCCGATGATCAGAATGCCAGAAATATCACTGAAAATGCTGAAAGATTGTAAGTTATGGGAAACTGAATGCTTTCAATACCAATGAAAATATTGGGAGATTGTAAATTCGAGGAATTAAGAACTTTCAAAAACCAGTTAAAATGTTAGGAGATTGTAAATTCTAGGAATGGAGAACTCTCAATTCCAGTTATAAGAAAACTGAAGGATTGTGTTAAATAACACTTCCAAAACAAAATTGAGTTTATCTAGAGAAATGAGCTGCTTTTGAAATATTTTAATTGTTTTTGTTTTTGTACGTGCCTTTCAGAGCATCACAACCACAGGGAACCCTGTTCCTTACAAAGATGTACGGGCCTCATGCCTACACACCACGTTATGGTATGAGGCATCAGGACGGTAACTCCAGCAGTAGTTCTATTAACGAGGATGAGTTATGGACAGACAGTCCATGGCCCCCACGTAACGCCCCATGCTTTGACCTTCTGAACAACTTCATGGAACGGTAAGGCTGTAATCTGTCATTGTCGTTTAGAGGTTGTTCCATGTAGATTCTTTTTTATAGTAAAATATATTTGATTGCAGGTTGGCAACTCAAAGTCATTTAGTGAGGTTTTTAAAAGTTATTTTTAGAATTTGTTGCCTATGTATAAAATAATGTTCATGTAGTTTTTGATTTCTGCATTTTTGCATTAAATGGAAAGCAAAGTAACTTTTCTTCCTTAAGAAATGTTCTTATATAATATTGAATTGAAAAATGAAATATAGAACAAGCTGTAAGCAGGTTTTTTACTTATTCAGTCAAATGTTTTCCTGAAATCTAATGTATTTCTAGACTAAATGAAGAAAAAATTTGGAAATGTTGGTATAAGTTTGAGATTTAATATAACATGGGCTGAGCAATACTGTATATAACAGTTGTGGTATATTGTTCAGGTATAATGATATATATATAATAATAATAATAATTTTACTGATCATATTTAATAGTTTTCTGTTTGATACCGTAAATATTTCTCTCAAATGACAGACCAAATATTCATGAGCTTATTTCTTCATAGTGTATTTTGTAAATGAAATAGATAAGTAAAACTTGATGGAAACATATACAATTCCTTGTCTAAATAAAGTACAGGAAACATTAAGCATATTTCTTTTACATAGGATAGCTATGACTTGACATTGCCTTTTTCTATTTGCCATCATACACAGCATTCTAACGTTTTATGCTATTCATTGCCAAGAATCACTTACAAACGAAATAATTAGATATGAATTTGAAGAATAAAAACCACAATGCGTATAAAAAAAGATCCGGTATGAAACCCATTTAAATTATTTCTTTGACAACTTTCCCTTCGTTTGCCTCTTAAAAGAAAAAATGGCAAATTTTAAAACTCAAAAATTCATCGAGATATTTAAATTTTTTCTGTTTGCATTTAAAATATAACTTTACTTCTATCAAATTAATAAGTTATTATAGATATCATTGGAAAGAAAGGTACAATATACAAGAAATTTGTCTTATCATGAACATAAAACGTTAACTCTGAAGAGTTCTTATGATGACCAAATCTAATTATAAATATATCACAGAAATTATTAAAACAATACTTAACCAAAAACTTTCACTTTGTAGTATATTAGATATGTTAATTTATGTTAATTTATGCACCATGATCATAAACAGTATGAATGAAATTAAAACTATATAATAAAAAAATCTGTTTTTGTCAATAGTGATAAGATCATGCATTATCAATTTTTTTTTGATGTTGTAGGTGTAATGATGTGTTGGAGTTAGTGGAGACAACGCGCCATTTCCGCCTGTTGGCAGATGCTGCAGAGATAGGTGGTGCTGGTAGCATGAGTCTGGATGCACTAGTCAAGGAGATACATGCCAAGTACACACATTCAATGCGAGAGTTTTTCAGTGTTGTTGGAAATGTCCTTAATATTGATGGCACACAGAACTTTGAACGTTCATTCTTTAAGTTTAGAACAGTAGTAAAGGTGAGTTCATGACTAAAATTTACTTCTCATCATTCGAATATAAAGATTTAGGTAGATATAAAGATTCATACAAATCAAGGACATTGTAAGTAATGAATTTTATAGACAATTTTTTTGTCCATATACTTGTCCAAAATGAAATGTCTTATTTTATGTGAAGAATATATTTGTATCAGATGATATCATAAATACTTTTTAAAGCCACATTTATAATTTAGTTAAAAATTTTCAAGTAAATATAAATGTAAGCAGCCTGTAAGCCTCTCTTTTGATTTATGTCATGTGTTTATAAAGAAAATAGATTAACATTAATGGTATTTGAAGGATACATGAAAGAATGATAATCGCATGACTTGTTGTACTTGTTTGTTGCCAGGCATTAGAGAAACGTCTGTCTGAGATTCTACGGCTATCGTACAACCAATGTCCAACAGTGGATGCCCAGCTCCGTCTCCTTGAGGTGTTTGAGGGTGTCAGTAGTCGTGAGCTTGTCCAGGTAAGCGTGTTCAGGTGATACAATGACGATGTGATGATGTCAGTTCGAAGTTGTCCACTCTGTCATCAGCACATAACTTCCATAAGAAATAAAATTATTTGTCGTTTGTTATCTGGGATAAGGTTTATTTATGGAATACATCATATGTGAATGTTTTTTCAGGAGATGCAATTTACTGTGATGATATTATAAACAGTGACCTTATACTTAATTGTTACTAGATACACCTCCGAGACAAGGATGCCCTTCTCATCAAAGCATTTAGTGCAGAACTCCGCAATGTACAACTAATGTTTGAGGAGAATCAGCACCACCCACCCAGTCATGCAAACATGCCACGTATTGTGTCCAAACTCATGTGGATACATGGACTCATCCAGCGCATTAAGGTCAGATATTCGCTCTAAAGTCCAGATCAATCAGGTCTTTGATAAAGTTTTGAAAACAACAGTTTCTAATTAGCAATTAGGCCATGAAAATTCTCTTTATGTCAAAGATATTCAATTTTATTTAGCCTCAGTTACAATTTAGGATCTTACTTAAGTTTTCATTTCACAGGAAATCTTGTAATGAGTATTTTTAGATTGAAATTTTAATTACAGTAAGCCTCTTTAAAGTTTGAATGATATATGAAATTGAAACAAATTTAAAGATCATTTATTGTTACATTAAAAAAAGTGTACATAAATTTAATTTATTAATGAAAACCTTTTTTTTATTAAAATTATCTTTGTTGTATATCTGTTATCTCCATTGAGACCTCAATGATATATACACAAACATGTAATAACATTTTGTGACCATTGAAAATAATGTATTATGAGTTTCAGATACAAAAAATTGACAAATGGTTCTAATCTGAGACTAAGCTGACAGTTATGCAATAAAATATTTTTCACAAAATACTGTATACTTTGGGCTGTATGCATTTGATTTCCAATCTGAAACCCCTGGTTTTTTCCCGTACAAAAATTAACATGACTCATATTATGAGGACAATTGTAAACAAGCAGCCATATTGCAGTTATTGGATTATTAAGTGCCATGTATTACAGCATCCAATGGAGAAGATGAAGAGAGTGAGTCCACACTCCCTAGAGGGGGACGCTGGCTGGCAGATGAGGGACTTATATAACGACTGTCTCCATATGTTAGAAGACTTCAAGAAAGGGCTTATGATGGAGTGGCGCGAAAATATCACTGCTGAACTGACTCTCCGTCTCAAGCAGCCACTCCTGGTAAGGAATGTGATATAACGACAAGTTGTCGATATAGAACATGTATAATTCTGAAACCTCTGTAGTCTGGACCTGAATGATAGTCTAAAACTCTGGCGTCATTCCTGGCGATTCAAGCATCTGGAATTTGTTTAGAAAAATTATTAAAAATGAATAATTTCCTAAATGCTTTTTACTAATTTTGCTCATACCATGCAGCTATGCAAACAGCTGACTGATCGACTAAGAAAAATTGAATTCAGAACAACAGTAGATAATTATCCCCCCACAAAACGCGGAATGATAATTTAAGCTCTGTCCGTCCGTCCGATGGCTTTTCCAGACTAAATCTTCAAAACCATTCAACTCAACTTCACAAAACTTGCTGTATATATTAAGTTAGTGCCCTAGTTGTGCCTTTTGTTACTGACAACATTTCATTTTTTATATTTTATGTTACCATGGAAACATAGTCAAAAAACTCAAAATTAGTGTTAACTTTTCTTTTTCGGGCTATAACTTCAAAACCATTTCACTCAACTTGACAAAACTTTTTGTATATATTAGGTCAGTGCCCTAGATAATTTTTTTTCTGTTAACATGGAAACAGATAGCACTCATCACAAATTTCAGTTTTGCTGGACCACTGCTCTGACACTGTTCACAATAATTGCTCAAAACTTTTTAAACTTAATAAGAGAGTAGTTTCTTCAGCTATAGGGAAGTTTTCCATTTAACTACTTTTCTGTTACCATGGAAACAGATAGGCCAAATCACAAAGCCCAGTTTTTTCAAACCGTTTCTCTTAAACCATTCAAAGTAATTACCTGGTACTCAAAACTTTGTACAGGCATCAAGCTAGTACTCTAGTAGAAGTTCCCCATTTCAATACTTTGTATGGAACAGTTAAAAATAACAAATAGAAATTAAAACTTGTTTTGATATTAACATATATATGAATATATATATGATTGTTTGTCTTTCTTTTAAACAGCGGGGTGCGGGGGATAATGTTTGTGTTATCTTGTTTATCCTGCAGTAACGCAGCAGACTTATAAACTGTAGCCACAGTGATCCAAAATGAGGCACTGATTACAGAACAAATATAAAACCAATTGTTGTAATTTCTGTTGAAGATGAAATGGCTATGGGTGAATGCAGTACGTGTAGTTTTCTCATAAGATACATGCTGGAAGGTCTAATTATGATATCATGTCGATGAACCTTTTCTACAGATAGCAGAGGAGTTTGACGAGGATGTGGAGGTGCGTCCTCAAGTTATCCATGTGAATCTCGACTCACAACTGTTACGGATACTTCGAGAAATTAACTATCTTAGTCAGGAGCCATTCAACATTCAGCTGCCATCAGCTGCTAAAGAACTTGTACGTAACACCAATGCGTTTGAGCTGCGTGTGACGGCCACCCGTCTGGAGACAATAGTGTCCAAGTATAACACAATTATGAGAACTATCACAGAGTTTGAGAAGCCGCTGTTTGAGAGGAAACTTGCAAAGATTGACACAGTAAGTTCAATGATTTTTGTTAGTTATCTGGATGGTAAAATTCTCAGTTATTATGCAAATGGTGTATATACTTATTAATTTTTTGTTATTACATTACTCCATTCTTACAATTAGGTTTGACTTCTAAAAATTACACATTTACCTTTATTTTTTGTTAAGAAACTGTGGAATGAGGAATATTTCTTGCTGTAATTACTGAATATTCCAACAACTACTACTACTGCAGTTATATCCTATAAAGGTTTTAATAGTCATATAACTGTTAAGGTTTCTTGTTTGATAGTCAATGAGCCAAATGCTGTAAAAAATCAATCATCCTCTACTCATCATACGGTCATGATATTTGACCTGAAGCAATTTTGTATTGAAGGATTATTAAGTTTGCTGAGATAAATGACCTTGACCCACTATAAAGGTGGCAAGGGTAAGATTATAGAGCAGTGTAACTCAATGTCACAACATTGCTGTGCACAAGATTACCCATTTCATGCTTTCCCCGTAAGACATCGTCATGCAATACAATAATGCAGCATTCGATACAGGACCATGTGGACTGTAACCTAGATAGTTGCTTGACCAAATTTCATTGCTTTTGTGTAACGCTTTCACAAGATATTACAGATAATGTCATCCTGCATTTCTTTATCCCTTGAGTATTTCTATACATGCAAAAATCCCAGATAAGTTAACTGGGTCACCAGGTCAAAGATCATGCAAAAATCTCAGATAAGTTAACTGGGTCACCAGGTCAAAGATCATGCAAAAATCTCAGATAAGTTAACTGGGTCACCAGGTCAAAGATCAAGGTAACATTTTAACTAGAATGTATTTTGTTGGCATATATATTGTTATGCAATTATTAAGCCAGAATCAAATGATCATAAGTTGTAGATGAATGATATTTACTTTAAAGACTGAACATGTTAGTTTAGGAAGTTGCCAGTTGTGTTATTCAGACAAAGGATGATTTGATTTCTTTAAAGCAAACTTTCACATCTCTCTTTTATATCTAGCAATATGTAAAAGAGCATGACCTACATTTGTGATATGTGCTACATATTACCAGACATATAAATGTAAACAATCTTGATACCAAATATATATATATAAACAATCTTGGTACCAAACCTATATATGTAAACAATCTTGATACCAATTATTTATATGTAAACAATCTTGATACCAAACCTATATATGTAAAAAATATTAATACCAAATATTTATATGTAAACAAACTGAATACCAGACATATATATGTAAACAATCTTGATACCAAATATTTATATGTAAACAAACTGAATACCAGACATATATATGTAAACAATCTTGATACCAAATATTTATATGTAAACAAACTGTATACCAGACATATGTATGTAAACAAACTGTATACCAGACATATGTATGTAAACAAACTGTATACCAGACATATGTATGTAAACAAACTGTATACCTGACATATGTATGTAAACAAACTGTATACCAGACATATGTATGTAAACAAACTGTATACCAGACATATGTATGTAAACAAACTGTATACCAGACATATGTATGTAAACAAACTGTATACCAGACATATGTATGTAAACAAACTGTATACCAAACCTATATATGTAAACAAACTGAATACCAAACATATATATGTAATATAAAGACTCAAGAGGAAAGAATTGAACCATTTTAGAAATGTTCCTTAGTCAGGTGACATGAAATGACTTGGAAATGTTACTCATATTTCCTGTTTTTACATCTATTATGTAACTTCCATTGTTGGTAATTACAAGACAAAATTCCTACTTGTACTGTTCCACATGTATATAATGTTGGTTCTGATCTACATAGAATGATATATGATAATTGAGTGATTTTTGTAATTCAGTTGTTTGAGCAAGGTCTTCAGCAGTACACTTGGAAGATGAAGGAGTCAGCTGACTTTATTGAGCAGGCGATGGCCCTCGTCTGCATGGATGTCCATCAGAACCTGGACATTGTCCAGACCAACTGTCATGAGATCGCTGAGATTACCATCTCCTGGTCAGCGGGAACTTTGGATGTGTTCTCTGCTCGCACTATGGACACTTCCTACTCCATGGAGGAACTGTTAGAGATGCAAAAGTAAGTCAGTTATTACAACAGGTTATAATATATGGTCTTTTTGGTCAGAATGACAAAATTATTACTTTTCTGGTAACAAAATGCAACAAAAGAAAATAGGCATTGGTGGTGTTATAGGAAAAGCATGTACTCACCCCTTATGCTTTTTTATCATAAGCAATTATTAAAAACTTTGAAGTCAGAATTATGTTTTTTTTCATTAATGTCCATATGCCAGTTTTTGAGGAAGACAATTGGGTTCTAACACCAAAATCAAAAGTTTCTAGCTGTGATTGTCTTCACCATTAATGACGAGCTATCAAGCAGCTGTTCCTTGTGTTCTCGAGCTTCTGATGGATAGTTCCAATCACAATGTGATATATCTTCTAATGTAATACCAACAGAGTATCACTATTGACTACTGATATACTGTGTTACTGACAAACATAATGCAAACATTTGGTGTTGGAATTTACAATGAATACAATGCATACTTAGGGTAAAAATCAGTACAAAAAATTCAAATTACTTTTGGGAATCTTCTTGCTGAATTTCTCAGGGAATAGCAACACATGAAAAGTTTAAAAAATGATTTTGATAATTCTCAGCTTATATAATATTACTGTCTGTATTATTTAGTTAGTTTTGAAGGCCACTATTCAAAAGTAATCCTTTATTTTTCTTTGACACAGAAATTTGACAGAGGACCATGAAACACTGGTGCTGCCATCTGGTAATAAGATCCATGCCCTGGTTCAAGTGTCTTTTGAGGTGAGCATGCTCCTATTAATGACCTATGAACTCAACCTAATGATGTTTAAAATATGAGAACCTAAATATATGTTTATAATTGTATCACCTCACCAGCCTGGGTTGATTATATAGACTATAGACTTCAGTAGATGTTAATACTTGTATTTACAGGCTGTACAGATCAGTCAGGCCTCACCAGCCTGGGTTGATTATATAGACTATGGACCTCAATAGATGTTAATACTTGTATTTACAGGCTGTACAGATCAGTCAGGCCTCACCAGCCTGGGTCGATTATATAGACTATGGACCTCTGTAGATGTTAATACTTGTATTTACAGGCTGTACAGATCAGTCAGGCCTCACCAGCCTGGGTCGATTACATCGACTATATTGACGCCATTGTACTGGACGGTTTAAAACATGCCACACTAGCAAGTCTCAAATCCATGCTTAATAACTTGGTGCAGGCTAACATGGATGAGGTAAGTTATTTGTAAACAACCTCATTAACATTTTGACAACATTCTTTCAAATTAAAAAAGTTACTGATATAAGGAATTTTGAAATTCATCTAGCTTATCTGAATTCCACTGAAACTGAGGGTTCCTTATGTATCACTGCTTTTTGATTCCATAGAATCTTCTTTTAGAAAAAAAAAAGAAATTGGTTTGAGAGCAGTAACAGAAGTTAATGAATCCTGTGTCACCAATGATGATGTTGTATCTTTTTTAATCAGGACAATATCATTATGCCAATATTGACCATCCGTCTGGAACTCATTGACAACAGGGTAGCATTCCGACCCCCACTCGATCAGTCCTCCTCCGTCATCAGTGTTCAAGAACTTGTCCAGAAGTGGTTGGATGGATATCTTGCCAGAGGAAAACTTGTGAAAATGTTGGGACCAAAGGTAAGCTGTACAAATTCATTAAAGCTAAGTGAGATTATTAAAAAGCATTAATGTTTTCTATGCTGCTCACTTTGAAAATAGGGCCAGAGACAGATATAGCAGAAAAAATTATAGTTCTACTGACATAAGTTTTAAGATATGACATGTCTGTAAATTTGTATACAAGGTATAAATACCTATCTGATAAAAACTCTATATCTGTATCTCTGCATCTGTACATGTGTACCACCTATATCTGTACACTAACTGTAGCTGTGACTGAGTACCACTGTAGCTGTGACTGTGTACCACTGTTGCTGTGACTGTGCTCTGCCTGTATCTGTGACTGTGCTCTGCTTATTGCTGTGACTGTGCTCTGTCTGTAGCTGTGACTGTGTACCACTGTAGCTGTGACTGTGTACCACTGTATCTGTGACTGTGCTCTGCCTGTATCTGTGACTGTGCTCTGCCTGTATCTGTGACTGTGTACCACTGTAGCTGTGACTGTGCTCTGCCTGTATCTGTGACTGTGCTCTGCCTGTATCTGTGACTGTGCTCTGCCTGTATCTAGCTATGACTGTGCTCTGCCTGTAGCTGTGACTGTGCTCTGTCTGTAGCTAGCTATGACTGTGCTCTGCCTGTATCTGTGACTGTGCTCTGCCTGTAGCTAGCTATGACTGTGCTCTGCCTGTAGCTGTGACTGTGCTCTGTCTGTAGCTGTGATTGTGTACCACTGTAGCTGTGACTGTGCTCTGCCTGTAACTGTGACTGTGTACCACTGTAGCTGTGACTGAGCTTTGTCTGTATCTGTGACTTTGTACCGCTGTGACTGTGACTGTGCTCTGCCTGTATCTGTGACTGTGTACCACTGTAGCTGTGACTGTGCTTTGTCTGTATCTGTGACTGTGCTCTGTCTGTATCTGTGACTGTGCTCTGCCTGTAGCTGTGACTGTGTACCACCTGTAGCTGTGACTGTGCTCTGCTTGTATCTGACTGCATACTACCTGTACTTGTGACTGTATACTGCCTGTAGCTGTGACTGTATACTACCTGTATTTGTTCCTGTGTACCAACTGTAGCTGTGACTGTGTACCACCTGTAGCTGTGACTGTGTACCACTGTATCTGTGACTGTGTACCACCTGTATCTGTGACTGTGCTCTGCCTGTAGCTGTGACTGTGCTCTGCCTGTAGCTGTGACTGTGTACCACTGTAGCTGTCACTGTATACCACTGTAGCTGTGACTGTGTACCACCTGTATCTGTGACTGTGCTCTGCCTGTAGCTGTGACTGTGTTCTGCCTGTAGCTGTGACTGTGCTCTGCCTGTAGCTGTGACTGTGCTCTGCCTCTATCTGACTACATACTACCTGTCATGTGACTGTATACTACCTGTATCTGTACCTGTGTACCACTGTAGCTGTGACTATCTGATTATATACTATCAGTATCTGTGACTTCTGTACTGCCTGTATCTATGGCTGTGTTTTACCTGTATCAGACTGCATACTATCGTTATCTGTGACAGAGTACTGACTGTGCTTTGGCTGTAGCTGTGACTGTGTACCACCTGTATCTGTGACTGTGCTCTGCCTGTATCAGACCGCATACTATCAGTATCTGTGACAGAGTACTGACTGTGCTCTGCCTGTAGCTGTGACTGTGTACCACTGTAGCTGTGACTGTGTACCACCTGTAGCTGTGACTGTGTTTTGCCTGTAGCTGTGACTGTGTACCACCTGTAGCTGTGACTATTTGACTATGTGCTTTATGTTATGGTAATTTTTATTCAGGGTACTTACCAGGATTACATCTCTGCAGATGAGGAAGTCAAACAGCTGCTGGAAGACATCAGTTCCATGGTGGACGATAACAGTGAGGAGTGCAAAGTAATTTTTTGGATATTATTAGATAACAGTAGTGTATTAAAAAAGAGCAATTTTCAACCTGCTTATGCAAAAATTAAATATAAAACATGTGCTTTGATTTTAGAAATCTTTTACACAACTCTGCTAAGACATTTCTGTAGACCATTAAGTCACTGAGTTGTTTACAATACAATTTGTCCTTTATATTTCAGAAACTGATAGAGATATTTGGAGATTATGCATTTTTATGGCTCCAAGATGTGAACATGACCTTTGAGGAATTTTTGCGTGGGAAATTGTCTCCAAACCCTCTACGTAGCCCCAATCGGACAATGGCTGGAAATATTCGACAGATGGCATCTGAGAGGTCAAGGTCAAGGAGTTCCTCAAGGTAATGTCATAATATTAGGGATGTCAATTTAAAAGAAATTACCATTCAAATTTTCATCTGATTAAGTATTAGAATATTTATTTTCAGGTCAGTTCCATAGTACACAACTTTCACTATAAAGGGGCAGTTGTTACACACTAGGCCTTGTGTACTGTAATGATATCATTTTTACCAGTACAGAACAGAATGGTACATACAATGACTCAATGTTTTCAATATGATGAATGTAAGAATCTTCCAAACATCGATATATTACAATTGTGGAAAGCAATATTTGAATATCAATTTCGAGTTTGAATACAGCTGTACCAAATGAATATAGAAATATCAAATATTTGTTGACATCCATACATAATAGTGGTCACCAAGACTACTGTTATCCACTTACATAATGCTTGGCATCTTATTATATATTTAGTCTCAGGGGATCAAGTTTTTAGGATTACCAACAAATTATTTTGGGGTGGATTGTAAAGTAACTAGATTATTTGGGGTGGATTGTAAAGTAACCTCATTATTTGGGGTAGATTGTAAAGTAACCGGATTATTTGGGGTGGATTTTGAAGTGTAAAGTGACTAGATTATTTAGGTTGGATTGTACCTCATTAAGTGAGTACCTGATTATTTGGGGTGGATTGTAAAGTGACTAGATTATTTGGGGTGGATTGTAAAGTGACTAGATTATTTGGGTGGATTGTAAAGTGACTAGATTATTTGGGGTGGATTGTAAAGTGACTAGATTATTTGGGTGGATTGTAAAGTGACTAGATTATTTGGGTGGATTGTAAAGTGACCTGATTATTTGGGGTGGATTGTAAAGTAAGTGGATTATTTGGGGTGGATTGTAAAGTAAGTGGATTATTTGGGGTGGATTGTAAAGTAACCTGATTATTTGGGGTGGATTGTAAAGTAACCTGATTATTTGGGGTGGATTGTAAAGTAACCTGATTATTTGGGGTGGATTGTAAAGTAACCTGATTATTTGGGGTGGATTGTAAAGTAACTTGATTATTTGGGGTGGATTGTAAAGTATTTGGGGTAGATTGTAAAGTAACCGGATTATTTGGGGTGGATTTTGAAGTAACCTGATTATTTGGGGTGGATTGTAAAGTAACTTGATTATTTGGGGTGGATTGTAAAGTAACCTGATTATTTGGGGTGGATTGTAAAGTAACCTGATTATTTGGGGTGGATTGTAAAGTGACTAGATTATTTGGGGTGGATTGTAAAGTAACCTGATTATTTGGGGTGGATTGTAAAGTGACTAGATTATTTGGGGTGGATTTTTTTAGATGTTTCTAAGTCACTGTGATGAATTTAGCAGTCTCATCTGTTAACCATTATTGTAGTTATATTTTTACTTACTTTCATGTACCTTATAGTTTAAAATTCTTTATTCTAAATTGTCTTCCTAGAGACAGTAAAAATTATTCACATATATTATACAGAGCTTCATCAACCAGTAGCATTAACTCTGCTGGTCTGATGGGAACAGCTGAACGCACTTTCCTTACCCCCAAAAACCTGACAGAGGATGCAGACACCAGCATTCCTAGCTTAGATGAGTTTGATGCTGAGATAGAGATTTACAGGGTGAGTAAAACTGACTGATGAACACGGATGGTAAGGTTGATATAGAGATTTACAGAGAGAATAAGACTGAGGCAGAAGTTTTCAGGGAGAGTTTGACTAATATGGAGATTTACAAGGAGAGTAAGACTGAGACAGACACTTAAGAAGAAAATGAGACTGGGACAGGGATTTACAAGGAGAATAAGACTGAAACAATGACATACAGGTGAAAAAAAAAATTACAGGTATATTCTACTGCTATACAATAAATCATTATGTTGTGGTTTAATGGTGTTGAGAATATTTAATGTCAAATTTTCTACAGACGGCTCGTGATGAGGTACAGAGCCTTGAAGACTTTCACAATGTCGGCTGGCTTCGTGTTGATCTGCAGCCAATAAAACAGGTCCTTACAACGTACGCCAGCAAATGGATGTGGACGTACACAAAGTATTTGTCTGACCAGGTAAATATGCATTGAAGTCTTAGTGCCTTATTTAGTTTTGAAACTGATCAGAAAAGTAAAATAGCTGACATATAGCCATCTTGAATTTCAGTGCTTAGTTGTGCTGTTCAATATTTTGACTGCCTTGAAAAATAAGATGGTTGAGCTTGGTAGACATTTTGGATAAGTCGCTAACATATTTTTTTTTTTTTTTTTTTTTGGCATTTGCAGTATTCGTTTATTTTCGTGTATTCTGCCTCTATGTTCATTGCATTAAACAATAATTAATTGTTTAGTGTTAAAATGATCCATATAATCCATACAAATAGTATTACTGTTTTAAGCATGTGTGAATATGGCAAGGTGATAACCAAGGGGGAATAATGTAATTATTAAGCATGTGTGAATATGGCTGTGATAACCTTGTGTATCAGATATCAGATGTAACTAAAGAAGGACAGATTTAGTTCCTTTTTACACCATGTATCACTACTCTTTTATGTTAACACCAGTCATAGTGATTAGATTCCAGTGGTCGCTTGTCAGGTCAAAGGTTAAACGTCACTGTTGACCACTTTTAAACTATAAAGCTTAATAACAAGATATATATTAAACCTGTCAATAGATTAATCCCATGAAAAGCTTTAGAACAGATGGAAAAGATAGGGAATTTGACAGTATATCTATGTGTGCCCCTGCTCACATGAATGTCATTTTTTAAGGAAAGGAATTGGAGAAAAAATTAGAAAAATGAAGCCTGCTCTAATTAGATATTCCATTATCTAGGTGAGTCACATGCTGGGAAACCTGGACCTGTTCCTGAAGAGGATTGAACCAGAGATTGAGAGTATTACTGGAGAGGAAAGAGACACAGCATCATTCATGAAGATGATGAGGCTATTTAATGAGGTAGGTTGTCTCCCTTCATTTCTACATGTACCTAATGTTGGTGAGCTAAGCTGTACAGTGTGCATGTATCTACCCAGAATGGATGTGCTTGGTTAGAGAGTGTACATGTATCTTCCCAGGATGGATGTGCTTGGTTAGAGAGTGTACATGTATCTACCCAGAATGGATGTGCTTGGTTAGAGAGTGTACATGTATCCTCCCAGAATGGATGTGCTTGGTTAGAGAGTGTACATAAATCTTCCCAGAATGGATGTGCTTGGTTAGAGAGTGTACATAAATCTTCCCAGAATGGATGTGCTTGGTTAGAGAGTGTACATCAATCTTCCCAGGATGGATGTGCTTGGTTAGAGAGTGTACATGTATCTTCCCAGAATGGATGAAGTTAGGGGATGTTCCTCATGTTTATGATAGCTTGAGAGATATTTATGATGTCCATTGGAACTTGTGGGGTTGCCCTTTCTATGCTAAATTGGGAGAAATTCCAAATACCTCTGGGAACTTTTAGGATTTATTTCACTTGTCTATGGTAACCTAAGGAATATTTCCCACGTCAAAAAAATATTTCTAAAATATAAGAACTAGAAAGCCGTTCCTCATGTCTATGGTAACTTTAATTGCTCGTGTAAAAGCTAACTTGAGGAAAATAGTTCTGTCTATTCTAATTTAAGGGACATTTCTTTTGTCTATGCTAATTCAAGGGACATTGCTTTTGTCTATGCTAATTTAAGGATAATTGCTTTTGTCTATGCTAACTGGAGGTATATCATGTTTTAGGTGTCTGCTCAGCAGTCTGAGATGGATGGAAAGTTTACAGCCATGCACAGGACAGTCCTTCTGCTGAAAAAGTACGGACAGAAGCTGCCAGACCGTACTCAGCAGCTTTTTAACGCAGCCCCTGGTCGCTGGAATAACCTCAAAACCAAAGTGTCCCTGGCCAAACAGAGGCTCGGGCCACGAATTCAGGAAGAGTCGGTCAGGATCACTCAGGTATGGTTCTAAGATAATGTCTCATCTTGTTCAACTGTCACTGAGAGTTTCATCCAAATACTTAATCATAGATGACTTTAAGTTCCTTCCAGAAGAACTCCTCTCTAGTTCATATCAATGTCAGACAAAGTCAGAAAAGACATGAATTGAGATATTTGTAAACAGAAGATGTACCGGGGATAAGTGTTCAGGTAATTTTGATATTGCAATTTTTATTACAGGACTTAGAAGCATTTGGTAACCGTGTGTCAGCACTATACCAGGAGCTAGAGAACTCGGATGTTTACCAGCGAGACTGTATCATTGGAGATGCCTGGGTCATCATAGATAACTTTGCCAAACGTCTGACAGTGCTGGAGAATGAAGCTCAGGTATAGAATATATGTTAATGTTTTATTGGCACTAACTGTCATTGCTGTTAGATGTGATAGAAATTTTACTTCGCACTAAATCATATTTTTCTTACCTTGATAAATAGGTTTGTATGCTGAAGGAAAATATGCGTAACTAAATATCATATTTATAATTTTATTAAGTCTCACTAAAACTCCTGGAATAAGGTTAAGATATGTACAACTTTTTTATATTTACAGACCTTGTAGGCTTAATATTGCTCAACAAGACTAAATGTTTAGAAGATAATAAATGCAGCTTTGTTTTTATTCCCAGGATCTTATCGAACTACAGGAGCTACTGGAAACTTCAGTTGTTAACTTTGCCATCTTACCTCAGTGAGTATAGAACTTTTATTACAGCAGTATATAAATACTTAATGATTCCAGCTCAATAGCTTGGTTGATAAAGCTTCCTACTGTGTTTCTGACCATGAAATCTTGTTTGGAATCATTTTAGTTACATCTGCACATTGACATGGCTGCTGGTTACTATATCTTTAAGTTTGAATAAAAAAAAAAAAAAAAAAGTTTGTAAACCAATTTGCTGTGAAAAGCCTTCATATGTTACATGGAGGCAGGATGTTACCCACCTTGGTAATGAAATGTGAAATCAAAAAGAAAGAAACATTTATAATAATGCTGTAATGATAATTTGTGGACAAAGTTGCTGAAACAAGTTGGTGAGGTTTACAGATGCACTGGGCCTCTTGATTTTGTTATATAGTATTTGCAGAATGTAGGAAACTTGCTCATGTAGTCCTGCAATAATGTTTTCTAAGAAATGTTGTATAAATACAAAGGAATTAAAAATAATGAATTGCTATTTCATTTATAACCAACTATAAATCTATTATATGATGCCTACAACAACTTTTATCACCATTGTGAGAGTTTATTTCCGATCTCTTGGTGCATTTCAGATGTCGTCACGAGCTGAACAACTTGAAACAAGTGTGGGAGACAGTAAGGTAAATATTACGCTGAACTTGACTACTAATTGTTGACTGTAGGTGTGGAGTATGTGTCATTAATAGACTGTAGGTGTGGGATAGTGGATTATGTGTCATTTATAGACTGTAGGTGTGGGGTAGTGGATTATGTGTCATTTATAGACTAGGTGTGGATTATGTGTTATCTATAGACTGTAGGTACAGATTATGTGTTATCTATATACTGTAGGTGTGGATTATGTGTCATTTATAGACTGTAGGTGTGGATTATGTGTTATCTATAGACTGTAGGTGTGGATTATGTGTTATCTATAGACTGTAGGTGTGGATTATGTGTTATCTATAGACTGTAGGTACAGATTATGTGTTATCTATAGACTGTAGGTGTGGATTATGTGTTATCTATAGACTGTAGGTGTGGGGTAGTGGATAATGTGTTATCTATAGACTGTAGGTGTGGGGTAGTGGATTATGTGTTATCTATAGACTGTAGGTGTGGGGTAGTGGATTATGTGTTATCTATAGACTGTAAGTGTGGGGTAGTGGATAATGTGTTATCTATAGATTGTAAGTGTGGGGTAGTGGATTATGTGTTATCTATAGACTGTAGGTAGTGGATTATGTGTTATCTATAGACTGTAAGTGTGGGGTAGTGGATAATGTGTTATCTATAGACTGTAGGTGTGGGGTAGTGGATTATGTGTTATCTATAGACTGTAAGTGTGGGGTAGTGGATTATGTGTTATCTATAGACTGTAAGTGTGGGGTAGTGGATAATGTGTTATCTATAGACTGTAAGTGTGGATTATGTGTTATCTATAGACTGTAGGTGTGGATTATGTGTTATCTATAGACTGTAGGTGTGGATTATGTGTTATCTATAGACTGTAGGTGTGGGGTAGTGGATTATGTGTTATCTATAGACTGTAGGTGTGGATTATGTGTTATCTATAGACTGTAGGTGTGGATTATGTGTTATCTATATACTGTAGGTGTGGGGTAGTGGGTATGTGTTGTGTTATCTATAGACTGTAGGTGTGGATTATGTGTTATCTATAGACTGTAGATGTGGGGTAGTGGATCATGTGTTATCTAGATACTGTAGTTGTGGATTATGTGTTATCTATAGACTGTAAGTGTGGATTATGTGTTATCTATAGACTGTAAGTGTGGATTATGTGTTATCTATAGACTGTAGGTGTGGATTATGTGTTATCTATAGACTGTAGGTGTGGATTATGTGTTATCTATAGACTGTAAGTGTGGATTATGTGTTATCTATAGACTGTAGGTGTGGGGTAGTGGATAATGTGTTATCTATAGACTGTAGGTGTGGATTATGTGTTATCTATAGACTGTAAGTGTGGATTATGTGTTATCTATAGACTGTAAGTGTGGATTATGTGTTATCTATAGACTGTAGGTGTGGATTATGTGTTATCTATAGACTGTAAGTGTGGATTATGTGTTATCTATAGACTGTAGGTACAGATTATGTGTTATCTATAGACTGTAAGTGTGGATTATGTGTTATCTATAGACTGTAAGTGTGGATTATGTGTTATCTATAGACTGTAAGTGTGGATTATGTGTTATCTATAGACTGTAAGTGTGGATTATGTGTTATCTATAGATAAGTGTGGATTATGTGTTATCTATAGACTGTAGATGTGGGGTAGTGGATCATGTGTTATCTATAGACTGTAGGTGTGGATTATGTGTTATCTATAGACTGTAAGTGTGGATTATGTGTTATCTATAGACTGTAGGTGTGGATTATGTGTTATCTATAGACTGTAGGTGTGGATTATGTGTTATCTATAGACTGTAAGTGTGGATTATGTGTTATCTATAGACTGTAGGTGTGGGGTAGTGGATAATGTGTTATCTATAGACTGTAGGTGTGGATTATGTGTTATCTATATACTGTAGGTGTGGATTATGTGTTATCTATAGACTGTAGGTGTGGATTATGTGTTATCTATAGACTGTAAGTGTGGATTATGTGTTATCTATAGAGTGTAGGTGTGGATTATGTGTTATCTATAGACTGTAGGTGTGGGGTAGTGGATTATGTGTTATCTATAGACTGTAAGTGTGGATTATGTGTTATCTATAGACTGTAGGTGTGGATTATGTGTTATCTATAGACTGTAAGTGTGGATTATGTGTTATCTATAGACTGTAGGTGTGGATTATGTGTCATCTATAGACTGTAGGTGTGGATATGTGTTATCTATAGACTGAAGTGTGGATTATGTGTTATCTATAGACTGTAGGTGTGGATTATGTGTTATCTATAGACTGTAGGTGTGGATTATGTGTTATCTATAGACTGTAGGTGTGGATTATGTGTTATCTATAGACTGTAGGTACAGATTATATGTTATCTATAGACTGTAGGTACAGATTATGTGTTATCTATAGACTGTAGGTGTGGATTATGTGTTATCTATAGACTGTAAGTGTGGATTATGTGTTATCTATAGACTGTAGGTGTGGATTATGTGTTATCTATAGACTGTAGGTGTGGATTATGTGTTATCTATAGACTGTAAGTGTGGATTATGTGTTATCTATAGACTGTAAGTGTGGATTATGTGTTATCTATAGACTGTAGATGTGGGGTAGTGGATCATGTGTTATCTATAGACTGTAGGTGTGGATTATGTGTTATCTATAGACTGTAAGTGTGGATTATGTGTTATCTATATACTGTAGATGTGGATTATGTGTTATCTATAGACTGTAAGTGTGGATTATGTGTTATCTATATACTGTAGATGTGGATTATGTGTTATCTATAGACTGTAATTATGTGATTATGTGTTATCTATAGACTGTAGGTGTGGATTATGTGTTATCTATAGACTGTAGGTGTGGATTATGTGTTATCTATAGACTGTAAGTGTGGATTATGTGTTATCTATAGACTGTAGGTGTGGATTATGTGTTATCTATAGACTGTAGGTGTGGATTATGTGTTATCTATAGACTGTAAGTGTGGATTATGTGTTATCTATAGACTGTAAGTGTGGATTATGTGTTGTCTATAGAACTTGAATTGTTTGTTGTGTTACAGAGTCATCGATGAGCAACAAGCAGAATGGAAAAGACATCGTTGGCAGAAGATGAACACCAAGTTTTTACGGGAGGAAACAAACAAACAGTTGGACATTGTCCGAGCTTTACCAGAGGATATTTTTACCTGGGATGTTTACATGGGACTCCATGAATCTATCACAACAGTTCAGGTAAACAACATCACAAATCTTATAATGGTCTAGTTTACACAACCATATATCACAACAGTCCAGTTCACACACACCATATATCACAACAGTCCAGTTCACACACACCATATATTACAACAGTCCAGTTCACACACACCATATATTACAACAGTCCAGTTCACACACACCATATTTCACAACAGCTCAGTTCACACACACCATATATCACAACAGTCCAGTTCACACACACCATATATCACAACAGTCCAGTTCACATACACCATATTTCACAACAGTCCAGTTCACACACACCATATATCAATCGCAACAGTCAAGTTCATAGTTCTATCAACACAGGGCACAAGTCAATCAACAGTCCAGTTCAGACACAGCACAGGTCTATAAACAGTTCAGTTCATGTCTATCAACAGTCTAGTTCACACAACACCTTTTTAGGTCATCTGATGGAAGGGTCTGATGACCTGTTGCGATCGCCTTTTGTCCGTCGTCGGTCGTAAACATTTTCAACTTCTTCTCAAGTTCTACATGTCTCACTGAGTTGAAACTTACCTGAAATGATTGTGACATGACCCTGACCAAAGTTTGTTGATTTCGGGTTGGTCCGAAATCCAACATGGCCGCCATCTTGGAAACACATTTTCGACTTCTTCTTAAGTTCAGAATTTGAAATCTTGTATTTTATGTCAGATGACCGTTAAGGCCCTTGGGCCTCTTGTTCTTTATGTGCTTATGTTTTGTTTATATTCACTATGTTTGCATGTTTTACTCTTCCTTTGTCAAAATACAAACTAATAAGACCAATGTTTATTGTTTATAATATTCTTAGAAAATATAAAGTTACTTGTATTTTCTAGACATGCCTTCCATTGATTGACGATCTGTCCAATCCGGCTATGAGAACACGTCACTGGAAACAGTTGGTGCGAGTGACCGGTGGTGCCCTAACTATTGACAATGACACACTGAAGAGGATGACCCTCGGGGAGTTACTCAGTCTGGGTCTTCAGAGTGAGTCATTATTGATATTGTTGTATAAACTGAGGAAATCAGAAAAAAACAAAACATAGATTGTCTTGCTTATGATAATGCGTCTGAACAGGGTCAAAGATGTTAATCTACTATAATGAGATAAGGGAGATAATCCTTACTATGTTCAATTTAGTTATTACCTCCCCTGTACATCACTCTTACTGACTGAAGATAATTTTGTCTCAAGTAGTCTGTTAATAAAATGGTGGACAAAGAGAAGCGTGTGATTGTCACAGTATTATAATGGCATTAACAAAAGATGTCAGCAGATTTTTGAAAGAAATAAACACAACTGTATTATTTTGACAACATGTCAAAAATTCTGCTAACCTGAAGACAAATATCTGATATCAAGTCAAATCACATTCATATAAAAGACCATAATATTACAGATGCGTTTGAGTTATAGGGTTGTAGGGTCAAGGACATGATGCCAATAATTTAACCCTTTGTAACCCTTTGTAAGAAATATCTGAAAAGAAGAAAAATGATAAAATGTTCTTAAACTTATTTTGTTCCTACAATTTTTGTGTTATGAAAAGTTTTTTTCTGTGTTTGATGATGACATAATGTTTATCAACAGAACATGTGGATGATGTTCGTGTAATAGTTCAGAAAGCAGTGAAGGACCTCTCCATTGAACAGTCCCTCAAGACTTATGACGAAATTTGGCTCAGTAAAATCTTTGAGACACGCCTCCACACACGTAGTCGCATGGATCAGCAGTTTGTGAGTCAGGTAGGCAAATATCCTCCACACTTTGTAGGGTTTATCAACATATATCACAAATTGTTACTTTAGAAAAGATTGAATTTTTTGAGAGATGTTTACTCCTCCAATTGAGAACTTGAGATATATATAAAAGTTAATGTCTATATTAATTATTTACAAGGTGTCTTTTTCTATCTTATAAAAATGCAAAGTTTTGAAAGCTGTAAAATGCTCGTGGTGAAAACATATCATGTATGCAAATAAGATTACAGTAACCAATATTTTCTGCTTAGCTGAACAGCAAAGCAAATGTTCCCAATGGTTTGCTATAGTATAGCAGAATGGTTGTATTTTCAATTTGCGTATTTTTTCTAATGGTTAAAACCATAATTTCTTGACTCATATGTCCAAAGGTTTTTAAGATAACTTAATAACATACAAATGAATTCTGTGTTCAAGTAGTACATGGAATTGCCATTATTTCTCCTAAATTCAAATATTTGCCCCTGAATGTGTATTTTTCAATGACTCCCTCAGTAGGGTATGTATAACTATACTGGCATTCTGACCATACATAAGATTCACACTAATCCTATCACCAAAATAATTCCTGGTTCTTCATAGCTGATTAAGCCATGCTTTAGCTGTCTCTAATGTTTTACAGGATGCTCACAGTGAGTCCCAGAGTGAGGGGGGACAGTCTCTACAACAAGTAGCCATCCCTAGTCGCAGTCAAGCCCGCACCACCAGCCGAATATCCAACCAAAGCTCGCATAGCAAAAACAAGCGAAGCAGCATTGCCTCCCTTCCTGCTTCCCTCTTGAACTTGGGAGAGGTAATCGCCAATGTATGTATTCTGGGACAGGTATACTAACACAAACTCTAGAACCCACACGGACAAATACAATGCATTTGTAGGATAATGCACAATTAGAGTAACAAAATTTTGATATCAAAATGGATAGATTGAATTTTGTATATTGAATACTAGTAACAAATTCCGGATAAAGGTATTTCAGATTTTTATGAAATTTTAGAGATGTTAACTAAAAAACACACTATTTGATATTCCTTTGAACACATTATTATTAGATAATTAACAATCATTTTTTTTTTAATTTGATTGTTGACTTTTTCAGTTTTGTTTTTGAAATTAACAACCTGTTTGAAGTAAATCTATTGTTTGAAACAGCTGTTTACATGGAGTTGTAAATGTATTTGATTGACAAAGATATGAAGACAAGTGTTGGCAGTGTGGGAATCTCTAGAGGTAGTTCACCATGGCCTCCAACAAACAGCAAACCAGAAAAATTAAAGTTTTTATTCCGATAAAGATTCACAGTCAAAAGCTACGATACATCAGTATGATAAAGCAGTACATACCTGTTACATCTGTTTCTATTTCATAGGAGATTTATTTAAATAAACCTTAAGTTCATAAATCTCAATATATTTAAGATAAATATCTTCTTCATAAATATGCATTTATTATGAAATAATAAAGAACATTTTTTCATATTTCAGTTTCTGTTCAAATATTTGAAAGATACCATGCATCACAGAATAAAAACTAGAAGGCAACCGTGATGATACAAAATTAAATAAATAGATATTTACTATTCCTTGATGAACAAGGATAGATTTTGTCTGGTTTCTGAGTGTTTTATGGATGTTGGTGAGGTAATTTTTACTGTATTACTATATATACCGGTGGTGGTAGTCTGTTCCTACTTATAAAACAATTTATTCCATCCGACTAACAAGTTTAAAAAAAATTATATCTACATGTGTATACTTATCTAACTTTTGCATTAAGCAAGCTTATTTTATGTGATATATTTATTTAACAGCTGTATATCACAAATCATTTGCTTCATCGGACAAAACCATAGTATCACAGTGATGAATTCTGTTGATACACCAACAGTAGTAAAAACTAATGATACATTGGTGTTTGCTTTATATGATACTTGATATTATCTGAAGAAAATACTGATAATACAGGGACGTTTGTTTGATAGGATATTTGATATTATCAAAAGAAACAACTGATTATACATTGGTGTTTGCTTTATGATATGATATTACAGAAGAAAATACTGATAATACAGGGACGTTTGTTTGATAGGATATTTGATATTATCAAAAGAAACAACTGATTATACAGGGACGTTTGTTTGATAGGATATTTGATATTATCAAAAGAAACAACTGATTATACATTGGTGTTTGCTTTATACGATACTTGATATTATCAGAAGAAAATACTGATAATACAGGGACGTTTGTTTGATAGGATATTTGATAATATCAGAAGAAAAAACTGATAATACAGGGACTTTTGTTTTATAGAATATTTGATATTATCAGAAGAAAAAACTTTGAAATGTGGTTTATACTCCTGTCAGTACACTGTAATCTTACCTTACAATAATATCTGGTTGTCATTATCCCAATTTATAATCCTTTGTCATCTGGAAATAATCAGCAACATTGCTGTAGACATTTTGTGAATTTGAATTTTACTTATACCTGGGTAATATACGACTCAGAAAAAGATTATATCGATCAGTTTATAGCTGTTAAGAAAAGCCTTTCCATTTTTAGGTCATTTGACCTGCAGGGTCATGATGACCTATAGCCATTCTGCTTTGTCCGTCATCATTCCCAGTCCTCTGTGCATAAACTTTTTACGTTTCAATCTTCTCAAGTTTCACCCATGGGATTGAGCTCTAACTTGTATGAAATGATCCTGGGATGGTCCTGACCAAGTGGTGTCATTTTTCAGGTCGGTCTAAACTCCAAGATGTTGGCATGACAGCCATCTTAAAAAACCTATTTTAAACTTCTTTTCCAATTCCACTGGTGCCATTGAGCTAAAAATTGGTGGGAATGTTAAGGAAAGGTAGCCAACGAAGTGTTGTTATTTTTCGACCTTGTTAAAACTTTGACATGGCAGCTAGGGAAGCCATTTTGTGACATGATTGCACAATCATGGTTTTCCTGTGCAACACCTAAGTCAAACTTCTTATGTTTCACCACTTGGATTGAGCTCCAACTTGTCTGAAATGATACTGAGATGGTCCTGACCAAATCTTAATTTTTTGCTTGTTTCATTTGTTGAGGAAACAAAGAGAAGGTCTGTTGTTATTTTTCAGCCTGATCAAAACTTCAACATGGTAAACACAGTAGTCATTTTGTAACATGATTGTGCAACTGAACAGAACCTTCCATTTATGAGTTTCTGATACTTACAAGGAATGCTCAAAATTCGAATTCCTCAGATCAGCAAATTCTGTGGTTTGTCCATCCAGTTGCCGATTGACAGATAACCATTAAAGGCTATGCCCTTATTGTTCACCTTTCTTGACATCAGAATTTTCATTATGATTATAACTTTGCCCCAAACATATTGATTTACAAATACTTTGTTCCAAAAATTACCTTAATTTTGTGTCGTACTGTAGTATCATGTTTTAATTGTTAGTTTAACCCCTAAATAAAACCTGTGTAGTAAAAATGTCTGTTTCATAAGAATGGTTCAGCACTGCATAGGAACACTATATTAATCAATAGGTTTGTATGCTTCCTGCTCTTTTGTAATTAATTTTCTCTTTGTTACCAGGACTATGGGACACTGTCCCTCCTCACCAACACTGACCCAATTTTCCAAGAGTTGGAGCACCACCAGGTGTCGCTACAGGCCATGCAGGCAAACAGTGCTGCCGGGTCCTTTCTGGATGATGTACTCAAGTGGCAGAAAAAATTGCAAACCATTGAGGCTGTACTTACAACCTGGCTGGACGTTCAGGAAAAATGGGTGGAGCTGGAAGAGGTGAGGGTCTCTGGATGATTTATGTAATGTAGAGGTTAAGGGTGAAGCTGGGGGAGGTAAGGATCTCTGGATCATTTCAGTATTGTAGAGGTTAAGGGTGAAGCTGGAGGTGGTAAGGGTCTCTGGATCATTTCAGTATTGTAGAGGTTAAGGGTGAAGCTGGAGGAGGTAAGGGTCTCTGGATGATTTCAGTATTGTGGAGGTTAAGGGTGGAGCTGGGGGAGGTAAGGATCTCTGGATGATTTCAGTATTGTAGAGGTTAAGGGTGAAGCTGGAGGTGGTAAGGGTCTCTGGATCATTTCAGTATTGTAGAGGTTAAGGGTGAAGCTGGAGGAGGTAAGGGTCTCTGGATGATTTCAGTATTGTAGAGGTTAAGGGTGGAGCTGGAGGTGGTAAGGGTCTCTGGATGATTTCAGTATTGTAGAGGTTAAGGGTGGAGCTGGAGGTGGTAAGGGTCTCTGGATCATTTATGTATTGTAGAGGTTAAGGGTGAAGATGTGGGAGGTAAGGGTCTCTGGATGATTTCAGTATTGTAGAGGTTAAGGGTGAAGATGTGGGAGGTAAGGGTCTCTGGATGATTTATGTATTGTAGAGGTTAAGGGTGAAGATGTGGGAGGTAAGGGTCTCTGGATGATTTATGTATTGTAGAAGTACTTAGATAAGAAGGATAACATGACCCTCCATATGGTAAGTAAATGGTTCCCACTCACTGATAGGTAAACTCCATAGTTCTTACTCCTCAATAGGTAGTTTTTAACTTATGACTAAACGATATGTGAAATAAGATCATGTTATGTCGATTTTAGGTTTTCTCTGGTGCAGATGTACGTACCTCCCTATCACATGATGCCAATCGTTTTGCTGTGGTAAACAAAGATTTCCGTCTTCTCATGCGTGCCACAGAGAAAAATCCCAATGTTCTCCAGTGCTGCTCCAGAAAGAGTAAGTAATCTGATTTAAGCTCGTTAATAGAGACAAGTAACTATTGATGCTTTAGTTGAATGTTAATGTTCAGAGTTGAGGGTGAAATATTTATGAATACATAAAGTGGTGAATGGAAAATTAATGTATCAAATACATTTATGAAGTTAAAGCTCAGCTGTGTGCCTATGTGTAAAGGGGTTAAAGGTCAATTCAGCCTGTATGAGGGTTAAAGGTCAGCTATATCATCAGATGCGTACAATTAAAAGGTCATAATTGTCTCCACAGACATTCTATCTATCCTGGAACACATGAACCACAGTCTAGAAAGTTGCCGGAGATCCCTCCTCAATCACCTGGAGCGACGGAGACAGATTTTCCCACGATTCTACTTCTTGTCAATGGAGGATGTACTCCACCTTGTTTGTAATGGTAGGTATCTGAAATCTCTTGTAGTATTTTCTACCCATGTAAAGTAGGAATATTACTGTAAAATCATTCATTTTTGTGGGGGGTTATTTTTGTAGATTTTATTGGTATTCTTGCATCCACAAAAATGATAAATGGAAGAAAGTTGAAATCGGTTATCATATGACTTAATTTGGTGTTTTTTGATCAAGAAATGTTTGAGGGAGGGTGGGGGGTTGGAGGGGGGGGAGGGGGGGTATATTAATGTGAGCCCCTGCTCACTTTATTTTTGTTGTAACTAGACATTAAATGTAAAACTGTTCCTTATTTCTGTTATTTCTCCCTAGGCTACGACTTGAAACAGGTGAACCTGTTTATAAGTAAGGTGTTTGAAAATGTTGGCAGCCTGGTATATGAAGAGGTCGAGGACAATGAAAAATACAGTTTCATGGTCACTGGTGTGCTTAGCACGCTAGGGGAACGACTTGACTTCTTACAGGTATGACTACTGCAGAGTGCCAATTACTTTTTTAATCAGTTACCATGGAAGTGAAATATGATCCCTTGATTGGCCAAAAACCACAAATTGTGAGATTTCTTTGAGATTTGGTATAATTAATACACCTACAACTTCAGTTTCTGATTTGACAAAATTATTTCCATTGCTTTAGAATTGGTTGTCTTACAGGTGTGACATTATCACAGATAGATGTGACATTATCACAAACAAGTATGACATCACAGATAGATGTGACATTATCACAGATAGATGTGACATTATCACAGATAGATGTGACATTATCACAAACAAGTATGACATCACAGATAGATGTGACATTATCACAGATAGATGTGACATTATCACTAACAGGTGTGACATTATCACAGATAGATGTGACATTATCACAGATAGATGTGACATTATCACAAACAAGTATGACATCACAGATAGATGTGACATTATCACAGATAGATGTGACATTATCACAAACAAGTATGACATCACAGATAGATGTGACATTATCACAGATAGATGTGACATTATCACTAACAGATGTGACATTATCACAGATAGATGTGACATTATCACAAACAAGTATGACATCACAGATAGATGTGACATTATCACAGATAGATGTGACATTATCACTAACAGGTGTGACATTATCACAGATAGATGTGACATTATCACAGATAGATGTGACATCACAAACAGGTGTGACATTATCACAGATAGATGTGACATTATCACAAACAGGTGTGACATTAACACAGATAGATGTGACATTATCACTAAGAGGTATGACATTATCACAAACAGGTATGACATTATCACAAACAGGTTTTAAATCATCATTATTATCATTGCAGCCAGTAACATGTGAAGGGCAAATTGAGACCTGGCTTACCAGTTTCATTCTTGGTCTGAAGAATGCTTTACAATTCCAAATGGCTACTGCTATGGGTGTGGAGAAACCAAAACCACGCACCAGAACAATCAGGAGTGCTGGGTCACGCAAGGTTACAATTGGTGCACGTGCCTCCAGCTCAATGAGTAAAGGAAAAGGTAACATTTCTGGGTTGAAATTACATACCAAATTGCATTGAAACTTATGACATTTTCATTGTAGAAAGGACACATTTAAGAGCTTAGATAAATGAAACACTCTGAAATTTTCACCTTCCACTATTAAAACTTTACATGTATGGTTACAAATGTTCACTTGCATGTTCCTTACATTATCATAAGTCAAAAAAGTCTAAATGTGTTGTCATATGTCTTACTGTGTAATCATAGGTGTGTTAATGGGTAATCATAAATGTCTTAATGGGTAATTATATGTGTTTTAATGGGTAATCATAGGTGTCTTAATATGTAATCATAGATGTCTTAATGTGTACTCATAGATGTCTTAATGGGTAATTATATGTGTCTTAATGAATAATCAAAGATGTCTTAATGTGTAATCATAGGAGTCTCAATGGGTAATCATAGATGTCTGAATGGGTAATTATAGGTGTCTTAATGGGTAATAATAGGTGTCTTAATGGGTAATTATATGTGTCTTAATGAATAATCAAAGATGTCTTAATGTGTAATCATAGATGTCTTAATGTGTAATCATAGATGTCTTAATGGGTAATCATAGATGTTGTAATGAGTAATCATATGTATCTTAATGGGTAATTACAGGTGTCTTAATGTGTAATTATAGATGTCGTAATGAGTAATCATATGTATCTTAATGGGTAATCATAGGTGTCTTAATGTGTAATCATAGGTGTCTTAATGGGTAATCATAGGTGTCTTAATGTGTAATCATAGATGTCTTAATGTGTAATCATAGATGTCTTAATGGGTAATCATAGATGTCGTAATGAGTAATTATATGTATCTTAATAGGTAATCATAGATATCTTAATGTGTAATCATAGGTGTCTTAATGTGTAATCATAAATGTCTTAATTGGTAATAATCGATGTCGTAATGAGTAATCATATATATCTTAATAGGTAATCATAGATGTCTTAATGTGTAATCATAGGTGTCTTAATGGGTAATCAGCATTATATATGTTACATTATTATAATCTATAGTTATCTTAATAAGTAATGTACTATTCCACCCTTCCCTGTTAACTGCTTTTATTTATAATTTTGCTTTAATGTGAATAGTTTATTTTCTGCAGAACAACATGTATACATATAAACTAATATGTAATGATCACTGTACCAGCCTTCTAGCTTAGTATAATATCTGATTTGTATCACATCACAACCTTACAAATATATAAAGAACCTTCCATGGAAACCATTAGACAGCATAGTTGGTAATAACCATCTTTATAACACTATCACGGTAAAACCATACATACTTGTACATTGACCTAGATCTGATGTACATTGACCTAGATCTAATGTACATTGACCTAGATCTGATGTACATTGACATAGATCTGATGTACATTGACCTAGATCTGATGTACATTGACCTAGATCTGATAGCTGACAACTTGTAATCTGTGGTGATGATCTTTATCCACTGCAGGCTGGGAGTCACTGAAAAAGAGATTTGGAATTATGCAGACACTTCAAGGTTGATCTGTCCTAGATACCGAAAAAATATTTATCTTTGTTTTTTGTGCTCAGATGGGGTGGTTTGGTCCTAATAACTCTGTTCTGTATTGTCAGGAGAGTGGAACTTCGTTACTTTTCAGATAAAAGTTCTCAGACTTATTAAGTAGACTTGTCTTAGACTACATTGTTGATTTTCCATTTGGATGTTCTAACGATAATCAGATGATAGGAGTCAGACTGGTTCATATGTAATTTAGTTGGTAAGGAACATCAGTGTACTCATAATAAAATGTAGTGGTCAAGCATTATGGCTGTAATAAGTGGTCAAGCAATACAACTTTTGTGGTCAAGCAATACAACTTTTGTGGTCAAGCAATACAACTTTTGTGGTCAAGCATAAACGAAGTTCTGCTTTATCTCTCTTCTCACTCAGATCATTGTATTTTTAAACTCTTTTCTCGATAATCTTTAATCAATCATATTTAGAAAATCAGTTTGGACTTTGTTTCTAAATAAATATCTGATTATATTTGATTCACCAGGTTTAACTCTGACTTGTTTTCACTGTTATATCTTTATTGATTTCATAAATTACTATCAATATGAAATATCAATTTGGTAAATAAATACAGGGAATCTTGTTACACTGTTTTAAAACATGTATAATGATTTCTAAATCTAACAAAGTTACATAGAAATGAAATTACAAGTGACATTTTAAAAAAAAATAAACTTGTCCAAACTGAAACTTGTAGTGATTTTTGAGTGAGGTTTGCTTAAAAATGATGTTATTGCATGAGAATATTGCTACAGAGATATAAATAGAAGCAATTTCTACAAAAATGTTACTATAGTTATATTACTACAGAAATGTTATTATAAATGTTACTATAGTTATATTACAACAGAAATGTTACTATAGTTATATTACTACAGAAATGTTACTATAAATGTTACTATAGTTATATTACAACAGAAATGTTACTATAGTTATATTACAACAGAAATTTTACTATAAATGTTACTATAGTTATATTACAACAGAAATGTTACTATAAATGTTACTATATATATATTACTACAGAAATGTTACTATAAATGTTACTATAGTTATATTACAACAGAAATGTTACTATAGTTATATTACAACAGAAATGTTACTATAAATGTTACTATAGTTATATTACAACAGAAATGTTACTATAGATATATTTCTACAGAAATGATACTATAGTTATATTACAACAGAAATATTTCTACAGAAATGTTACTATAGATATATTACTACAGAATGTATATGTATAAGAAAGAAATAATATATATATAGATATATTTCTACAGAAATGTTGCTGTGGAATATTACAACAAAATTGTTCCTACAAAAATATTACTAAAAAAATTTCATCTTTATTTGTTCAAATTTCAGTGAGATTTCCAGACCTAGATAGATGTTTGATCTATTTTATAATTGATATTTCATTGTTTGTCAGCAAAATGTAGCTTTCTGATTCATCAATTATTCTTTTCATTACTTGATGAAAAAACAATCTGCCCACTTGATAATGATTGAAGGAGTCAATGGCAACAGGCCACCTTGCGACGGACGTCTTGGAACTCCATTTTTTGTATGAATGGAATAATTGTTTACCTGGCATGTAGATCGCTGTCATTCAATGATGTAAAGAAAAACGGACAACATAACGAAATATCAAAATATCTTACACATTTCTGTTTGGAAAGTGACGGGCCCATTCATGAATTAAATTTGAATGACTGAAAATACCATGAATTTGCTGTCAGTGGCATTACATTATGTCACGCAAGCTGTTATGTGTAGTGAAATAATCCTTCATGAACTTATCAAATGTGTACATCAATGTGTTATTCTTGGTTTTGAACCCTACCTGAGAAATAGATTATAAGCTTTGATAGGAATGCTTTTCTTATTTCAAGCTGGTAAGAAAGAATAAATTTTTTGCAAACTTATCATGAATGTATTCATTCAGTTTGCAAAAATAAAAAGAAAATAAAAAATATTCATATCAAAGCTTAATAAACTTCAGTAGAAATTGTAGCTGATGTACAGTATACATGGATATTTCTTTCCATGGAAACTCCAAAGGTTCACAGAAACTTTGCTAAATACTTCTTAATACATTTATACCACATCCCATCCTGACCATCAACAAATTCCCTCCTAACCATCAACATGTCCCCTCCTAACCATCAACATGTCCCCTCCTAGCCATCAACATGTCCCCTCCTAGCCATCAACATGTCCCCTCCTAGCCATCAACATGTCCCCTCCTAGCCATCAACATGTCCCCTCTTAACCCTCAACATATCCCCTCCTAACCATCAACATGTCCCCTCCTAACCATCAACATGTCTCCTCCTAACCCTCAACATATCCCCTCCTAACCATCAACACATCCCCTCCAAACCATCAACATGTCCCCTCCTAACCATCAACATGTCCCCTCCTAACCATCAACATGTCCCCTCCTAACCATCAACATGTCCCCTCCTAACCATCAACACATCCCCTCCTAACCATCAACATGTCCCCACCTTACCATCAACATGTCCCCTCCTAACCATCAACATCTTCCCTCCTAACCATCAACATGTCCCCTCCTAACCCTCAACATATCCCCTCCTAACCATCAACATGTCCCCTCCTAACCATCAACATGTCCCCTCCTAACCATCAACATGTCCCCTCCTAACCATCAACATGTCCCCTCCTAACCATTAATTACCATCAACATGTCCCCTCCTATGTCCCCTCCTGACCATCAACATGTCTCCTCCAAACCATCAACATGTTCCTTCCTAACCATCAACACATCCCCTCCTAACCATCAACATGTCCCCTCCTAACCATCAACATGTCCCCTCCTAACCATCAACATGTCCCCTCCTAGCCATCAACATGTCCCCTCCTAACCATCAACATATCCCCTCCTAACCATCAACATGTCCCCTCCTAACCATCAACACATCCCCTCCTAACCATCAACATGTCCCCTCCTAACCATCAACACATCCCCTCCTAACCATCAACACATCCCCTCCTAACCATCAACACATCCCCTCCTAACCGTCAACATGTCCCCTCCTAGCCATCAACATGTCCCCTCCTAGCCATCAACATGTCCCCTCTTAACCCTCAACATATCCCCTCCTAACCCTCAACATGTCCCCACCTTACCATCAACATGTCCCCTCCTAACCATCAACATCTTCCCTCCTAACCATCAACATGTCCCCTCCTAACCATCAACATGTCCCCTCCTAATCATCAACATGTCCCCTCCTAACCATCAACATGTCCCCTCCTAGCCATCAACATGTCCCCTCCTAACCCTCAACATGTCCCCACCTTACCATCAACATGTCCCCTCCTAACCATCAACATCTTCCCTCCTAACCATCAACATGTCCCCTCCTAACCATCAACATGTCCCCTCCTAACCATCAACACATCCCCTCCTTACCATCAACATGTCAGTTATGGTGTTCCTCTATTCTATTGTATCAATTAAGTATTTGTAAGTATAAATTGAGTGGATACTAGGCCCCCTATATATAAGTACCTGAATGTGTATATATGATAATTTCATTTACTGAAAACATGTTATCAAACAGGAATATTTGCAAGTCACTTACCTTGCAAAATAAAGGTGCATGTTTATCAATATTATGACTTAAAACCGTTTGTGGTTACTGACTTCCTAAATGCATGACTAAATTGTCGATATTAATTAGCATGATATGTGTGCATGTGACATGCTGTTTGTTTCGTCTAAGTTTGATAAAATAAATAAAAGCTACTAGTTGTATTGACCAAAGCTGAGACTATAAATTAATTTAATAATTAAAGATATACTATGATTGGTTAGAAGTGTTATTGATCATTTTAGGTCAAATTTTACGAAAGATTAAAAGTTGTGGTAATGAAGGTTTTCTGTAGAGACAACTCAGTATGTTTAAGCTTTTCTTTCTTTTTTTTTTCCAACTATTTGACAAAATTTGGAAATTTTTATTTATCAGATCATATTGTTTCTTAATTGTATAAGTAAAATATTTTGATTAAGAAACTATATTGGGACCTTGGACTTAAAACAACCAACATTAAATTAAACCCGCAATAAACTCCTGTCTGGTAGTAAGCCTTGCTATATCTATTGCTGTTTAGGAAAATTTCATTGCCCTGTTAGGACTTTGAAGCAGGGTCTGTATGCTGGTCCCTGGTCTTATTGAAGGACACATATTCTACTACCTCAGTTTATTCGGGCTGTCACATAATTTGTTTGTAATTTTCATCTACAGAAAAGAAGGAGGTAAGCAGTAGAACAAGTAGCCGTGCTGCCAAACGTGAAACCAAGGAGCCAGCGAGTCGTGCTTCATCTGTGGCAGAGCAGCTTCTCACTGAGAATGACAGGGGAGACCAACAGAAGTCGTGGACACTGGATCACGTGACCGAAGTGGTGTATCTGGCAACACGGGTTCAGATGACTGAGAAGATGGAATCAGCACTGAAGGAGTTGGAAGGAGGCAATAAGGATAGCCTACAGGTAAAACGTCTCTCATTGACAGGATTGGAAACTGCTGTTTTGGGGAATTTTTAAAAACTTTTTAAAAATTTTAAAAATTTGAATAAACTTTTTCAGGAAACTTATTAATTAAATGTGTTTGAGAAATGATGGAAACTGATATTGCATCTTTAACCAAAGTTAGGAGGACAAATATTTATTTTCCACACTTGGTTATTTCTGTTGACTCAGCAATTGATGATAGAGATATACAAACATATAATTATCTTTATTCTGTATGACATGATATTAGGTCATACAGCCTGCATAGACTTGTATTTTAACTCAAGCTATTGTTTAGAAATACAAATACACTGTTACAAGACTTGTACTTGTATACGACATAATTGTGTACTTCAAATTTATATATAAACATTTTCCTTTTTTGTGTGCCAGAGTAATAAGTATGGTATAGTGAGTTGCATTTTACTATTTGCTTGCAAATTTTCTTATATGTGTGTAACAGCGGTCGTTTTTCATCTCAATGCCTCCGCTAGGAATCGAACCCGGGACACCTGACTTACTAGTCTGACACTCAACCAATCGAGCTTAAGAGAAGTTCTCCCTAGCCGAGTGTTGTATTGTGGCTAGTATTTTACCAGGGTTACATATGAATAACGGAAAACAAGGTGACATGATGAACAGTCAGTAAAATTTATTTTCCATCGACAATTCTTTTCCTATCATTTACAGAGTGCCTTACAGAAAGTGAACCAGAGTATTCATGCAACTACCGTCCTACTGAAGGGTCTAGAGGGGGAGCGTGAGACCAAAGGTCGTAACGAGGTCAGCGAAGGAGGTATGCTAGATATAAAACTGTCAATTAATGATATTGTATATGATATTAAAATGTTTCGTGACAGTATTGTGAAATTTATCATTACTGTAAGGGTGCTGCTCTCTTGTAGGTCGTTCTGCTAGGGAGGGTGACAAAGAGGAGTTCTCAGAGTCAGCATCAGTGGCAGGAGCACGCAGTAGTTATGCTGCGTCATTGACAGGCGCGTCACGTAAGGGGTCAACCTTAGATGTGGGTGGCGGTGAAACAGCACGGACACCCATTCCAGAGGAGGAAGGGTCCACCAAAGGGGACGAGCAGTCCTGTAAGTGTGGCTTGGTAGTGGTTAACCGGCAATGTCACTCCTGATCCCTGTCACATCCTAGTCAACTGTCCCACCCTGATCACAGTCACAGCCTAGTCAACTGTCCCACCCTGATCACAGTCACAGCCTAGTCAACTGTCCCACCCTGATCACAGTCACAGCCTAGTCAACTGTCCCACCCTGGTCCCAGTCACATTCTGGTTAAAGTTTCACTCTTGTCCCTGTCCCACCTAGGTCCCAGTCACATTCTGGTTAAAGTTTCACTCTTGTCCCTGTCCCACCTAGGTCCCAGTCACATTCTGGTTAAAGTTTATCTCTTGTCTCCGTCCCACCCAGGTCCCAGTCACATTCTGGTTAAAGTTTCCCTCTTGTCTCTGTCCCACCCAGGTCCCAGTCACATTCTGGTTAAAGTTTCACTATTGTCCCTGTCCCACCTAGGTCCCAGTCACATTCTGGTTGAAGTTTCACTCTTGTCCCTGTCCCACCTAGGTCCCAGTCACATTCTGGTTAAAGTTTCACTATTGTCCCTGTCCCACCTACATCCCGGTCACATTCTGGTTAAAGTTTCACTCTTGTCTCTGTCCCACCCAGGTCCCAGTCACAATCTGATTAAAGTTTCACTCTTGTTTCTGTCCCACCCTTGTCCCAGTCACACCCTATTCTATTTTATAGGAGTCTCACCCTGGTCACAGTTACACTCTGATAACAGTCACATCCTAATTACACTGTCATGCCTTGGCTGAATATCTACCTTAATTCTTGTCTTTCACCTATGGTGTACAAGTACGTATTTAATATACTGTAAAACGTAACACTAACAAAATCATAGAATGCAATACTTACCACATTTAATAACTGGTTATGTCAAGTCCATATACTCCATATATATATGTATAACAGTTTTGGGCCCATGGTAAATTTACTCAAACCCTGTGCACAATATTTTCTGTATTATATGATGAATCATGTGATGTGACTGGCAGTTAATGGCTCATTGAAACCAATTAAACAATAACTAATATCATTATCAATGCATAATTTTCATCACAAGCAATCAGAATTAGAATTTTAAAAATGGTATAAATCCATATTGTTGTAAAGGTTTGTACTGAAGCATTAAAACCTCATGCTGATTAGTCCTCATCATGAAAGGTCACTATGGTGTATGTGAGTTGTTGTTGTATGAAGTGTTACAGTCCACAGGATGTGAGTTGTTGTTGAGCATTTCGTGTAGATGGTGTTAACATTTTAATAAGTATATAAAACCTGTTTATGCTGATTGATATGCAGCCCTGATGGAGCCCCAGACCCTGGAACCAGTAGATACTATGAACATTCTTGCAGCGCCCCCCATTACCACATACAGTAAGAAAGAAGAGACCAAGGAGGAGGCTCCACAAGGGGAGACTGCAGATATGAAGCTAATGTTGTTCCCTAGTCAGATACAGAAGCTTACCTCCCTTCTTGCTCTTCTCGCACATGTACGTGACTTCCTGGAGAGAATGATTGAAGCTGACGACACAAATGCTGCATCAGGATTTGACTGGCGATCACACCTACGTTTTTATTTTAGTAAAGACAACAGGGCAGTCAGTGTCAAAGTAAGTACAACGTTTTTTAGCCCCATATTCAACGTTTATATTTGACATATGTATCATTTTATATGATTTAGGCGAATTAAAAAAGTCTGCTTGAGCACAAAATCTATGCTTGAGCATGAGAATGGTTTCATGAATACAGGCAGATGTCAGAAAAAAAATTGGATACTAAACTCACGGTAGTGGTAATATATGTTGTTAACTTTAAATGACAAGACGATATTTCTGGTTCTGTTTGATTTAAACATATATTCTGTTTACAGACGCTTGACTCACAGTTTGACTATGGTTATGAGTACATTGGCTCCAGCCCAAGGGAAGTAATCACTCCTCTCACAGAGAGAGTCTTTGTATCCCTCACACAGACAGTCAAGGCTCACATGGGTGCCATGTGTGTTGGACCTATGGTAAGTAAGGGGAGATAAGTGCTATAAACAAAGTGGATATTTTCAATTTTTTCAGTATCGTCAGTCTAGTATTAATTTTGTTTACAGCAACATCAGCGTTGTTCCGAACTGCTTTGTTGATTGCGTTCATAATGACAGTAAGTTTTATTTGAATGTTATCTGAAGGTCACACACTGGCTATCATGACTATTTATAGGAGTCACTTGTATTTACAGGATAGTGGTAAGTTTGAGCTTGTCCATGAGTTAGCCCGATGCCTTGGTTACCCCATGTACAAGTTCAACTGTACATCCACCATGGACTACACTCAGCTGCAGGACATATTCCGTGGCATGGCCTCTACAGGGTGCTGGGTGTGTTTCAATAACATCAGTCATCTAACACCTGCTGTCCTCAGTGTGTACTCTCAGCTCATCTCGGCAGTTATGGGTGCCCTCCGAGCAGGCAAGGCAGCTGTACACCTTCAGTCTGATGACATACAGCTGAATGCAGCAGGGGCTTGCTTTGCTCTTACTGATAGTGCAGTACAGGTAACTCAATCAGGTTTCTCAATGTCTCTTCTATCATTTTTAGTCCATAGTGAAACAAAATCAAATTACTGTTGATAGTTTTGCCCCCAAAAAAGTTTTATCTTTAATGTTTTAAATGCACTCCTGTTTATTTGACATAAGTATGTGGTATTGTGAGGTACATGTGATAAAAATTATATGGCAATTTGTTCCTCTCCATTGTGAGGTATTTATTGCAAAAGTTTGATAACCTGTTCCTATCTAGCACAAGATATTTGTGATAAAAGCATGATAAGTTGTACCTCTCCATTGTGAAGTGACAGAAGTATAATAACTTGTTTCTCTCCATTGTGAGGCAACAGAAGTATGATAACTTATGCCTTTCCATTACGCGATATTTGTGACAAAAGTATGACAACTTGTTCCTCTCCATTTTGAGTTGACAGAAATATGATAACCTGTTCCTCTCCATTATGAGGTATATGTATATGTGACAGAAGTTTGATAATCTCTTCCTCTCCAGGTACAGCCAGGAAACCCTGAGAAGTTGTTGCTATACTCCTCATCCACTGCTGCTATCCCTGACTACATCATGGTCCAATTCCGTACAATCTCTGTTCTGCAGCCTGACCTTCACCTTGCCCTAGAGGTCATGTTATCCAGCCAAGGTCAGGATCATTAACATAATTTATTGAAATAAAACACTGTAATGTGAAAATAAAAAAAAAGTTACAAGTGGTTTATAAGATGGTAAAAACAGTATTGATAACAATGCTATTTTTAGATCACAGAATAACTTGAAAGAGTTATTGATAATTCTCATAAACTTTACAGGTTTCGTGTCAGCTCGTGCATTAGCTAAGAAGACAATGACGCTGTATCAGCTGTGCAGGAAATTGTTGGGAACAAATGTATTCATCACAGAAAATGTCATCCTGGGTAGGTAAATGAAAGGTGTAGGACCAGTGTGTCCATCACAGAAAATGTCATTCTGGGTAGGTAAATGATAGATGTAGGACCAGTGTGTCCATCACAGAAAATGTCACCCTGGGTAGGTAAATGATAAGTGTAGGACCAGTGTGTCCATCACAGAAAATGTCATCCTGGGTAGGTAAATGATAGGTGTAGGACCAGTGTGTCCATCACAGAAAATGTCATCCTGGGTAGGTAAATGGTAGGTGTAAGACCAGTGTGTCCATCACAGAAAATGTCACCCTGGGTAGGTAAATGATAGGTGTAGGACCAGTGTGTCCATCACAGAAAATGTCATCCTGGGTAGGTAAATGGTAAGTGTAAGACCAGTGTGTCCATCACAGAAAATGTCACCCTGGGTAGGTAAATGATAGGTGTAGGACCAGTGTGTCCATCACAGAAAATGTCACCCTGAAATAATCAATTTTGTAATTGATCCTGACCTGTCTTTTGTCATGTAGGGTCAGATGTAAACCATGGCCGTGGAGGCTGGAGTATGAAGACCCTAAAGGGGCTGGTGTCAGAGGCTGGCGCATACATGGAGAAATCTGGGGAACAGGGTGAGTACTTAGGAATTATACTCCTTTTCATTTGTTTGAATATTATCAGCATTTTATGTATTTTTCACAATTTGAAAATCATCATTCCTTCTTTCTCCAATACGAAAAAAGATGTTTTTGTTTCTGATTGCTGTCTAGTTGGTGATATTTGGATTTAATTTAAGTTTGTTTATGGTCATTTTACAGTTTTTGAACATCTTAAGAAATGAAGTTACTAGTTCTGTTTGATTTCTGCTGATGATATCCAAGTAATGAAGATTTGTCATTTGTGAATAATGGCTGTAAAATGTTTGATTGCAGAGAGGTTAATGTAGAAAATCTTGCACTGAAATCCTTGTTTGAAGTCATCTTTCCTTCTCCAACAAAGCATCTGAGACTAATAAGAGATGTTTTTAGGATACTGTCATCAATCTTCTGATATGTTAATGGTGGTGTGATACACTAATTATTTCTATAGCTGTAGAAATATGTATTGAAATAATGAGACTAACCATTTTTCTGACATTGTTTCAGATAAGGAAGATCAAGTAGAAAAACAAGACCAAGAAAATGTAGAGAAAGGTAAGATAGTTTTAGACTTAAGAATAACATTGTAATATGTTGGAACAGCTCTGGTCCCATGTCCTGAAACAGGTCTGGTCCCATGTCCTGAAACAGCTCTGGTCCCATGTCCTGAAACAGTGCTGGAACCATGTCCTGAAACAGCTCTGGTCTTATGTCCTGAAACAGCTCTGGTCTCATGTCCTGAAACAGCTCTGGTCCCATGTCCTGAAACAGCTCTGGTCTCATGTCCTGAAACAGCTCTGGTCTCATGTCCTGAAACAGCTCTGGTCCCATGTCCTGAAACAGCTCTGGTCCCATGTCCTGAAACAGTGCTGGAACCATGTCCCGATGAAAGCTTTGGTACCAGGCCCTGAAACAGCTCCAGCTTTGGTACCAGGCCCTGAAACAGCTCCAGTACCATGTCCTGATGAAAGCTTTGGTACCATGTCCTGTAAAATGCTTTGGTTCCATTCCCTGAAAAAGCTCTGGTTCCATGCCCTGAAAAAGCTTTGGTTCTATGCCCTGAAACAGCTCTGTCTCATGTCCTGAAACAGCTTTGGTCCAATATCCTAAAAACACTCTTGTCAAGTGTCCTGAACAGCTCTTGTCAAGTGTCCTGAAACAGCTCTTGTCTAGTGTCCTGAAACAGCTCTTGATAAGTGTCCTGAAACAGCTCTTGTCTAGTGTCTTGAAACAGCTCTTGTCGAGTGTCCTGAAACAGCTCTTGTCAAGTGTCCTGAAACAGCTCTTGTCTAGTGTCCTGAAACAGCTCTTGTCGAGTGTCCTGAACAGCTCTTGTCAAGTACAGCTCTTGTCTATTGCCCTGAAGCAACTCTTGTCTAGTGTCCTGAACAGCTCTTGTCTAGTGTCCTGAAACAGCTCTTGCCTAATGTCCTGAAACAGCTCTTGTAAAGTGTCCTGAACTGCTCTGGTCCTGTGGCTTGAAACATGAAACAGCTCTTGTCAAGTGTCCTGAAACAGCTCTTGTCAAGTGTCCTGAAACAGCTCTTGTCTAGTGTCCTGAAACAACTCTGATCCTGTGTCCTGAGACAGCTCTGGTCTCATGTCCTGGGTCTACCATAATTAATTTTTTGATAGGGTTTATATATTAAACCCTGCTATTTCATCTATGTTTACCAAAATGTTTTTTTTTTTATTTCCTGATGTCTGTCTCCTGCCATTACACCAGAGTATGGGTGTTTTTGTTTTAAGGTGATGAAGTGATCCCTGAGTCCAAACTTTTGCTGGAGGAGAAGTCCCTGGTATTGGCGATTAGAGACACGTTTCTGCCACGAATGAAGGGAAGAGATGCCAGTGTTTTTGGGACCCTTGTGTTGGACACCTGGCCCAATGTGGAGGTCCCCATGGTGTTTGGCGGGGAGGAGGACATGTTACCAAAACCACCCCAGTCTCGAGCAAGTTCCGGCAAAGGGACATCCTCCCGTGCCAAGACTGCCAAAAGTCAAGACTCTATGAGGTCTCTCAAAGGTAAGAGAGAATTTATTCAATATATTTGCATTGTGTTCGGTTCTCCATCTTTTTCAAATTATAATGAAAAATTGAAATTAAAAACATAGAAAAAATTAATAATGAAAGTTTGAATAACAGGATTAAACCAATAATTAGGAAATGTAACAACATGGCAAAGTAAAATTTGGAGACCAAGAGATGAAGACAAATAGTTACACATTATATTGATAATAATCTCAAGTAAAACAAATTTTCAAATTAAACAAGAAATATTCGACTCAAACTTATTACTTTTTCTACTGGATTGTTGCTTCTCTCAACAATCTGTCTAACAATGGCCATCTTTAGAAACAAACGTTATAATTCTGTTGACGGACAGGTTAAAGATCGTACAAATGATGTCATACTTTTGCGAGATTGATATCCGTGTAGTATTCATTTAACAATCACCGTGACAACATATTTTAAGTTGTATGACTTTGTCTACTGCTATATACTGACTACATCATGGTAAGTTCTCATTCCTGCTCCTTACAATACTGCATGGTTTCATTTTGCAATATAACGCTTAATTTTCTTTGCAGAACAGCATTTTTTATATGTCTGACTACTGTCTTATGAGTGTGAAATGTACCACTTGATTTTGCAGGACTTTGTATATATTTGTCAGATTAGTTGATTTAATGTGTTTAATTTTTTTTTTTTTTTATGTTTTAGGGTTTTCATATGAGTTTAAAATATTAAGTATGTATTTATGATAAGGAGTAGTTTAGCTGTATCAGACCCAAATTGAGCGCACTGTTAGACAGGGTATTCAACTTCTTTTCACAATGGTGTTTATTGTACTCTACACACTCAGAAAAACAAAACAAAAAAGATGAATCAACAGAAATGTTTTAAGTGTTCCTTGACTAATGAAAATAATCACATCATAAGCTTGGGAAAAAAACCCAATAAAATTGTGAAAATAAGTTGGAAACACATCACTGAGACGTTATTTAGGATATAATAAAGGACAGGCTTAAGGCATATTTATACAGTCTCTCAGTAACAAATCCTGCCTAGTGACAAGCTTTCGTCAGACACTGACTCAAGCTTTATAGTATTATTTTAATGTGTTTTAGAACACTTAATACAATTTGGATCACTTTGGATTGTTGATGGGTTGAACTGTATAGATATATCTGTACTATAAATAGATTATGCACTTTATATGAATATGTAATTAATTACACCTGTAGACATAAGTTCCCAAGCAGCTAGTCTTACTCATATACTGTAAACTAGATAGATGATGTTGGCAAAACATAAATAGTTCAGGATTTACTGTTTGTTACTGACAGAAGTTGTCTGGGTCCTTAATTTACTGTTTGTTACTGACAGAAGTTGACTGGTTCAGTAATTTACTGTTTGTTACTGACAGAAGTTGACTGGTTCAGTAATTTACTGTTTGTTACTGACAGAAGTTGACTGGTTCAGTAATTTACTGTTTGTTACTGACAGAAGTTGACTGGTTCAGTAATTTACTGTTTGTTACTGACAGAAGTTGACTGGTTCCTTAATTTAATGTTTGTTACTGACAGAAGTTGACTGGTTCAGTGATTTACTATTTGTTACTGACAGAAGTTGACTGGTTCCTTAATTTACTGTTTGTTACTGACAGAAGTTGACTGGTTCAGTGATTTACTGTTTGTTACTGACAGAAGTTGACTGGTTCCTTAATTTACTGTTTGTTACTGACAGAAGTTGAATTGTTCAGTAATTTACTGTTTGTTACTGACAGAAGTTGACTGGTTCAGTAATTTACTGTTTGTTACTGACAGAAGTTGACTGGTTCAGTAATTTACTGTTTGTTACTGACAGAAGTTGACTGGTTCAGTAATTTACTGTTTGTTACTGACAGAAGTTGACTGGTTCAGTAATTTACTGTTTGTTACTGACAGAAGTTGACTGGTTCAGTGATTTACTGTTTGTTACTGACAGAAGTTGACTGGTTCAGTAATTTACTGTTTGTTACTGACAGAAGTTGACTGGGTCCTTAATTTACTGTTTGTTACTGACAGAAGTTGACTGGTTCAGTGATTTACTGTTTGTTATTGACAGAAATTGACTGGTTCATGTTTGTTATTGGTAGAAATTGACTGGTTCATGTTTGTTATTGACAGAAATTAGCTGGTTCATGTTTGTTATTGACAGAAATTGACTGGTTCATGTTTGTTATTGACAGAAATTGACAGGTTCAGTGTTTGTAAACTCCAGGTTCCATCTCGGTTATGTTTTTACTTTCCACTGGATGTAGGATCCCGTAGCTTATGAGTAATATTCACCCTGATTGCTGATGTTTTAGATAGAGTAATATTTTAGCTGTTAGTATGACTTTGAGCGTACAATATTATGGATATATCATCTCCACTGCATGACCTGCACAGATTTCATGTGTGATATATAAAGTAGAAGCTTGTAGTAAAATTATTCATGGATATAGTCTCCTGGTATAATTAAGATGTACAAACATTTTCTATATACCATCAATTCTGGAACATAACCAGTTAAGATTTACTCTCAAAAAATGCTTGAAACTAATCTTATTTATGATGAATTTTCAATAGTTTTACAGAGAAATGTTACAATTTTTTGCTGACAATATGTTCTTAACAAACAACACAGGGCTAATTTTGATCATTGGAATTCTTCAAAATTCCATCCTAGGTATTGTAGCGCTATTTAAATGATAAAGAGAAGGAGCTAACAGTCTTGTTTAGGTGGATTTGGAACATTTTCATATTCATGGAATGATACTTTGATCATTCAGATGCCTTTAAACTTGTACTTAATACCTTAAAAATATTGACCATGGTACAAATAGTGAAACAACCATGGATGTAAGTTATTGAAGCTGAAAGTGGTATCACTGAGAATATGTGAAGGATTTGTATATAGGTAATTTGGAATCTTTTTCAGACTCTATCAACCTCAATACTCCTGTAGTGGCAATGGCTCGCTCCTCTGCACAACGATTCCAGGCAGTAGGTGATCCCAACCAAAACCAGAACCTTGAGGACATGCATGATGCTATTGCCGTGGCAACGGGTGAGCTGGGATTGTTACCTGGTGTGGCCTTCCAGGCTCGTGTAGCTCAGTTGTCACAGCTCAACGCAGCTCATCAGGCGGTAAGTACAGCAGTAAAATCACCAGGAAGGAATATAAACCCAACAGGCGAAAAATCAACTCAATGTTTTTATCATCAGATGCTGGGAAATCCAGTTTGAAGTGCACACAAGTCCAATCTTTGACCATCAGTGTTATCCCTCACTGGTTAATGTATATGTATGAAACTGTCTTTACTAGCTGTTGTCAATTTGCTACAAGTCACTCATTCAATGGAGTTAGAAGCATGCAACCTTACATGGCATTTAGATAACGACATCATGGTATCGTGTAGTAAGACCTGTATACATTTTGTGTAGATATTTGTGGTGGGGCCTCCAGGCTGTGGAAAGAGTGAGTGTATAAAGACATTCGCTGTGGCAGAGCGTGAACGCGGGAAGACCATTAGCGTTCACACCATGTTCACCAAGGCAGTCGAATCAGAAGAACTGATGGGCTACTGGGACCCAAAAACTAAGTATGTACAGATCTATCAAAGACATGTAAATCTTCAGAACCATCAAAGACATGTAAATATAGAGAACCATCAAAGACATGTAAATGTTAAGAACCATCAAAGACAATGTAAATATTCAGAACCATTAAAGACTTGTAAATCTTCAGAACCAGCAAAGACATGTAAATATTCAGAACCAGCAAAGACATGTAAATATTCAGAACTATCAAAGACATGTAAATATTCAGAACCTTCAAAGACATGTAAATATAGAGAACCATCAAAGACATGTAAATATTTAGAACCATAAAAGACATGTAAATCTTCAGAATGGAGAAATTTGAACCTTATTGATACCATTTTTAATTTTGGCATCAGTGGAGTACGTCAGCAATCCTGAGGTAAGTTAATGACAATATACTATAGTCAGTCTCTAAATTATGAATAGAATTTGGAATTCCTATTTAACTAAACATAAGCTGTTCAATTTTACATTGCTATGTTTTAATCATATGACATGTAGTTATACTTTAATGTGTTTTTCAGGGAATGGAAGGATGGCTTGTTTGCCTCACTTCTCAGGAAACTCTGCATTCAGCCCCCGAGCATGAACTATGACTTCAACAGCAAACCTGCTATGAAGATTGTCCAGCTGGATGGAGAGGTAAGAAGACATACAGATCTAATGCTCCATAAGGAACAACAGCTTTGTTCCTTGACATATTTGCTTCAATTTGAAATAATTACTCTGAAATTATAGAGATACAGGTTCAGAAAGATTTTGTGAAACATTTCAGTACAATGTACAATCTGCATCCAGTTAGTTACCTTCACCAGACAAATTAAGTGTATGTACACAAAGCTTTCAAATACAGAGGATGACAAGACAGTTACCTACACTTCAAGAAAATAATGCAAACAGCACATGAAATGACAGTCAGAATAATGTATCAGTGTTTTGATTTTGTCTTGTTGTTACTTGTATTAGGCTGATGTAGGACAAATGGAATTACTGGGAGCTTTCCTCAACAATGATGGATCTGTTGTCCTAGGTAACAATGAAAGAATGGTCATTCCTGACACGACTCGCTTCTTCTGGGAGGTAAGTTCTCAAAACAAATAGCAACTTTGTAAGGGGTTATGCATCTGTTTATATATATATATGAATGTAGGGCAATAAATATTTCTGATGATAAGAAAAAACAAGATCATATGTTCTGCCTTGGCCTGAGGAAGCCCTAAAAAAGGCATCTTGTTTTGTGTTCTTGTTGGGTTTTAGATTGCAAGGACTCGTTTGTTTTCTATTTTTTATGATGTACATGTAAGTATAGTATATTTTTCTATTCAATGCTATAACCATTAATGATTCTAATACCACTATCAGTTTTGTATAATTGAAATAACCATGTCTTGTACATAATTTGATTCCAGCTGGAGACGGTGGGACACATGAGTCCTGCCCTGCTAGCCAATGTTGCCATCCTCAACATGTCAATGCTGGATGTGGGTTGGAAGCTGCTACTGGTGCAATGGCTGGAGCGCCGTCCAGAGGCTGACCGTGAGCTGCTGTCTGGGTTCTGTGATGTGTATGTTCAGAAAACAGTTGACTACCTTACAGAGTGCTGCCAGCCCCACATGCTTGGTGGGGTGAAACATAATGGACCGCAGTACAAACGTGTTATACCTCACTCCACTGAGAACATGATCACCACGTTTTGTACACTGCTCGAGGTTTGTAACACTGCCGAACACTTACCTGCCAAAGCTCTTCAGTAAATAAGAGAATACAAAAATATATACTTTTTTCTCTTCAAACAAGATGTCCTCAATGTTTACTCTGACTCACCATAATATGTAAGACCGATGCTATTGTATATTTCTAGACACCTGTCATTGACTGTGACTCATCATTATATATAAGACAGATGATGTTGTATATTTCTAGACACCTGTCATTGTCTGTGACTCATCATTATATATAAGACAGATGCTGTTGTATATTTCTAGACACCAGTCGTTGACCGTGACTCATCATTATATATAAGACAAGCTGTTGTATATTTCTAGGCACTTGTCCATTCCAATCCAGACCTTAGTGATTTAGAATATGAGCGTTACTTCAACTTTGCAATCATCTGGGCATTTACTGGTACACTGGAGGTAGAACATCGAGAAAACTTCAGTCAGTGGTGGAAAGTGGAATTCAACCAGTACATAGAGTACCCAGCTGAGGGCACGGTGAGAAACATGATATATGACTTGTGTTGGATAATTTTTTCTCAGAATCAAACTTACCATATGAAATTTAGAAATCAATGGGTATATTAGTGTCTTTATTGTATAGATGGTGTCCATGTGTGAGTCAGTGATACAGATTAGATTTCTCACTTTACTAGACTAATATGATGACTGTATGAAATTCTGTAGGTGTTTGACTACTTTGTGGACAATGAGAGTCATGAGTTTACCCGCTGGTGTGACAGTATGAGTAACTACAGTGGTGACCCCCATTCTGGCATCTCGTCAGAAGCCTTTGTACACACAGTACCGATAGAGGTAAGTGATAAAGTGCAATTTTGAGAATCAATGAGAACTCAAACAAATTAAAATTAAACAAATTGATTTGAATATATATTTCAAAACCAATACTTTCATAGATATTTAAGATCTATTTTTAATCATTTAGCTGGGTTTTTTTTCGATAAAATAATGTGTTTTAGGACATTGAACAAGCCAGAGTTGGCACCCAACAGCTTAGGATTCTTTGTTGAAATAAGTGGCAGAATTTCTTTAAATGAATTTTATATAATGATGTTACTGTTTCAGCAACTGATGTACATTTTGGGCACTCTATCAGACTATGGGAAACCTGTTGTGCTAGTCGGGGAGAACGGGTGCGGGAAAACTGCAATCATCAATGAGAGAATTCGTACTGTGTGCTCAGGCGAAGTGGCGGAGGTTCTCTCCCTTACTGTACAGGCTAATAGGTAAATTCTACAGGAATGAATCATAAGTAAGAGTATCCTAGATCATATTTAAAGACATTTATTGACTGGTGTGTATAATGAAAATGTATGAATTTGAAGTCGAAAAGGTTACGACTAAAAAGCAAAACAAGTGAATGACCAGTGTAGTAAAGTAAATTCTGGTGATATGTACATAAGGTCAGTTTATAATGATGGTGCTATGTCCAGGTTCACCAACGCTCGTCTGCTGTATGACCGTCTGGATGGACGACTTGAGTGGAAACATGGGCGTACATATGTCCCTAAGGGTAACAAGCGTCTCCTTTGTTTAGTGGATGACATCAACTTATCGCAGGTATGTCTTCATCTCTGTTCTTGTCTTGGTTGATAATCCTAGATTTTTTATCAGAAATGTCCATTTCATTGAAAACTTGCATAGATCCAAAGAAAGACTGACAACAAACATGTTTGATGTTAAACCAGCCAAACATACCATAGGATACCAGTATATAGGTTCAGTGTGTTCTGTCATACTTTATAATTATAAATCAGGTGCCTCTATTGAGACTGGAAAAAAATATGATAAATGTATTTCTTAAATTTTGTAGTGCTATATTAGGTTTTATTACAGCATAAGTGCTTTACAAACATCGAGAACGTATATGTGACTGCTACAATAGATTTAAACACTTGAACAGTACAAAAACAATTATCATACTGATGTAACGTGATTATACTGACGTAACGTGATTATACTGACGTAACGTGATTATACTGATGTAACGTGATTATACTGATGTAACGTGATTATACTGATGTACCATGATTATTCTCCAGGTTGACAAATATGGTCACCAGACAGCGATAGAGTTGGTTAGGGAGCACATTGATGATGGAGGTTTCTACAACCAAGACACTCACGCTTGGCGTTATGTGAAGAATGTCACCTATGTCAGCACCATCAACCCACACACTACAGCCAATGTGCCTGCCATCAGCCAGCGGTTCTTGCGACACTTTGCCGTGTTTGGCTGTCCCTACCCGACCAGTTCTGACCTGCAGACAATCTTTTCAACTCTCCTGCATACACATTTTATAACTCCAGAAACCTCTAGTTCTGCAAATCTTGCTGGAGGACATCATGGCCATGATGAAAAGGTAATTATTGTAGCCAAATGACAACTTCAATCTATCATATAGCAGATTATTATCAGTGTGTGTGTGTGTGTGTGTGTGTGTGTGTGTGTGTGTGTGTGTGTGTGCTATCTTAGCCTGAAAGTCTACTGAGTTGCCTCCCTTACCTTAGCCTGACAGTCTACTGAGTTACCTCCCTTACTTCTTTTATTCAGCATTTGCATTGAATAACAGATTCTATTTTTGCAGTTATGTTGATGATGGTGACTTGTCACAATGTTTTGTCTGAGACATTGTATGTATGCAATGTCTCCATTCAATTATATGTGTTGTCTATTCTGATGTTAGAAATTTCTGGATTATGTTCAGCCTTTGATGGCCATCGACAATAGCCCAGTAACATCTGAGCAGACAGTACATAAATCAAAATAAAGACAGGGCTTTAGTACTGAATCATGGATGGAACACAGTTTTAGGTGTCCGCAGGTTCCTCAAGTAGATAAACAATTAGACAACAAAAAACACAACACATGAGTATATTCTACAATCAACACATGCTTGTGGTGTGTGTCCTTGACCATAAAATGGTTTTGTATTATTTTATATTTTTTTTATTTTTCTTTCCGGGATAACCCGCAGAAAAGGTTAAAACGAAAATTCCATTAACAAAATATAAGTAAAATGTAATCGTGAACTGACAAACAAACCCCAATGACCTTAGTGTGACTTTGTCTTGATGATCCACACACCTATAAATGATAGGATGTGTCTTGTTTCTCAGTTCTCTGGTCAGCACAGGGCATAGTTAGTTGGCATTTGAGCCAGTGACCCAATTAACAATGAACCAGTTTTATTGCATTGAAATTTGAACTTTGACCCAGGCCCAAAACCAACAGAAAGAGGAAGAAGATGCTATGAAGAGACTTCTGTCCCTGATGGTCCAAGTGAGTGTGGATCTCCAGGATAGACTGCGCGCCATGTTCCTCCCCACAGCCCAGCGCTGCCACTACATCTTCACTGTCAGAGACCTCTCTACCGTTTTCAAGTGAGTCCTTCATCTTCAAGTTTATAACCTTGAATATGACATAAATGAATATGTCAAAAAATATATTAAGACAGACGTCTTTAAACATATTTTATGTTTTCTGTGCATGTGTGTATGGAAGTCATATTTCCTAGGTAAAATCTGCAATTTACTGTCAGAAATCTAATGCAAGTCTTGTACCTGGTGAAAGAAAATATGCAGTGATGCATATTTTTTTAACAGAATCAAAATAAGGACTTTGTAGATTAAATTTCAGAACACTTCGCACAGGGTTTTAATTACAATCTATATCGGTATTAGTTTTGGCACTTTCTTTGTTTGTTTTAGTTATTCCCCATGGACTCTCCAGACAACCATAACTAAACCATTTTATTTTTTTCTCATCTATCAGTATTAAAATCTTCATTGTTCATCAAGTCAGAAAGTGTTTACGTAATTATGATAATTATAAAATAGAGGAACTTTTTCTTAGTGATTTTACACTTGTGTTGTTGTACTCTACAGAAATCTCTGCCTATCCTTACAACCTGGTTGTCCCAGGAAAAATGTGCTGTTACTATGGCAACATGAGGCATTCTGGGTGTATGGCCATCGTATGGTATTAGATGTTGATTTCCGACGGTTCAAACAGGCATTCTCCACAGCAGTCAAAAAAGAGTTCACAGCTGATGAATTTGTAAGTCTACGAAGTCAAATGACTTCTATTAAAAACGTGAAAAAAAGTAATATATCATATGTATAGTTTTTCTATCTTGATAAGTACAACCAGAAAATATTTTTAATTACTCCCCTTTAACATAACACTGCTCAAACTAAGTTCAGCTTAACTACTATCTTTCTGGAATTTTTGTTTCCATGGATAAAACACAAATCATGAAATTTTCATAAAAATTGTACCTGTGTGTTTGTATTCAGATCCAGCTGCTAATTAAGACAAGACGCCCACTGTTCAGTAATCTGATAGAACAGGACAGTGGGGTGGTGACAGCAGGAATGATTGACATGCGTCATAGCTCTCAGGTGTCAGAGGAAGACGCACGCACAGACCTCTATAAACCTGTGTACATTGACACTGAAGCAAAGGCTCTGATGGAGCGAGGGGTCGAGGAGTACAACAAAATACACCCGCGTATCAAATTAGCCCTGTACAAGGTCAGTGTCACGTGAACATCAAGGTTAACACTGGTACAGCTTACCACGATGTAATAGTCCCTTAGTTAAAACTCCGTTTTTTAAAAGTTTAATTTTTATGCCTCATCATTTCATGGCCAGGAGCATAAAATGTTACTTATGTCCATCATTTTGTCATGACTGTATAATTTTTGTTTCTGCTTATCAACTCTTAAACAGATACCAATATAGACCTGTAATTTGGTGGGTATAGGTGTTAAGTAATCTGTAGGTCAATATCTGATTTGGTTATGGTCAATCATTTTTCCATTTAACTTTAAGTAGTTTAACTTAAATTTTCACAGAAACAGTAAGACCAATATTGGAGAGCCTTGCTTAAATACAGTGGGAATTTAAAAGAAAAAGATCAGCAGGCAGTTTTATTTCAGATTCTTTACTGTAGATAAAGGAGATACTGTAGAACCTGCTGTTATTTTATTTCACGTGTCATTTGTACACAACAAGAAGTTCTCAGCTTCTCTGTGGTTGCTGGCAGAAGCATATGTGTTGCTCCTGCATATCTAGTTTTTTCAGGTCATCTGACTGAAGGGGCTGATGACCTATTGCGATTGCCTTTTGTCCGGCATCGTACGTTGTCCGTCGTGAACATTTTTAACTTCTTCCCGAGTTCTACATGTCTCATTGAGCTGAAACTTACCTGAAATGATCGTGACATGATCTTGACCAAAGTTTGTTAATTTCGGGTTGGTCCGAAATCCAACACGGCCTCCATCTTGAAAACACATTTTCAACTTCTTCTCAAGTTCAAAATTTGAAATCTTGTATTTTATGTCAGATGACCGTATAGGCCCATGGGCCTCTTGTTTAAATTTAACGTGATTGATGAATTAATTTCTCATCAGCAAATGATGGTATGAAATGTATTTTCCTTTTCTATACAATTAGTATTGTACTGCAGTACAAGTATGTTATCTATATGGTATTTTGTGGTTGCAGTCAGTTGTTGAGCAGGTATGTCGCATTGCGCGTACCATTGCCTCGCCTCATGAGAGCGCTCACATCGTGTTGAATGCCGAGGGTTGCCCGGGGCGCTGTACTGTCATTGTGAAGTTGGCTGCCCATCTGTGTGGTTTTACAGTCCACCAGATCAACCCATCGTCCATGGGGGCCACGTCAGAGTACAAGATGGACCAATTCAAAGCTGACCTTGTACAAGGCTACACACGTGCGGGGTCAAAGGTCGGTATACAATGTGTAATAACTTACCACTCATTCATGTGTAATCACCATCATAACTGTTACAATATTGTTCAAGAAAGTCACATTTACCTTGCCTAGCTTCTTGGTCAGTTTCTTTTTGAAGTCAAATTGATAAAATCCTTCTAGCTGATATTGATATTGACTTGAGAAAGTTAGATTGTTTCATGTAGAGAATCACCTGTATACATGTATATTATGTATTCATGCTGGGTAAATACAGATTTGAAGTGTATCCTCTGAAATGTATGCGTAACTATTTGTTTTATGTACATATTGTAATGTTAATTGTTATTATTAGGTGAACAGCTCCAGTTCTGTATGTAAAACAACTTTATTTGTTACAATCTAACCATGTTTAATAAAGATCTACCTAACTAGCACATATATTCCATGGGGTACCTCTCATCATGAGCCCGAGGGTCTAGCTCCCTTACCCTGGTATTCCCTAGAGAGGCTCCCTTCCCCACTGCTTCCAAAACCTGAGAGTATCCCCCCACCTAGGATCTAAGGGCCTGTCTCTGTAATACTGGTATTCCCTAGAGAGGTTCCCTTCCCCACTGCTTCCAAAACCTGAGAGTATCCCCCCACCCAGGATCTAAAGGCCTGTCTCTGTAATACTGGTATTCCCTAGAGAGGCTCCCTCCCAGGTCCTAAGGGCCTATCTCTGTAATACTGGTATTTCCTAGAGTATCCCCCACCCAGGATCTAAGGGCCCATCTCTGTAATACTCGTATTTCCTAGAGTATCCCCCACCCAGGATCTAAGGGCCCATCTCTGTAATACTCGTATTTCCTAGAGTATCCCCCACCCAGGATCTAAGGGCTTATCTCTGTAATACTGGTATTTCCTAGAGTAACCCCCACCCAGGACCTGTGGGTCTTTTTCCCTTAATTTCATGCGGGGCAATCTTCCACAGAAGTTTTTATTTCCCTTTTGCATTCCCACACTGAGACTATTATTTCTTTAAGATATTGCTATTCAAGGAGACATTACCTCAAGAAATAAACCTAGCAAATCATCCTCACAACAAAACCATCTGTATCCTAGGGTATCCCAAAATGAGGCTATCTATAACTTGAGGAGGCTATTTATAGTTGAGGGTACTCCTACAATGAGACTATTTATATCCTTGGGTAATCCCACAATGAGCCATTTATGCCTTATCAACAGTAACACTGATATGTTCCTTTCCATGATCCCTAACACTTACCAGGACAACAACACAGTGTGCTGATAATGATCCTTGTATAATATTTAAAGTTGTGGATAAAGATAGTTGTTATCATAACTAAACCTGTCCATTATTTTTTAACAGAAACAATGACTTGTCTCACAGTGAATAGCACTACATATATCAGTGTGTCTCTCACAGTTTGTAAATGAAAATCCCTCTGTACCAGTAATGTTCTACAAATAGCTTTAACTTCTTAAACCTTCCTACTCAAATGATACCTCTCAAAATAGCTTTGTGTAAAACAGCTCTTTTGGAGAGATAGTTAACCCCAAGAACAATGGATGTCCTGGTAGAAGGCAGAAAATCGTGTTTGGGATTCCTCAGTGATCAGATTTTATCCTTGAAATACATCAGGTTACAGACTAATATTGACTGACTTGGACTGTAGGATGTAAACTCAGTCCTAAATAGTCCAGCAGTGATGGTGTAAGGTTACAGACTGATCTAGACCTACTAGGACCGTAGGATGTAAACTTTGTCCTAACAAGTCCAGCAGTGATGGTGTAAGGTTACAGACTGATCTAGACCTACTAGGACTGCAGGATGTAAACACTGTCTTAACAAGTCCAGCAGTGATGGTGTAAGGTTACAGACTGATCTAGACCTACTTGGACTGTAGGATGTAAACTTTGTCCTAACAAGTCCAGCAGTGATGATGTAAGGTTACAGACTGGTCTAGACTGACTAGGACTGTAGGATATAAACTCTGTCCTAAAAAGTCCAGCAGTGATGGTGTAAGGTTACAGACTGATCTAGACCTACTATGACTGTAGGATGTAAACTCAGTCCTAAAAAGTCCAGAAGTGATGGTGTAAGGTTACAGACTGATCTAGACCTACTAGGACTGTAGGATGTAAACTCTGTCCTAACAAGTCCAGCAGTGATGGTGTAAGGTTACAGACTGATCTAGACCTACTAGGACTGTAGGATGTAAACTCTGTCCTAACAAGTCCAGCAGTGATGGTGTAAGGTTACAGACTGATCTAGACCTACTAGGACTGTTGGATGTAAACTCAGTCCTAAAAAGTCCAGCAGTGATGGTGTAAGGTTACAGACTGATCTAGACCTACTAGGACTGTTGGATGTAAACTCAGTCCTAAAAAGTCCAGCAGTGATGGTGTAAGGTTACAGACTGATCTAGACCTACTAGGACTGTAGGATGTAAACTCAGTCCTAAAAAGTCCAGAAGTGATGGTGTAAGGTTACAGACTGATCTAGACCTACTAGGACTGTAGGATGTAAACTCTGTCCTAACAAGTCCAGCAGTGATGGTGTAAGGTTACAGACTGATCTAGACCTACTAGGACTGTAGGATGTAAACTCTGTCCTAACAAGTCCAGCAGTGATGGTGTAAGGTTACAGACTGGTCTAGACCTACTAGGACCGTAGGATGTAAACTCAGTCCTAACAAGTCCAGCAGTGATGGTGTAAGGTTACAGACTGGTCTAGACTGACTAGGACTGTAGGATGTAAACTCTGTCCTAACAAGTCCAGCAGTGATGGTGTAAGGTTACAGACTGGTCTAGACTGACTAGGACTGTAGGATGTAAACTCTGTCCTAACAAGTCCAGCAGTGATGATGTAAGGTTACAGACTGGTCTAGACTGACTAGGACTGTAGGATATAAACTCTGTCCTAACAAGTCCAGCAGTGATGGTGTAAGGTTACAGACTGATCTAGACCTACTAGGACTGTAGGATGTAAACTCTGTCTTAACAAGTCCAGCAGTGATGGTGTAAGGTTACAGACTGATCTAGGCCTACTAGGACTGTAGGATGTAAACTCTGTCCTAACAAGTCCAGCAGTGATGGTGTAAGGTTACAGACTGATCTAGACCTACTAGGACTGTAGGATGTAAACTCTGTCTTAACAAGTCCAGCAGTGATGGTGTAAGGTTACAGACTGATCTAGACCTACTAGGACTGTAGGATGTAAACTCTGTCCTAACAAGTCCAGCAGTGATGGTGTAAGGTTACAGACTGATCTAGACCTACTAGGACTGTAGGATGTAAACTCTGTCCTTACAAGTCCAGCAGTGATGGTGTAAGGTTACAGACTGATCTAGACCTACTAGGACTGTAGGAGGTAAACTCTGTCTTAACAAGTCCAGCAGTGATGGTGTAAGGTTACAGACTGGTCTAGACCTACTAGGACTGTAGGAGGTAAACTCTGTCTTAACAAGTCCAGCAGTGATGGTGTAAGGTTACAGACTGATCTAGACCTACTTGGACTGTAGGAGGTAAACTCTGTCTTAACAAGTCCAGTAATAATGCTTTAAGGTTACAGTC